>NW_028225183.1:49729842-50239636 GCF_052327205.1 Somniosus microcephalus
CAGTAAAAGCAGGGAGAGACAGGGGGAGGGAGAAAGAGAGGGTGAGGGAGGGAAAGAGTGAGGGGGTGGGACAGGGAGGCAGAGCTCGCATTCTTCCTTCCTTCCTTCCTTTGCAGGGGTCGATCGGGAAAGGCCTGAGGCGCTCCTTCCCCACCTCTATCTCCAGGCTAATCTCGAACTAAATCCAGCAGTATCTCTCTCTCACTTGTGCCCCATCTCTCTCTTCTCCCTCCAGTCTCTCTCTTCTCCCCCCAGTCTCTCTCTCTCTCTTCCAACAACAACATGCCCTCAAAAAACCCTCGGCACCGCCGGGTACTCCAGCTAGTTATTAATTGATTAACACTGACCAAATGTGGTCCAGTGTATATTATTATTAAATGTTTCACAGTGAGCAGATGTGGTGCAGTGTGCATTATTAAACGTTTCAAGATGACCAGATGTGGTCCAGTGTATATTATTATGTGTTTCACAGTGACCAGATGTGGTCCAGTGTGCACTTTAAAATGTTTCACATTGACCAGATGTGGTCCACTGTCATTATTAAATGTTTCAGATTGGACCGGATATGGTCCAGTCTGCATTATTAAGTTTTTCACAGTGACCTGATGTGGTCCAGTGTGCATTAAATATTGCACAGTGGCCAGATTAGAACCAGTGTCATTATTAAATGTTTCACAGTGACCAGATTGTTGTCCAGTTTGCATTATTAAATGTTTCACAGCGAACAGATGTGGTCCAGTGTGCAGTAAATATTTCACAGTGACCAGATGTGTTGCAGTGTACATTATTAATTGTTTCACAGTCACCAGATGTGGTCGAGTGTCATTATTATTAAATGTTTCACAGTGACCAGATGTGGTACCGTGTCACTATTAATTGTTTCACAGTGACCAGATGTTGTCCAGTGTCATTATTAATTGTTTCACAGTTTCCAGATGCGGTCCATTGCGCATTATTAAATGTTTCACAATGACTATAGCTGGTCCAATATCTATTATTTTGTGTTTCACAGTGACCAGATGTGGCCCAGTGTGCATTATTAAATGTTTTGCAGTGAACAGATGTGGTCCAGTGCACATTATTAAGTGTTTCACAGTGATCAGATGTGGTCCAGTGTACACTATTAAATATTTAACAATGATCAGATGTGATCCAGTGTCCAATATTAAATGTTTCACAGTGACAAGATGCATTGCAGTTTACAGTATTAAATGCTTCACATATGTGGTCCAATGTCAATTATTATGTATTTCACAGAAATCAGGTGTGGTCCAGTGTGCATTAGAAATGGTTTCACAGTGACCAGATGTGTTCCAGTATGCATTAAATTTTTATCTGTGATCAGATGTGGTCAAGTGTGCCTTATTAAATGTTTTTTAGTGAACAGATGTGGTCCAGTGTGCATTATTAATTGTTTCACAGTGACCTGATATGGTCCAATGTCTATTATTACGTACTTCACAGTGACAAGCATTGTTCCAGTGTGCATTATTTAATGTTTCACAGTGATCAAATGTGTTCCAGTGCAGATTATTAAATGATTCACAGTGAACAGATGTGGTCCTGTGTACATTATTAATTGATTCACAGTGACCAGATGTGGTCCAGTGATCATTATTATTAAATGTTTCATAGTGACCAGATGTGGTCCAGTGTGCATGATAAAATGTTCAACAGTGACCAGATGTGGTCCAGTGTACTTTATTAAATATATCACATTGACCAGATGAGGTCCAGTGTCATTATTAATAAATGTTTCACATTGACCAGATGTGTTCCAGTAAGCATTATAATGTGTTTCACAGTGATCAGACTTGGTCCAGTACACATTATTAAATGATTCACAGTGACCAGATATTGCACAGTGTGCATTACTAAATGTTTCACAGTGACCAACTGTAGTTCAGGTTCATTAATAAATGTTTCAAAGTGACCAGATTTTGTCCAGTGTGCATTGTTAAATGTTTCACATTTACCAGATGCGGTCCAGTGTACATTATTTTCTGTTTCACAATGTCCGTTCCAGTGTGCATTATTAATATTTCAAAGTGACCAGATGTGGTCCAGTGTCATTATTACATTTTTCACTGTGAGCAGATGTGCACCAGTGTGCATTATTAATGTTTAACTGTGACCAGATGTGGTCCTGTGTATATTATTAAATGTTTTAGATTGTCCAGATGTGGTCCAGTGTCATTATTACATTTTTCACTGTGACCAGATGTGGTCCAGTGTGCATTATTAAATGTCTAACAGTGACCAGATGTGGTCCTTTGTATATTATTAAATGTTTCAGATTGTCCAGTTGTGGTCCAGTGTCATTATTATTACGTGTTTCACAGTGATCAGATGTAGACCAGTGCACTTTATTAACTGTTTCAGAGTGACAAATTGCGGTCCAGTTTACACTATTAAACATTTCAATGAGACTAGCTGTCGTGCAGTTTGCATTATTATTAAATATTTCACCGGTTGTGGTCCAGTGTCCAATATTAAATGTTTTACAGTGACCAGATATGGTCCAGTGTACGTTATTAAGTGTTTCACAGTGACAAGATGCTTTCCAGCGTGCATTATTTTTAAATATTTCACAGTGACAGGATGTGCTCCAGTGTGCATTATTAAATTGTTCACAGTGAACAGATGTGGCCCAGTGTACATTATTAAATGGTTCACAGCGAACAGATGTGGCCCAGTGTACATTATTATGTATTGCACCGTGTGGTAAACCACTGTTTGTATTCGACTGTGTACATGCCTGTACATGTCTCGGCTGACTCCCCCCACGAGTCCAGGTATAAAGGTGACTGCTCCACAGTCCCTCTGTATTCTGGACCGGTCAACAACTCGAGGCACACCTTCATTCCCTTGTTAATAAAAGCCTGTTAATTACTCGCTTAATCTCAGACTTTTGAGTTATTGATAGCGCATCAATTTTATTAACAAGATTTTTATAATGGAGAAGATCCTCACACCAGCATGCCTGGACTTAGATCATCGGGAGGTGGACTCATCCACCAAGTTTACTCACAGGCTTAGGTGTTTTGAAAAATTTCTGATCGCCTCCGCTGAAACGGTCGAATCGGACGAGAACAAACTGGATGTCCTGACCTCCAAAGTGAACCACTGGGTGTACTCGGTCATCCAGGACGCGACCTCATACATGGATGCTATCAAGCTCCTCAAGGACCAGTACACGCGCCCAGTGAACGAGGTGTACGCTAGGCACCTCCTGGGGAGTCGTAAACAACAACCTGGGGAATCGGCTGAGGAATACCTTCAGGCACTGTCTGTGCTTGGCCGGGCCTGTGGTTGTAAGGATGTAAAGGCCGCCGTGTACACAGAGGAACTTATCCGGGACGCTTTTGTAGCGGGCCACAGGTCCAATTACACCCGACAGCGACTGTTGGAGCAGAGTGACCTCGACCTCAACAAGGCCTCTGAACTCGCACTATCATTGGACGCAGCCTACCAGGGCATGGGCGCCTACTCCTCTGCACCTGGATGCTGTGGGGAACGACAGCCTGGGACATGGTAGGACCGTCTCATAGTGCCGTGCCACCCCAGCCACATCCCAGCAACGGCCCAACTACCGCAGCAATGTCCCAAGGCCAGACAGCAGTGCCCCAAGGCCAGAAATGCTACTTCTGTGGCCAGGCCAAACACCCCAGAGCGCGCTGCCCGGCGAAAAATGCGATCTGCTCGGGCTGCGGGAAGAAAGGACACTACACCAGCGTCTGCAGGGCCAAAGCCACCCCGAACCCCAGCAGCACCGCATGTGGACTGTGTGGGCCGCCTTCTTGGGCCTCCCCAGCCATGTGCGAACCACCGGAACAGCAGCCATTTTGGACGCCTCCAGCCACAAGGGGATCATGGACGCCGCCATCTTGGACGACAGCCGGGACGCAGCAGGCCCCCAACACCGCATCATCTGATACCCGCAGCAAAAAACCGACCCCTACACTGGCCTCCGTTACGCTGGACCAAGCGAGACCGCACCAGCTGGCCCGGTCCACAATGGATATTAAGGTATATGGTCATGAAACAATCTGCCTTTTTGACTCTGGGAGCACGGAGAGCTTCATCCACCCCAACACGGTGCGGCGTTGCGCTCTCCCAGTCCTGCCTGTGCACCAGCGGATTTCTATGGCTTCTGAGTCCCAGTCGGCGGACATTGGTGGCTACTGCGTGGTGACACTCGTAGTAGACGGGACTGTGTATGATAATTTTAAACTTCTGGTCCTGCCCCACCTCTGCACTGCCGTTCTACTGGGGTTAGATTTTCAGTGCCACCTTTAAAGCGTTACGATGGCGTACGGTGGACCCCTCCCCCCACTCACAGTCCACAGCCAGCAGCTTCCAAATTGCCCGCCGTGCACCAGGTGCAACCTCTCCACACTCAGAGTCACCCCCCCCCCACTGTTTGCTAACCTCACCCCCGACTGTAAGCCCATCGCCACAAAGAGCAGGCGATACAGTGCCGGGGACAGGGTTTTCATTAAAACCGAAGTGGAGCGGCTCCTGCAGGAGGGGATTATTGATGGCAGCACCAGCCCCTGGCGAGCCCAGGTTGTGGTCGTTTAGACCAGCGAGAAGCAGCCCTGGTCATCGACTACAGCCAGACAATAAATCGCTACACCCTGCTGGACGCTTACCCACTCCCCCGTATAGCTGATATTGTCAACCAGATCGCGCAGTACCACGTCTTCTCGACCATTGACTTGAAATCAGCGTACCACCAGCTCCCTATCCGCCCTGAGGACCGCCAGTATGCTGCCTTTGAGGCAAACGGCCGCCTCTATCACTTCCTTAGGATTCCCTTTGGCGTCACCAACGGGGTCTCCGTCTTCCAAAGGGAGATGGACCAGATGGTCGATCAAAATGCGTTGCAGGCCACTTTCCCATATCTCGACAATGTGACCATCTGCAGCCAGGACTTGCAGGATCATAACGCAAACCTCGAAAAATTCCTCTGCACCGCCGAACTCCTCAACCTGACGTATAACAAGGAGAAGTGCATATTCTGCACAACCCGCCTCACCATCATTGGCAGTGTTGTGGAACATGGAGTCATCGGTCCCGACCCCGACCGGATGCGTCCCCTTATGGAACTCCCACTGCCCCACTGCCTCAAGCCCCTGAAGAGGTGCCTAGGGTTTTTCTCTTAATACGCCCAGTGGGTCCCCTACTATGCAGACAAGGCCCGTCCGCTGATCAAGTCCACCTCTTTTCCCGTGACGGCAGAGGCCCGCTTAGCCTTCCACTGTATCAAGGAAGACATTGCCAAAACCACCATGCACGCAGTGGATGAATCCATCCCCTCCCAGGTGGAAAGCGACGCGTCCGACTTTGCCCTGGCTGCTACCCTCAATCAGGCGGGGAGACCCGTGGCCTTCTTTTCACGAACCCTCCAGGGCCCGGAGACCAGACACTCCGCCGTTGAGAAGGAGGCCCAGGCTATTGTGGAGGCTGTGCATCATTGGAGGCACTACCTGGCCGGAAAACGACTTACCCTGCTCACTGACCAGCGTTCAGTTGCTTTTATGTTTAACAACAAGCAGAGGGGCAAAATCAAAAACGACAAGATCTTGAGGTGGAGAATCGAACTTTCCACCTACAATTATGAGATCTTGTACCGGCCCGGGAAGCTTAATGAACCCCCGGATGCTCTATTGCGTGGCACCTGCGCCAGCACGCAGATCAATCGACTGCGGGCCCTCCACAATGACCTCTGCCACCCGGGGGTCACCAGGTTCTTCCACTTCATCAAGGCCCACAACCTGCCTTACTCCATTGAGGAGATCAGGACCATGACCAGGAACTGCCAAGTCTGCGCCAAGTGCAAACCACACTTTTATAGACCAGACAGGGCTCACCTCATAAAAGCCACTCGCCCCTTCGAGCGCCTGAGCATTGATTTTAAAGGGCCTCTCCGCTCCTCCGACCGCAATGTGTACTTCCTCAACATTATTGATGAGTACTCCCGTTTCCCATTCGCCATCCCCTGCCCGGACATGACCAGTGCCATGGTCATTAAATGTCTGAACGACCTCTTCACCCTGTTCGGTTTCCCCAGCTATATCCAAAACGACCGGGGCTCATCGTTTATGAGCGACGAACTCCATCAGTACCTGCTCGCTAGGGGTATTGCCACAAGCAGGACCACCAGTTAAAACCCCCGGGGGAACGGACAGGTGGAAAGAGAGAATGCAACAGTTTGGAAGGTCGCCCTGCTAGCATTAAAGTCTAGGGGCCTTCCGACCTCCCGCTGGCAGGATGTGCTTCCCGATGCGCTCCACTCTATTCGGTCACTGCTCTGCACTGCCACTAACGCCACCCCTCATGAGAAAATGTTTGTCTTCCCAAGGAAGTCCACATCGGGGACATCGCTACCGCCATGGCTGACGTCCCCAGGGCCGGTCCTACTGAGAAGACATGTGAGGACCCATAAAACGGAACCGCTGGTCGAGAAGGTCGACCTCCTCCACGCCAACCCCCAGTATGCTTTCATTGCATACCCGGACGGGCGGTAGGACACAGTCTCCATACGAGACCTCGCACCCTCAGGGGCCGCAGTAACCCACTACCCACTACCACCCCCCCCACGACCCGATACCCAGCCCCAGCAGACGGTGGGCCTGGGCCCTTGAACCCGCTCGACATCTATGAGGACTACACACCAGTCCCCCAGTCTAAGCGGGACTCGACGCCAGAAGCTTCACTACCCCTGCCGTCGCCACGTCGATCACAGCGGCAGATAAGACCTCCGGAGAGACTCCAATACACTAACTTTTAATACACTTCACCCGGCCGGACTCATTTTTAAACAAGGGGTGTATGTGGTAAACCACTGTTTGTATTCCACTGTGTACATGCCTGTACATGTCTCGGCTGACTCCTCCCACGAGACCAGGTATAAAGGTGACTGCTCCACAGACCCTCTGTATTCTGGACTGGTCGACCACTCGAGGCACACCTTCATTCTCTTGTTAATAAAAGCCTGTTAATTACTCGCTTAATCTCAGTCTTTTGAGTTATTGATAGCGCATCACACCGTGACCAGATGTGGTCCAGAGTGCATTTTTAAATGTTTCACAGTGACCATATGTGGTCCAGTGTCTATTATTATGTGTTTCACACTAACGAAATGTGGTCCAGTGTGCATTATTAAATGATTCACAGTGATCAGATGTGTTCCAGTGTACATTATTAAGTGTTTCACAGTGACAATATGTAGGCCTGTGTACATTGTTAAATGTTTCACCCTGACCAGATGTGGTCCATTGTGCATTTTTAATTGATTAGCACTGACCAAATGTGGTCCATTGTATATTATTATTAAATGGTCCACAGTGACCAGATGTGGTCCAGTGTGCATTATGCAATGTTCACAGTGAGCAGATGTGGTGCAGTGTGCATTATTAAACGTTTCACAGTGATCAGATGTTTTCCAGTGTTCATTATTAAGTGTTCACAGTGAGCAGATGTGGTGCAGTGTGCATTATTAAATGTTTCATCATGACCAGATGTGGTCCAGTGTATATTATTAAGTGTTTCACAGTGACTAGATGTGGTCCAGTGTGCGTTTTAAAATGTTTCACAGTGACCAGATGTGGTCCAGTGTCATTATTAAATGTTTCAGATTGACCAGATATGGACCAGTGTGCATTATTAAGTTTTTCACGGTAAACCGATGCTGTCCAGTTTGCATTACTAAATGTTTCACAGTGAACATAAGTGGTCCAGTGTGCATTAAAAATGTCATAGTGACCAGATGTGTTACAGTGTACATTATTAATTGTTTCACAGTCATCAGATGTGGTCGTGTGTCATTATTATTAAATGTTTCACAGTGACAAGATGTGGTGCAGTGTCATTAATAATTGTTTCAAAATGACCAGATGTTGTCTAGTATAATTATTAAATGTTTCACAGTGACCAGATGTGTTCCAGTGTGCATCATCTTGTGACTCACAGTGATCAGACGTGGTCCAGTGCACATTATTGAATGTTTCGCAGTGACCAGTTGCGGTCCAGTGTCATTATTAAATGTTTCAAAGTGAGCATATGTGGTCCAGTGTCATTGTAAATATTTCACAGTGACCAGATGTGGTCCAGTGTCATTATTAATTGTTTCCCAGTGACCTGATGTTGTCTAGTGTCATTATTAATTGTGTCACAGTGAACAGATGTTGTCTAGTGTAATTATTAAATGTTTCACAGTGATCAGTTGCAGTCCAGTGTACATTATTAATAGTTTCACAGTCATAAGTAGCGTTCCAGTGTGCATTATTATATATTTGACAGTGATCAGATGTGGTCCAGTGTACATTATTAAATGTTTAACAATGATCAGATGTGGTGCAGTGTACATTATTAAATGTTTCAATGTGATTGCTGTGGTTAAGTGTGCATTATTATTAAATGATTCACCAGGTGTAATCTAGTGTGCATTATTAAATATGTTAAAGTGACAAGATGTGGTCCAGTGTGCATTATTAAGTGTTTCACAGTGAACAGATGTAGCCCAGTGTGCATTAAATATTTCACAGTGACCAGATGTGTTGCAGTGTACATTATTAATTTTTTCACAGTCACCAGGTGTGGTCGAGTGTCGTTATTATTAAATGTTTCACAGTGACCAGATGTTGTCTATTGTAATTATTAAATGTTTCACAGTGACCAGATGTGTTCCAGTGTGCATTATAATGTGTTTCACAGTGATTAGACATGGTCCAGTGCACATTATTAAATGTTTCATAGTGACCAGTTGCGGTCCAGTGTCATTATTAAATGTTTCACAGTGAGCAGATGTGGTCCAGTGTCATTGTAAATGTTTCACAGTGACCAGATGTGGTCCAGTGTCATTATTAATTGTGTCACAGTGACCAGATGTTGTCTATTGTGATTATAAAATGTTTCACAGTTACCAGATGTGTTCCAGTTTGCATTATAATGTGTTTCACAGTGATCGCACGTGGCCCAGTGCACATTATTAAATGTGTCACATTGACCAGTCGCGGTCCAGTGTACATTATTAAGTGTTTCACAGTCACAAGTTGCGTTCCAGTGTGCATAATTATATATTTCACAGTGACCAGATGTGGTCCAGTGTACATTATTAAATGTTTAACAAAGATGAGATGTGGTGCAGTGTATATTATTAAATGTTTCAATGTGACTAGCTGTGGTTAAATGTGCATTATTATTAAATGATTCACCAGATGTAGTCCAGTGTACTTTATTAAATATGTTACAGTGACAAGATGTGGTCCAGTGGGCATTATTAAATGTTTAAAAGTGACCAGAGTGGTCCAGTATGCATTACTAAATGTTTCACAGTGACCAGATATTGTCCAGTGTGCATGATTAAATGTTTCACAGTGACCAGTTGCGGTCCAGTGTACATTAATAAGTGCTTCACAGTCACAAGGTGCGTTCCAGTGTGCTTTATTAAATATTTCGCTGTGAGAATCTGTGGTCCAGTGTGCATTATTAACTGTTGCACAGTGAAAATTTGCGGTCCAGTGTACATTAATAAATGTTTCACAATGGTCAGATGTTGTCCAGTGTGCATTATTAAATGTTTCACAGTGAGCAGAAGTGGTCCAGTGTACATTATTAAGTACGATAGCAAAATACTGCAGATGTTGGAAATCCGAAATAACAACAGAGAATGCTGGAAAAACTCAGCAGGTCAGGCAACATCCGTGGAGACCAATTTGAGTTGACGTTTCGGGTCGAACCCTTCTTCAAAACTGGAAGGAAAAGAAACTAGATCGAAGGCAGTGCTGCGATCGGGCAAAAGAATAAAAGAAACAAAAGAAGTAAAAGAGATTAGAAGCTAGACGAGATGGTAATAGGCTGAGATTAGGTGTAAAGTGTACTGGCAGGGCAAGAGATAGCTGCCAGGTGTGAGAGAGAAACAAAAGGAAAGGGGGGGGGAAAAGGAGTGGAAAAATTACAAGAAAAAATGAAATAGGGGCCGAGTTTATGATCTGAAATTGTTGAACTCGATATTGAGTCCGGAAGGCTGCAGAGCGCCTAATCGGAAGATGTGGTGCTGTTCCTCGAGATTACTTTGAGCTTCCATGGAACAATACAAGAGGTCAAGGACGGTGAGGTCCGAGTGGGAAAGGAGCGGTGAATTAAAATGACAGGCGACCGGAAGCTCGGGGTCACCCTTACGAACTGAACGGAGGTGTTTCTCAGTGACCATTTGCGGTCCAGTGTACATTATTAAGTGTTTCACAGTCACAAGGTGCGTTCCAATGTGCATTATTAAATATTTCTCAGTGACATTAACTGTTTCATAGTGAAAAGTTGCGGTCCAGTGTACATTATTAAATGTTTCACAGTGGCCAGATGTTGTCCAGTGTGCATTATTAAAAGTTTCGCAGTGAGCAGATGTGGGCCAATGAAAATTATTACATGTTTGACAGTGACAAGATGTGGTCCAGTGTGCATTGTTAAATGTTTCAATGAGACCAGCTGTGGTTAAGTGTGCATTATTATTAAATGTTTCACCGGATGTGGTTCAGTGTTCAAAACTAAGTGTATTACAGTGACAAGATATGATCCAGTGTACATTATTAAGTATTCCATAGTGACAAGATGCGTTCCAGTTGCATTATTAAATATTTCACAGTGACCATATGTGGCCCAGTGAGCATTATTATAAATATTTCACAGTGACCAGATGTGGTCCAGTGTGCATTATTATTAAATGTTTCACAGAGAACAAAAGCGGTCCAGTGTCATTATTAAGTGTTTCACAGTGACCTGATGTGTTCCAGTGTCCTTATTTAATGTTTCAGAATGACCGAATGCTGTCCACTGTGCCTTATTAAATGTTTCACAGTGACCAGATGTAGTAAAGTGTGCATTATTACGTGTTTCACAGTGACGCGATGTGATCCAGAGTGCATTATTAAGTGATTCACAGTGAACATATGTGATCCAGCGTGCATTATTAATTGTTGCACAGTGACCAGCTGTGGTCGAGTGTCATTTTTATTAAATGTTTCACTTTGCCAGATGAGGTCCAGTGTCATCCTTAAATGTTTCACAGTACAAACATATTGTCCGGTACGCATTAAGTGTATTAATGTGACCAGATATGGTCAAGTGTACATTATTAAATGTTTAACAGTGACCAGATGTTGTCCAGTGTACATTACTTTATGTGTCACAGTGAACAGATGTGGCCCAGTGTATTTCCCAGTGTCCAGATGTGGTCCAGTGTGCATTATTAAATGTTTCACAGTTAACATCGGTGGTCCAGTGTATAATATTATGTGTTTCACAATGACCAGGTGTGGTCCAGTGTGCATTATTAAATGTTCTACAGTGATCAGATGTTTTGCAGTGCACATGATTAAATCTTTTACAGTGACCAGCTGTGGTCCAGTGTACACTATTAATAGTTTCACTCAGACCAAATGTGGTCCACTGTACATTATTAATTGTTTCACAGTGACCAGATTTGTTCCAGTGTGCATTATCATTAAATATTTCACAGTGACCAGATACGGGCCAAAGTTATTATTACATTTACCATTGTGAACAAATGTGGTCCAGTGTGCATTCTAATTAAATGTTTCACAGTGACCAGATGGGGGCCAACGTTATTATTAAATGTATCACTGTGAACAGATGCGGTCCAGTGTGCATTACTAAATGTTTAACAGTGACCAGATGTAGTCCTGTGCACATTATTAGATGTTTCACACTGACTAGATGTCGTCCAAAGTCATTATTATTAATTGTTTCACAGTTACCAGATGTGGTCGAGTGTCATTATAATTAAATGTTTCAATGTGGCCAGATGTGGTCCAGTTTCCTTATTAATTGTTTCACAGTGAACAGATGTATTCCAGTGTGCATTTTTAAATGTTTCACAATGACCAGATGTGGTCCAGTGTGCATTATAACTTGTTTCACAGTGATAAGTTGCGTTCCAGTGTGCATTATTAAATCTTTCACAGTCTCCAGATGTGGTCCAGTGTGGATTATTAAATGTTTCTCAGTGACCATTTGCGGTCCAGTGTACATTTATAAGTGTTTCACAGTCACAAGTTGCGTTCCAGTGTGCATTATTAAATATTTCGCAGTGACATTAACTGTTTCATAGTGAAAAGTTGTGGTCCAGTGTACATTATTAAATGTTTCACGGTGGCCAGATGTTGTCCAGTGTGCATTATTAAAAGTGTCGCAGTGACCAGATGTGGGCCAATGAAAATTATTACATATTTGACAGTGCCAAGATGTGGTCCAGTGTGCATTGTTAAATGTTTCAATGAGACCAGCTGTGGTTAAGTGTGCATTATTATTAAATGTTCCCCGGATGTGGTCCAGTGTCCAAAACTAAGTGTATTACAGTGACAAGATATGATCCAGTGTACATTATTAAGTATTTCATAGTGACAAGACGCGTTCCAGTTGCATTATTAAATATTTCACAGTGACCATATGTGGTCCAGTGTGCATTATTATAAATATTTCACAGTGGCCAGATATGGTCCAGTGTGCATTATTATTAAATATTTCACAGTGAACAAAAGCGGCCCAGTGTCATTATTAAGTGTTTCACAGTGACCTGATGTGTTCCAGTGTCATTATTTAATGTTTCAGAATGACCGGATGCTGTCCACTGTGCCTTATTAAATGTTTCACAGTGACCAGATATAGTCAAGTGTGCAGTATTACGTGTTTCACAGTGATGCGATGTGATCCAGAGTGCATTATTAAGTGATTCACAGTGAACATATGTGATCCAGCGTGCATTATTAATTGTTGCACAGTGACCAGCTGTGGTCGAGTGTCATTTTTATTAAATGTTTCACTTTACCAAATGAGGTCCAGTGTCATCCTTAAATGTTTCACAGTGCAAACATAATGTCCGGTGCACATTAAGTGTATAAATGTGACCAGATATGGTCAAGTGCACATTATTAAATGATTAACAGTGACCAGATGTGGTCCAGTGTACAGTACTTTATGTGTCACAGTGAACAGATGTGGCCCAGTGTATTTCACAGTTTCCAGATGTGGTCCAGTGTGCATTATTAAATGTTTCACAGTTACCATAAGTGGCCCAGTGTCTATTATTATGTGTTTCACAATGACCAGGTGTGGTCCAGTGTGTATTATTAAATGTTCTACAGTGATCAGATGTTTTCCAGTGCACATGATTAAATCTTTCACAGTGACCAGCTGCGGTCCAGTGTACACTATTAATAGTTTCACTCAGACCAAATGTGGTCCACTGTACATTATTAATTGTTTCACAGTGACCAGATTTGTTCCAGTGTGCATTATCATTAAATGTTTCACAGTGACCAGATACGGGCCAAAGTTATTATTAAATTTATCATTGTGAACAGATGTGGTCCAGTGTGCATTATAATTAAATGTTTCACAGTGAACAGATGGGGGGCAACGTTATTATTAAATGTATCACTGTGAACAGGTGTGGTCCAGTGTGCATTACTAAATGTTTAACAGTGACTAGATGTAGTCCTGTGTACATTATTGGATGTTTCACACTGACTAGATGTCGTCCAAAGTCATTATTATTAATTGTTTCACAGTTACAAGATGTGGTCGAGTGTCATTATAATTAAATGTTTCAATGTGACCAGATGTGGTCCAGTGTCATTACTAATTGTTTCACAGTGAACAGATGTATTCCAGTGTGCATTATTAAATGTTTCACAGTGACCAGATGTGGTCCAGTTTGCATTATAACGTGTTTCACAGTGATAAGTTGCGTTCAAGTGTGCATTATTAAATATTTCATAGTCTCCCGATGTGGTCCAGTGTGCATTATTAAATATTTCACAGAGATCATATGTGGTCCAGTGTCTATTATTATGTGTTTCTCAGTGACCAGAAGTGGTCCAGAGTGCATTATTAAATGTTTCACAGTGATCTGATGTGTTCCAGTGCACATTATTGCATGTTTCACAGTGAACAGATGTGGTCCTGTGTACATTATTATAAAGGTTTCAAAGTGACCAGATATGGTCCAGTGTGCATTATTATTAAATGTTTCAGAGTGACCAGATGATGCCCAGTGTCATTGTAAATTGTTTCACAGTGACCGGATGTTGTCCAGTGTGCGTTATTAAATGTTCACAGTGACCATATGTGGTCCAGTGTGCATTATTAGTAAATGTTTCACAGTGACAAAAAGTGGTCCAGTGTCATTATTAAGTGTTTCACAGTGACCTGATGCGTTCCAGTGTCGTTATTAAATGTTTCAGTGCGACCGGATGTGGTCCAGTGTGCATTATTAAATGTATCACTTTGAGCAGATTTGGTCAAGTGTGCATTATGTGTTTCACATTGACCCGTTGTGATCCAGAGCGCATTATTAAGTGTTTCACAGTGAACAGATGTGATCCAATTTTGCTTTATTTATTGATGCACAGTGACCACACGTGGTCGAGTGTCATTTTTATTAAATGTTTCACTGTGATCAGATGATGTCCAGTGTCATTATTAAATGTTTCACAATGAACAGATGTGTCCAGTGTGCATTACTTAATGTTTCACAGTACCCAGATATTGTCCAGTGCGCAATATTAAGCGTTTAAAGTGACCAGATATGGTCCATTGTACATTATTAAGTGTTTCAAGTGACCATGTGCGGACCAGTGTGCATTATTAAATGTTTAACAGAGACCAGATGTGGTCCAGTGTGCATTGTTTTATGTTTCACAGAGAACAGATGTTTTCCAGTGTGCAATATTAAATGTTTCACAGTGACCAGATGTGGTCCAATGTGCATTAATAAGTGTTTCACAGTGACAAGATGCGTTCCATTGTGCATTATTAAATAGTTCACAGCGACAACTTGTGGCCCAGTGTACATTATTAAATGTTAAACAATGATCAGATGTGGAGCAGTGTACAATATTAAATGTTTCAACGTGACTAGCTTTGGTAAAGTGTGCATTATTTTTAAATGTTTCAACAGATGTGATCCAGTGTCCATTATTATGTGTTTTGCAGTGACCGGATGTGATCCAGTTTACATTAGTAAGTGGTGCACAGTGACCAGATGCGTTCCAGTGCGCATTATTAAATGTTTCACAGTGACCAGATGTGGTCGTGTGCATTATTAAATGTTTCACAGTGACCAGTTGCTCTCCAGTGTTCATTATTATGTGGTTCACAGTGACGAGATGTGGTCCAGAGTGCATTATTAAATGTTTCACAGTGATCTGATGTGTTTCAATGCACGTTATTGAATGTTTCACAGTGACCAGACGTGGTGCGGTCTGCATTATTAATGTTTCACAGTGACAAGTTGCTGTCCAGTGTTCATTATTAAGTTTTGCAGAGTGACAAGTTGCGTTCCAGTGTGCAATATTAAATATTTGCCAGTGACAAGATGTGGTCCAGTGTGCATTGTTAAATGTTTCAATGTGACCAGCTGTGGATAAGTGTGCATTATTATTAAATGTTTCACCAGATGTGGTTTCCAGTATCCAATATTAAGTGTTTCACAGTGACAAGATGCGTTCAAGTGTGCATTCTTAAATATTTCACAGTCTCCATATGTGGTCCAGTGTCTATTATTATGTTTCTCAGTGAACAGATCTGGTCCAGAGTGCATTATTAAATGTTTCACAGTGATCTGATGTTTTCCAGTGCACATTATGCATGTTTCACAGTGACCAGATGTGGTCCTGTGTACATTATAATAAATGTATCACAGTGACCAGATGTTGTCCAGTGTGCATTATTATTAAATATTTCACAGTGACCATACGTGGTCCAGTGTGCATTTCTATAAATGTTTCGCAGTGATCAGATTTGATCCAGTGTGCATTATTATTAAATGTTTCACAGTGACCAGATGTGGTCGAGTGTCATTATTAATTGTTTCACAGTGACCTGATGTGTTCCAGTGTCGTTATTAAATGTCTCAGAGGGACCGGATGTGGCCCAGTGTGCAATATTAAATGTTTCACATTGACCAGATGTGGTCAAGTGTGCATTATTATGTGTTTCACAGTGACCCGATATGATCCAGAGTGCATTATTAAGTGTTTCACAGTGAACAGATGCGATCCAGGGTGCATTATTAATTGCTGCACAGTGACCAGATGTGGTCGAGTGTCATTTTTAGTAAATGTTTCACTGTGAACAGATGAGGTCCAGTGTCATTATTAAATGTTTCACAGTGACCAGATATGTCCAGTGTGCATTAGTAAATGTTTCACTGTGCCCAGATATTGTCCAGTGCGCATTATTAAGTATTTTAAAGTGACCAGATATGCTCCAGTGTACATTATTAAGTGTTTCAAGTGACCATATGTGGATCAGTGTGCCTTTTCTAAATGTTTCACAGTGAACAGATGTATTCCAGTGAGCATGATTAAATCTTTCACAGTGACCAGATGTGGTCCAGTGTACACTATTAATAGTTTCACTCAGACCAAATGTGGTCCAGTTTACATTATTAATTGTTTCACAGTGACCAGATTTGTTCCTGTGTGAAAACCTGTGGTCCAGAGTACATTATTAAATGTTAAACAATGATCAGATGTGGTGCAGTGTACAATATTAAATGTTTCAATGTGACTAGCTTCGGTAAAGTGTGCATTATTTTTAAACGTTTCAACAGATCTGATCCAGTGTACATTATTAAGTGTTTCACAGTGACAAGATGTGGTCCAGTCTACATTATTAAGTGGTGCACAGTGACCAGATGCGTTCCAGTGTGCATTATTAAATGTCTCACAGTGACCAGATGTGGTCCAAGCTGCATTATTAAATGTTTTACAGTGACCAGTTCCTTTCCAGTGTTCATTATTAAGTGTTTCACAGTGACATGTTGCGTTCGACTGTGCACTCTTAAATGTTTCCCAGTGAAAGATGTGGTCCAGTGTGCTTTGTTAAATGTTTCAATGTGACCAGCTATGGTTAAGTGTGCAGTATTATTAAATGTTTCACCAGATGTGGTCCAGTGTCCAATATTAAGTGTTTCTCAGTGGCCAGATATGTTACAGTGTAAATTATTAAGTGTTTCACAGTGACCACTTGCGGTCCAGTGTACATTATTATGTGTTTCACAGACACAAGTTGCGTTCCAGTGTGCATTATTATATATTTCACAGTGACTAGATGTTGTCCAGTGTACATTATTAAATGTTTAACAATGATCAGATGTGGTGCAGCTTATATTATTAAATGTCTCAACGTGACTAGCTGTGGTAAAATGTGCATTATTATTAAATGATTCACCAGATGTAGTCCAGTGTACATTATGAAATATGTTACAGTGACAAGATGTGGTCCAGTGTGCTTTATTAAATGTTTAGAAGTGACCAGATGTGGTCCAGTATGCATTATTAAATGTTTCACAGTGACCAGATGTTGTCCAGTGTGCATGATTAAAAGTTTCACAGTGATAAGTTGCCGTCCAGTGTACATTAATAATGTTTCACAGTCACAAGGTGCTTTCCAGTGTGCATTATTAAATATTTTGCTGTGAGAAGCTGTGGTCCAATGTTCATTATTATCTATTCCACAGTGAAAATTTGCGGTCCAGTGTACATTATTAAATGTTTCACAGTGGCCAGATGTTGTCCAGTGTGCATTATTAAATGTTTCACAGTGACCAGAAGTGGTCCCGTGTACATTATTAAGTGTTTCACAGTGACCATTTGCGGTCCAGTGTACATTATGAAGTGTTTCACAGTCACAAGTTGCGTTCCAGTGTGCATTATTAAATTTTTCGAGTGACATTAACTGTTTCATGGTGAAAAGTTGCGGTCCACTTTACATTATTAAATGTTTCAAAGCGGCCAGATGTTGTCCAGTGTGCATTAGTAAAAGTTTAACAGTGACCAGATGTGGTCCAGTGTGCATTGTTAAATGTTTCAATGAGACCAGCTGTGGTTAAGTGGGCATTATTATTTAATGTTTCACCGGATGTGGTCCAGTGTCCAAAATTATGTGTTTTACAGTGTACATTATTAAATGTTTCACAGTGACAAGATGCGTTCCAGTTGCATTATTAAATATTTCACAGTGACCATATGTGGTCCAGTGTACATTATTATAAATATTTCACAGTGATCAGATGTCGTCCAGTGTGCATTATTATTAAATGCTTCACAGTGAACAAAAGCGGTCCGGTGTCATTATTAAGTGTTTCACAGTGACCTGATGTGTTCCAGTGTCGTTATTAAATGTTTCAGATTGAACAGGTGCGGTCCACTGTGCCTTATTAAATGTTTCACTGTGACCAGATGTAGTCAAGTGTGCATTATTACGTATTTCACAGTGACCCAATGTGATCCAGAGTTCATTATTAAGTGTTTCACATTGAACAGATGTGTCCAGTGTGCATTAGTAAATGTTTCACAGTGCGCAGATTTTGTCCAGTGCGCATTATTAAGTTTTTTTAAAGTGACCAGGTATTGTCGAATGTACATTATTAAGTGTTTCAAGTGACCATATGTGATCCAGTTTGCTTCATTAAATGTTTAACAGTGACCAGATGTGGTCCAGTGTCTATCATTATGTGTTTCACAATGACCAGGTGTGGTCCAGTGTGCATTATTAAATGTTCTACAGTGATCAGATGTTTTCCAGTGCACAGGATTAAATCTTCCACAGTGATCAGCTGTGGTCCAGTGTACACTATTAATAGGTTCACTCAGACCAAATGTGGTCCACTGTACATTATTAATTGTTTCACAGTGACCAGATTTGTTCCAGTGTGCTTTATCATTAAATATTTCACAGTGACCAGATACGGGCCAAAGTTATTATTAAATTTATCATTGTGAACAAATGTGGTCCAGTGTGCATTATTATTAAATGTTTCACAGTGAGCAGATGTGGGCCAACGTTATTACCAAATTTATCACTGCGAACAGATGTGGTCCAGTGTGCATTAGTAAATGTTTTACAGTGACCAGATGTCGTCCTGTGTACATTATTAGATGATTCACACTGACCAGATGTCGTCCAATGTCATTATTATTAATTGTTTCGCAGTGACCAGATGTGGTCGTGTGTCATTATAATTAAATGATTAACATTGAGCAGATGTGGTTCAGTGTCATTATTAATTGTTTCACAGTGACCCGATGAGGACCTGTGTACATTATTATAAATGTTTCGCAGTGACCAGATGAGGTCCAATGTGTATTATTATTAAATATTTCACACTGACCAAATGTGGTCCAATGTACATTATGAATTGTTTCACAGTGACCACATGTGGTCCAGAGTGCATTATTAAATGTTTCGCAGTGATCTGATGTTTCCCAGTGCATGTTATTACATGCTTCACAGTGAACAGGTTTGGTCCTGTGTACTTTTAATTACTGTTTCACAGTGACCAGATGAGGTCCAGTGTGCATAATTATTAAATATTTCTCACTGACCAAATATTGTCCAGTGTGCATCATTAATTGTTTCACAGTTACCAGTTGTGGTCCAGTGTGCATTGTTAATAAATGTTTCACAGTGACCAGATGTGGATCAGTTTCATTATTAATTGTTTCACAGTGACTGGATGTTGTCCAGTGTGCGTTACTAAATGTTCACAGTGAGCAGATGTGGTCCAGTATGCATTATTAAGTGATTTAGAGTGACCAGATGTGGCCCAGTGTCATTATTAAGTGTTTCACAGTGACACGATGTGGTGCAGTGGGCATTAATAAATGTTTCACAGTGACCAGATGGAGTCAAGTGTGCATTACTATGTCTTTCAAAGTGACCTGATGTGGTCCAGTGTCATTTGTAAATGTTTCACAGTGACCAGATGTTGTCCGGTGTGCATTTTATATCGTTTCAGAGTGCCCAGATACTTTCTAGTGCCCATTATGAAGTGTTTTAAAGTGAACAGATGTGGTCCAGTGTACATTATTAAGTGTTTCAAGTGACCATATTTGGCCCAGTTTCATTATTAAATGTTTCTCAGTGACAAGATGTTGTCCAGTGTGCATTATTAAATGTTTCCCAGTGACCAGTTGCTGTCCAGTGTACATTATTAAGTGTTTCATAGCCAAAAGGTGCGTTCCAGTGTACATTATTAAATGTTTCACAGTAACCAGATGTAGTCATGTATACATTATTAAATGTTTCACGCTGACCAAATGTGGTGCACTTTCATTATGAAATGTATCACAGTGACCAGATGTGGTCCAGATTGCATTATTAAATGTTTCACAGTGAACAGGTGTGGCCCAGTGTACATTATTATGTATTTCACAGTGTCCAGATGTGGTCCAGTGTGCATTATTAAATGTTTCATAGTTACCATCTGTGGTCCAGTGTCTATTGTTATGTGCTTCCCAGTGACCAGGTGTGGTTCAGTGTGCATTATTATATGTTTCACAGTGATCAGATGTGTTCCAGTGCACATGAGTAAATCTGTCACAGTGACCAGATGTGGTCCTGTGTACAATATTAATTGTTTCACAATGACCAGATGTGGTCCAGTGTGCATTATTATTAAATGTTTCACTGGTGGCCAGATGTGGACAATGTTATTATTAAATTTATCACTGTGAACAAATGTGGTCCAGTTTGCATTATTAAATTTTTAACAGTGGCCAGATGTAGTGTTGTGTACATTATTAGATGTTTCACGCTGACCAGATGTCGTCCAAAGTCATTATTATTAATTGTTTCACAGTGACCAGATGTGGTCGAGTGCCATTTTTTTAAAATGTTTCGCATAGACCAGATGTGGTCCAGTGTCAATTTAATTGTTTCACAGTGAAAAGATGTTGTCCAGTGTGCAGTATTAACTGTTTCACAGTGGCCAGCTGTGGTCCAGAGTGCATTATTAAGTGTTTCACAATGACAAGATGCATTCCATTGTGCATTATTAAATATTTCACCGTGACAAGTTGTGGTCCAATGTACATTATTAAATGTTTAACAATGATCAGATGTGGTGCAGTGTACATTATTAAATGTTTCAATGTAACTAGCTGTGGTTAAGTGTGCATTATTTTTTAATGTTTCACCAGGTGTTGTCCAGTGTCCATTATTAAGTGTTTCCCAGTGACAATATGTGGTCCAGTGTGCAATATTAAGTGTTTCACAGTGACAAGATGTGGTCCATTGGGCATTATTAAATATTTCACAGTGACAAGTTGTGGTCAAGTGTACATTATTATGTGTTTAACAATGATCAGATGTGGTGAAGTGTACATTATTAAATGTTTCAGTGTGACTAGCTGTGGTTGTGTGTGCATTATATTTAAATAATTCACCAGATGTGGTCCAGAATCCATTATTAAATGTGACACAGTGAACAGATGTTGTCCTGTGTTCATTATTAAATGTTTCACACTAACCAAACGTGGTCCAGTGTACATTAGTAAATGTTTCACACTGACCAGATGTAGTCAAGTGTCATTTTTATTAATTGTTTCACAGTCACCAGATGTGTTCGAGTTTCATTATTATTAAATGTTTCACAGTGACCATGTGGTCCAGTGTGCATTATTAAATGATTCACAGTGACCAAATATGGTCCACTGTCATTATTAAATGTTTCACAGTGAACAAGTGTGGTCCACTGTGCATTATTAAATATTTCAATGTGACTAGCTGTGGTTAAGTATGCATTATTATTAAATGTTTCACCAGATGTAGTCCAGTGTCCATTATTTATTGTTTCACAGTGACCAGATGTTATCCAGTGTGCATTATTAAATGTTTCACAGTGATCAGAGCTGGTCCAGTGTGCATTATTATGTGTTTTCCAGTGACCGGATTTGGTGCAGTGTGCATTATTTAGTGATTCAGAGTGATAAATTGCGGTCCAGTGTACATTACTAAGTATTTCATAGTGACAAGGTGCATTGCATTTTGCATTATTAATATTTCACAGTGAAAAGCAGTGGCCCAGTGTGCATTACTAAGTAACTCACATTGTCCAGATGTGTTCCATTATGCATTATAATGTGTTTCTCAATGATTAGACGTTGTGCACATTATTAAATGATTCACAGTGACCAGATGTGGTCCAGTGTGCATTATTAAGTGTTTTACAGAGCCCAGATTTGGTCCAGTATGCATTTTAACAGTTTCACAATGACAAGTTGCGGTCCAGTGTATAGTACTAAGTGTTTCACAGTGACAGGTTGCATTCCAGTGTAAATTATTAAGTGCTACACAGTGCAAAGTTGTGGTCCAGTCTGCATTACTAAATGTTTCACAGTGACCAGATGTGGTCATGTGTACATTATTAAATGTTTCATACTGCGAAATATGGTCCAGTTTCATTCTTAAATGTTTCTCACTGAACAGATGTTGTCCAGTGTGCATTATTAGGTGTTTCACAGTCATAAGGTGCGTTCGAGTGCGCATTTTAAAATATTTTACAGTGACCAGATGTGGGCAAGTGTCATTATTATATTTTTCAGTGTGACGAGATGTGGTCCAGTGTTCATTTTTAAATGATTTACAGTGACCAGATGTCGTCCTGTGTATATTATTAAATGTTTCACATTGTCCAGATGTGGTCCAGTGTCATTATTAGTAAATGTTTCACAGTGAACAGATGTTGTCCAGTGTGCTTTATTAAATGTTTCACAGTGACCAGATGTGGTCCAGTATGCATTATTACATGTTTTACTGTAACCAGATTTGGTCCAGTGTGCATTATTAAATGTTTCACAGTGACCAGATGCGGGCCAGTATGCATTATTACATGTTTTACAATGACAAGATGTGGTCCAGTATTCATCATGACATGTTTCACAGTGACCAGATGTGGTCACCTGTGCATTACTACAAGTTTCACAGTGACCTGATGTGGTCCAGTGTCATTAGTAAATGTTACACAGTGACCAGATGTTGTCCAGTGTGCATTTGAAATCGTTTCAGAGTGCCCAGATACTTTCCAGTGCGCATTAAGAAGTGTTTAAAAGTGACCAGACGTGGTCCAGTGTACATTATTAAGTGTTTCAAGTGACCATATTTGGCCCAGTTTCATTATTAAATGTTTCTCAGTGACAAGATGTTGTCCAGTGTGCATTATTACATGTTTCCCAGTGACCAGTTGCTGTCCAGTGTACATTATTAAATGTTTCACGCTGACCAAATGTGGTGCACTTTCATTATGAAATGTTTAACAGTGACCAGATGTGGTCCAGTGTGCATTATTAAATGTTTCACAGTGAACAGGTGTGGGCCATTATACATTATTAAGTATTTCACAGTGGCTAACTGTGGTCCAGTGTGCATTATTAAATGTTTCACACTGACAAATGTGGTGTAGTGTACATTATTAATTGTTTCACAGTGACCAGTTGTGGTCCAGTGTGCAGTATCATTAAATGTTTCACTGTGAACAGATATGGTCCAGTGTGCATTATTAAATGTTTCACAGTGGCCAGATGTGGTACAGTGTCATTATTAAATGTTTCACAGTGACCAGATGTGGTCCAGTGTGCATTATTAAATGGTCTCAGTGAGCAGATATGGTCCAGTGTGCATTATTAAATGTTTCACAGTTACCAGATGTGGTACAGTGTCATTATTTAATGTTTCACAGTGACCAGATGTGGTCCAGTGTGCATTATTAAATGGTCTCAGTGAGCAGATATGGTGCAGTGTGCATTATTAAATGTTTCACAGTGACCAGATGTGTTCGGGTGTGCATTTTAAAATGTTTCACAATGACCAGATGTGGTCCAGTGTCATTATTAACAGTTTCCGAGTGACCGGATGTGGTCCAGTGTGCATTATAAAATGTTTCACAGTGATCTGATGTGGTCCAGTGTGAATTATTAAGTGTTTCACAGTGACCCGTTGTGGTCCAGTGTTCATTAAATGGTTCACTGTGACCAGATATGTTCCAGTGTGCATTATTAATTGTTTCACAGTGACCAGATGTGGTCTAGTGTCATTATTAAATGTTTCACAGTGACCTGATATGGTCGAGTGTCATTATTATTAAATGTTTCACATTGACCAGTTGTGTTCCATTGTGCATTATTAAATGTTTCACAGTGACCAGATGTGGTCCAGTGTGCATTATTCAGTGTTTTACAGTGAACAGATATGGTCCAGTGCGCATTATTAAATATTTCTCAGTGACAAGCTCTGGTCCAGTGTACATTATTAAATGTTTCACAGTGACCAGATGTGGTCCAGTGTGCATTATTAAATGTTTCACAGTGATCAGATCTGGTCCAATGTGCATTATTAATGTTTCACAGTGATCAGATGTGGTCATTTGCACATTATTAAATGCTTCACAATGACCAGATATGGTCCAATGTGCATTATTAAATGTTTCAATGAAACCAGCTGTGGTTAAGTTTGCATTACTTTTAAATATTTCACCAGATTTGGTTCAGTGTCCAAAAGTGCAAGTAGGTGAGCACTTTGGTGATAGTGACCATAATATGATAAGATTTAAGGTGGTCATGGAGCTAGGTAACAGATTAAAGAGCAGGACTTCAAAGGTTGTAATCTCTGGATTACTCCCAGTGCCACGTTTTGTAAGTATAGGAATGGGAGGATAGAGCAGATGAATGCGTGGCTAAAGAGTTGGTGTAGGGGGGAGGGTTTTACTTTCCAGGATCACTGGGCCTGCTTCTGGGAAAGGTGGGACTTGTACAAGTCGGACGGGTTGCACCTGAACCAGAGCGGAACAAATATCCTTGCGGGGAGGTTTGCTAGCACTGTTGGGGGGGGGTTTAAACTAACTTGGCAGGGGGATGGGATACAGAGGGGAGCTGAAATAGGGGGGGATGTGCTGCCAATTATAGAGAAAAAAACAAGTCAGCTTGGTAGACAGGGCAAATATATAAGGGCAAGGCTGGATGGCATCTATTTTAATGCAAGGAGTCTTGCAAATAAGGTGGATGAACTGAAGGTGTTGATAAACACATGGGAGTATGATATTGTTGCTATCACGGAGACATGGTTGAGGGAAGGGCAAGATTGGCAGCTCAATATTCCGGGGTACAGATTCTTCAGGCGAGACAGAGGGGGAGGGATAAGAGGAGGGGGTGTCGCAATATTAATTAAGGGGTCAATTACTGCAGTAAGGAGGGATGATATATTAGCAGGGTCCTCTAATGAGGCCATATGGGTGGAGCTTAAAAACAAAAAGGGGGCAAGCACTTTGCTGGGAGTGTACTATAGGCCTCCAAACAGTCAGGGGGAGATAGAGGAACAGATATGTAGGCATATCTCAGACAAATGTGCAAATAATAGGGTAATAATAATGGGGGATATCAACTTCCCCAATATTAACTGGGATAGTCAGAGTGTGAAAGGCTCAGAGGGTGTAGAATTCTTAAAGTGCATCCAGGAGAGGTTTTTGAGCCAGCATGTAGAAAGTCCTACAAGAGAGGGGGCGGTACTGGACCTAATTCGAGGGAATGTGGCCAGCCAAGTGGAAAAAGTGCTAGTAGGTGAGCACTTTGGTGATAGTGGCCATAATATGGTAAGATTTAAGGTGGTCATGGAAAAGGACAGGGATGGGCCGGAAATAAAGGTTCTAAATTGGGGGAAGGCCGATTTTAATAGGATAAGGCAGGATCTGGCCAAAATGGACTGGGATCAGCTACTTGTAGGAAAATCCGCATCGGAGCAATGGGAGGCTTTCAGAAGGCAGATTGAGATCATACAATGGCAACATGTTCCCGTAAAGGTCAAGGGTGGTTCCAAAAACCACAGGGAGCCTTGGATGTCAGGGGATATACGAGAATGGATTAGGAAAAAAAGGAGGGCTTTTGGTAGATACAAAAGGCTAAAGACGGAGGAAGCCCGAGAGGAGTACAAAAAGTGCAGGGGGATAATTAAAAAAGAAATTAGGAGATCAAGGAGGGGCCATGAAATAACACTGGCGAGCAAAATAAAGGAAAATCCGAAGATGTTTTATAAGTATATTAAGGGTAAGAGGATAACTAGGGAAAAGATAGGGCCCATTAGGGACAAAAGTGGCAATCTGCGTGTGGAGCCGGAAGATGTAGCAGGGGTTCTAAATGAATTTTTTGCATCTGTTTTCACTATGGAGAAGGACGATGTAGACATAGAAATAGGGCGGGGGGACTGTGATATGCTCGAACATATTAACATCGAGAGGGAGGAGGTATTGGCGGTTTTAGCTGGCCTAAAAATGGATAAATCCCCAGGTCCGGATGAAATGTATCCCAGGCTGCTGTGTGAGGCAAAGGAGGAGATTGCGGGGGCTCTAACACATATATTCAGGACCTCTCTGGACACAGGGGATGTGCCAGAGGACTGGAGAACCGCTAATGTAGTACCATTATTCAAGAAGGGTAGTAGGGAAAAACCGGGGAACTACAGGCCAGTGAGCCTAACATCAGTGGTAGGAAAATTATTGGAAAAAATCCTGAGGGACAAAATTTGTCTCCACTTGGAGAGGCAAGGATTAATCAGGGATAGTCAACATGGCTTTGTCAAGGGAAGATCATGTCTGACTAATTTGATTGAATATTTTGAGGGGGTGACTAGGTGTGTGGATGAGGGTAACGCAGTGGATGTGGTATACATGGATTTCAGTAAGGCCTTCGATAAAGTCCCGCACAGGAGACTGGTCAAGAAGGTAAGAGCCCATGGAATCCAGGGTGCCTTGGCACATTGGATACAAAACTGGCTTAGTGGCAGAAGGCAGAGGGTGATGTTCGAAGGTTGTTTTTGTGACTGGAAGCCAGTGGCCAGTGGGGTACCACAGGGATCGGTGCTGGGTCCCTTGCTGTTTGTGGTCTACATTAATGACTTGGATATGAATGTAAAGGGTATGATCAGTAAGTTCGCGGATGATACAAAAATTGGTAGGGTGGTACATAGCGAGGAGGGTAGCCTCAGTCTGCAGGACGATATAGATGGGTTGGTCAGATGGGTGGAACAGTGGCAAATGGAATTTAACCCGGAAAAGTGCGAGGTGATGCACTTTGGGGGGACTAACAAGGCAAAGGAATACACAATGAATGGAAAGACCCTAGGCAAGACGGAGGGTCAGAGGGATCTGGGTGTGCAAGTACACAGATCCCTGAAGGCGGTGGAACAGGTGGATAAGGTGGTAAAAAAGGCATATGGGATACTTGCCTTCATTAGCCGAGGCATTGAATATAAGAGAAAGGAGGTTATGATGGAGCTGTATAAAACACTGGTTAGGCCACAGCTGGAATATTGCGTGCAGTTCTGGTCGCCACACTACAGGAAGGATGTCATCGCGTTAGAGAGGTTGCAGAGGAGGTTCACCAGGATGTTACCAGGGCTGGAGCGCTTCAGCTATGAAGAGAGACTGGGCAGATTGGGTTTGTTTTCCTTGGAGCAGAGGAGGGTGAGGGGGGACATGATTGAGGTGTACAAAATTATGAGGGGCATAGATAGGATGGATGCTGAGGAGCTTTTTCCCTTAGTAGAGGGGTGAATAACTAGGGGGCATAGATTCAAGGTAAAGGGCGGGAGGTTTAGAGGGGATTTGAGAAAGAACTTTTTCACCCAGAGGGTGGTTGGAGTCTGGAACTCACTGCCTGAAAGGGTTGTGGAGGCAGAAACCCTCACAACATTTAAGAAGCATTTGGATGTGCACTTGAAATGCCATAGCATACAAGGCTACGGGCCAAATGCTGGAATATGGGATTAGATCAGGCAGGGCTTGATGGCCGGCGCGGACACGATGGGCTGAAGGGCCTCTATCCGTGCTGTATTACTCTATGACTCTATGACTCTATATGAAGTGTTTCGCAGTGACCAGATGTGGTTATGTATACATTTTTACATGTTTCACACTGAACAAATGTGATCCAGTTTTACTTTCAGTGTGCATTATTAAGTGTTTTACAGTGAACAGATGTGGTCCAGTGTGCATTATTAAATATTTCACAGTGACACGTTCTGGTCCATTGCACATTATTAAATGTTTCATAGCGACCAAACGTGGTCCAGTGTACATTATTAAATATTTCACTGTCACCAGATGTGGTCCAGTGCGCATTATTAATGTTTCACAGTGAACAGATTTGGTCCTGTGTACATTATTAAGTATTTCACAGTGGCCAGATGTGGTCCAGTGCACATTATTACATGTTTCACCCTGACCAAATGTGGCCTAGTTTCATTTTTAAATGTTTCACAGTGCCCAGATGTGGTCCAAGGTTGCTTATTGAATGTATAACAATGATCAGATGTAGTCCAGTGTATATTATTAAATGTTTCACTGTGACTAGATGTGGTTCGGTGTGCATTATTAAGTGTTTTGCAGTCACAAGGTGTGTTCCAGTGTGTATTATTATATATTTCACAGTGACCAGATGTGGTCCAGTGTGCGTTATTAAATGTTTCACAGTGACAAGTTGCCGTCCAGTTTACACTATTAAGTCTTTTGCAGTTACCAGATGTGGTCCAGTGTACATTACTAAATGTTTCACTGTGACCAGATGTGGCCCAGTGTGCATTATTAAGTATTTCACAGTGTCCAGATATGTTGCAGATAGCATTATAATGTTTTTCACAGTGATCAGACGTGGTCCGGTGCATATTATTACATATTTCACGGTGACCAAATGTAGTCCAGTGTAATTCTTATATGTTTCACAGTGACCAGATGTTGTCCACTGTGTATTATTTTTTAATGCATCACAGTGAGCAGATGTGGTCCAGTGTACATTATTACATGTTTCACAGTGACCAGTTGTGGTCCAGTTTCATTATTAAGTGTTTCACAGTGACCAGACGTGGTCCAGTGCACATTATTAAATGTTTCACAGCAACCAAATGTGGTCCAGTGTTATTATTAAATGTTGCACAGTGACCAGATGTTGTCCAGTGTGCATTATTAAATGTTTCACAGTGAGCAGTTGCGGTCCAGTGTACATTACTAAGTGTTTCACAGTCACAAGGTGCGTTCCAGTGTGCATTATTATATATTTCACAATGATCAGATGTGGTCCAGTGTCATTATTAAATATTTCACTTTGATCAGATCTGGTCCAGTGTTCAATATTAAATGTTTAACCATGACCAGATGTGGTCCTGGGTACATTATTAAATGCTTCACGCGGTCGAGATGTGGTCCAGTGTACATGATTAAATATTTCACAAAGACAAGATGTGGTCCAGTGTGCATTATTACATTTTACACAGTGACCAGATGTGGTCCTGTGTACATTATTAAATGTTTCACACTGAACAGATGTGCTCCTGTGTCATTATTATTAAATGGTTCACAGTTACCAGATGTGTTCCAGTGTACATTATTAATTGCTTCACAGTCACCAGATGTGGTCGAGTTTCATTATTATTAAATGTTTCACTGTACCAGATGTGATCTAGTGTTATTATTAGTTGTTTCACAGTGGCCAGATGTTCATTATTACATGCTTCACAATGAGCAGATTCGCTCCATTGTTAAGGGATTTACAGTGACCAGATATGGTCCAGTGTATATTATTAAATGTTTCACATTGACCAGATGTTGTCTAGTGTGCATTATTAAATGTTTCACAGTGACCAGCAGTGGTCCATTGTGCATTATTAATTGTTTTTCATTGAACGGATTTGGTGCAGAGTGCAATATTAACAGTTTCACAGTGACAAGTTGCGGTCCAGTGTGCATCATTAACTATTTCACAGTGATCAGATCTTTTCCAGTGCACATTATTACATGTTACACACTGACCAAATGTGGTCCAGTGTGCATTATTATTAGATGTTTGACAGTGACCAGATGCTGTCCAGTGTGCATTATTATTAAATGTTTCACAGTGACCAGATGTGGTCCAGTGTCATTATTAAATTTTTCACAGTGACCAGATGTGGTCCAGTGTGCATTATTAATTGCTTCACAGTCACCAGATGCGGTCCATTTTCATTATTAGTAAATGTTTCACAGTGACCAGATGTGGTCCAGTGTGCATTATTAAGTGTTTAACAGTGACCAGAAGTTGTCCAGTGTGCATTATTAAATGTTTCACAGTGACCAGAAGTGATCCAGTGTGCATTATTAAGTGTTTTACAATGACCGGATTTGGTGCAGAGTGCATCAGTAACAGTTTCACAGTGACAAGTTGCGGTCCAGTGTACATTATTAGGTGTTTCACAGTGACAAGGTGCTTTCCATTGTGCATTATTAAATATTTAACAGTGGCATGTTGTGGTCCAGTGTACATTATTAAATGTTTAACAATGATCAGATGTGGTCCAGTGTACATTATTAAATGTTTCAACGTGACCAGCTGTGGTTAAGTTTGCATTATTATTATATGTTTCACAAGATGTAGTCCAGTGTGCATCATTAAGTGTATCACAGTGACCAGAAGTTGTCCAGTGTGCATTATTACGTGTTTTACAATGACCCGATTTGGTGCAGTGTGCATCATTAATTATTTCACAGTGACAAGCAGAGGTCCAGTGTGCATTACTAAGTGTTTCAGTGTCCAGCTGTGTTCCACTGTGCATTATAATGTGTTTCACAGTAACCAGACGTGGTCCAGTGAACATTATTAAATGTTTCACAGCGACCAAATATGGTCCAGTATTATAAATTAAATGTTTCACAGTGACCAGATGTTGTGGAGTGTACATTATTAAATGTTTCACAGTGACCAGCAGTGGTCCATTGTGCATTATTAAGTGATTTTCAATGACCGGATTAGGTGCAGAGTGCAATATTAACAGTTTCACAGTGACAAGTTGCGGTCCAGTGTGCATCATTAACTGTTCACAGTGACAAGTTGCGGTCCAGTGTATGTTATTAAGTGTTTCACAGTGGCTTGTTGCTTTCCAGTGTGCATTATTAAATGTTTCACAGTGACCAGTTGTAGTCCAGTGTGCATTATCAAATGTTTCACAGTGGCCAGATGTTGTCCAGTGTACAGTATTAAGTGCTTCGCAGTGAAAAGGTGCGTTCCAGTGAGCATTATTAAGTGTTTCACAGTGAAAAGCTCCGGTCCAGTGTGCATTACTAAATGTGTCACAGTAACCAGATGTGACTCAGTGTGCATTATTAACTGTTTCGTAGTGACAATTTGCGGTCCACTGTACTTTACTAAGTGTTTTAGTCACAAGGTGCATCCAGTGTGCATTACTGAATGTTTCCAAGTGACCAGATGTGGTCCAGTGTCATTATTAAATGTTTTACAGTGATCAGTTGCTGTCCAGTGTACATTATTAAGTGTTTCACAGTCACAAGGTGCGTTCCAGTGTGATTTATTAAATAATTCACAGTGACAAGGTGTGGTCCAGTCTGCATTATTAAATGTTTCAATGAGACCAGCTGTGGTTAAGGGTGCATTATTATTAAATGTTTCACAAGATTTGGTCCAGTTACCATTATTAAGTGTTTTACAGTGAACGGATATGGTCCAGTTCACATTATTAATTATTTCACAGTGACCAGATTTGGTCAAGTTTGCATTATTAAGTGTTTCACAGTGACAAGGTTCATTCCAGTGTGCATTATTATGTGTTGCACAGTGAAATGCTGCGGTCCAGTGTGCATTACCTAATGTTTCCCAGCGACCAGATGTGGTCCAGTGTGCATTATTAATTATTTCACGGTGAAAATTTGTATTCCAGTGTACATTATTAAATGTTTTACAGTGATCAGGTTTAGCCATGTGTACATTATTAAATGTTTCACACTGACCAAATGTGGTCCAGTTTCATTATTAAATGTTTCAAAGTGACCAGATGTTGTCCAGTGTGCATTATTAAAAGTTTCACAGTCAGCAGCTGCGGTCCAGTGTGTATTATTAAGTGTTTCACAGTCACAAGTTGCGTTCCAGTGTGCATTATTATATATTTCACAGTGACAAAGTGTGGTCCAGTGCCATTATTTATTTTTCCACTGCGAGCAGATCTTGTCCAGTGTCCTGTATTAAATGTTTAACAGTGAACAGATGTGGTGCTGTGTACATTATTAAATCTTCCAGTGTCATTATTATTAAATGTTTCACAGTTACCAGATGTATTCCAGTGTGCATTATAATGAGTTTCACAGCGACCAGACGTGGTCCAGTGCACACTATTTAATGTTTCGCAGTGACCAAATGTGATCCAGTTTCATTATTAACTGTTTCACAGTAACCATATGCTGTCCAGTGTGTTTTATTAAATGATTCACAGTGACCAGGTGTGGTCCCGTGTGCATTATTAAATGGGTCATGACAAGATGCGCTCCAGTGTATATTATTAAGTTTTTCACCGTGACAAGTGGCGTTCCAGTGTGCATTATTAAGTGTTGCACAGTGACAAGTTGTGGTCCAGTGTACATTATTAAATGTTTCACATTGACCAAATGTGGTGCAGTTTCATTATTAAATGTTTCACAGTGACCAGATGTTGTCCAGTGTGCATGATTAGCTGTTTCACAGTGACCAGATGTGGTCCCGTGTGCATTATTAATTGCTTCACAGTCACAAGGTGCGTTCCATGTCCATTATTATATATATTATATATATGTTTCACACTGTCCAGATGAGTGCCTGTTTAATTATTATTAAATGTTTCACAGTGACCAGATGTGTTCCAGTGTGTATTATAATGAGGTTCACTGTGAGCAGACGTGGTCCAGTGCACATTATAAAATATTTCAGTGACCAAATGTGGTCCAGTGTCATTATTAAATGATTCACATTGACCAGATGTGTTCCAGTGTGCACTATAATGAGTTTCACAGTGAGCAGATGTGGTCCAGTGCACATTATTAAATATTTCAGTGACCAAATGTGGCCCAGTGTCATTATTAAATGTTTCTCAGTGTCCATATGTTGTCCAATGTGCATTATTAAATGTTTCACAGTGATCAGATGTAGCCATGTTTACAATATTAAATGTTTCACACTGACCATAATGTGGACCAGTTTCATTACTAAATGTTTCCCAGTGACCAGATGTGGTCCAGTATGCATTAAGTGTTTCACAATGACCAAATGTGGTCCAGTTTCATTATTCAATATTTCAAAGTGACCAGATGTTGCCCAGTTTGCATTATTAAATGTTTCACAGTGACAGGTTGCTGTCGAGTGAACATTATTAAATGTTTCACAGACACAAGGTGCATTCCACTGTGCATTATTAAATATTTCACAGTGACAAGATGTGGTCCAGTGTGCATTGTTAAATGTTTCAATGAGATCAGCTGTGGTTAAGTGAGAATTATTATTAAATGTTTCACCAGATGTGGCCCAGTGCCGAACATTAAGTGTTTTACAGTGACCAGATAGGGACAGTGTACATTATTATATATTTCACAATGACCAGATCTTGTCCAGTGTGCATTATTAAGTGTTTCACAGTGACAAGGTGCATTCCAGTGTGCATTATTAACTGTTTCACACTGAAATGTTGCGGTCCAGTGTGCATTACTAAAAGTTTCCCATTGGCCAGATGAGGTCCAGTGCGCATTACTAAGTTTTTTACAGTGATCAGATTTGGACCAGTGCACATTATTTAATGGATTCACATTGACAAAATGCGGTCCAGTGTGCATTATTAATTGTTTCACAGTGACAAGTTGTGGTCCAGTGTACATTATTAAAGTTTCACACTGACCAAATGTGGTCCAGTTTCATTCCTGCATCTAGTCTGTCCAGTCCTGTCAGAATTTTATAAGTTTCAATGAGATACCCTCTCATTCTGCCCAACTCCAGCGAGTATAAGCCGAATCGACCCAATCTCTCCTCATACTTCATTTCTGCCATCCCAGTTGTGAGCCTGGTGAATCTTTGCTGAACTCCTTCCATGGCAAGAACATCCTTCCTCAGATAAGGCGACCACAACTGCACACAGTACTCAAGATGTGCCCTCACCAAGGCCCTGTACAACTCCGTTCAGCCCATAGCGGTGACCCCAAGCTTCTTGTTACATCTCCAACTTTTTCCAGCTCTGACGATGGTTCACAGACCCGAAACCTCTGTTCCCCTCTCCATGGATGGTGCTTGACCTGCTGAGTGTTTCTAGCATTTTCTGTTGTTATTTCAGATTTCCAGCATCCGTAGTATTTTGCTATTGTACTGACCTACTTAGGAAGTTTTACCACTTTAGTCACTTTCTTATTTGAGCACCGTTTGGAATTAGAGTTTATTTTATTTTATTGTTGCATGTTTAACGACTGCATTCAAGAGGGAAACATAAACTTGGAGCAACTTCTTTTGTCATAGCTGCAATGAGACTAGAAGGAATTTAAATATTTTTAAGAACTTGTCTCAAAAAATAAACGTTAAAAGAACTTTTTTCCCCCTTCGTTTCGAATATGATTTCAGAAGAAACAAGCAAAAATAAATGTTCCCCTCATCTAAACAAGTTTCAAGTGGATCTTGAATTCGGAATTATTTTAAGCATCCTCTGAATTGCTTAAAACGTTTTAAAATGGAAATTTCTCAATATTTGACTTTCAACAATCGACTGAAGTGAGTAGCTTCACACAAACATGGAACTATGCAGTTGAAGTCGGGGAGGGCAGTGGAGGATTTGGTGGTGTTACTTATTACTTTTTATTGATTTTATTAAAATCTCACTAAGACGTTTATGAAGAGAACCAGAAATGGGGAAAAGAACAAACAATTTTATTTTACAATAATATAAAAAGAGAAAGTGCTGGAAATACTCAGCAGGCCAGGCAGCATCTGTGGAGAGAGAGGAAAACAGATTTAATGTTTCAGGCTTGTGACCTTTCTTCAGAACTGGAAAATGTTAGAGTTGTTACAGATTTTAACAAGGTGCAGAGGCAGCGAAAGGCGGGAGGGGATGAAGGAACAAAGAGGATGGTCTGCGAAATGGTGGAAGGCCGATGTGATTAAATCCGGCCTCTGCACCGGGTTAAAAACTGTTACATCTCTAATTTGTCCAGTTCCGACGGAAGGCCACAGACCTGAAATGTTAACTTTTTTCTCTCGCGTTCTCCACAGATGTTGCCTGCCCTGCTTAGTATTCCTAGCATTTTCTGTTTATATTTCAGATTCCAGCATCCGCTGTATCTTGCTATTGTGAACAATTTTATTTTTTCTGTCTTTCTATAGTCTGAACAAGTCCCAGGAATAACATAACTATAGATTTCTTAAATGTTTAGTGGAGTGTTAACAGAAACAAGAACTCTGTATTGATGTATGGGAAATGTAGGAAGCTACTTTAGAAGAAACCATTATTTGTTTATTGAGAAAGACACAGAAAATACTTTTATTCAACTGATAATCTATCATTTGGAAGCGGTATACATGTTTGAATTAGGAGATCGAAAACTGATACTACAATGAATTTTGTTTCCTGCTGTTTAATTGGGAAGTTCCTAATATAATTCAACACTTTTCGTGATAAGAGCAAGGATTAATATTGTGCAGAATGTTTGAGAGAAAAACTTTGGAAGCAAAATTTGTAAATTAACATCTTTACACCAACATATCAGTAAATATTGCCAGGTCAGTCTGATTGGTTCTCTTGTCCAGGAAGAATTATGAATCATTATTTGTGTTAAATCATATCTTTTCCTGTTTTTCGTTTTTAATTCAGTGACGCAAATTGTGTGTGCGTTTTTCGGCACTTGTGAATAAGTACTGCATTTCTGACATGCTCCATGGAGGGTTCAACAAGACCACGTTTATTAATGGAAGTGATTGAAGTTGGAAATATGGATACCTGTTGCTCTTCAATTCTTTTTAATACTGTGAACTGAAGAACTACAGCGCTTTATATTTGTTGGTTGTCTGCTTACATTGTAATTAATATTCTGATTACATATCGAGATGTTAAGCACGTCAGCGCCATAGGAAAGCCACTGCTCCTGCTGCTTGTGCAGCCGTTGCTATAGTGACATGAGGGATGGGGTAATACGTTGGAAACCTTAAAATTAATACAATTTGCCTCATTCAGCTCACCTTGGGCTTTCGGATTGTTTGCCGATGTGTAACTCAGTGACGATTCTGAAGTGTTAATTTATAATTCTGCATTTATTTTATATCCCAATCATTTCTGACAAGTATTTATTTGCATGACGAACTACAACCTTTAATTAATTCTACCATAAACAAACTCGTAGAATGGGCATGGAAATGACAAATGAATTTCAATATGGGTAAGTGTGAGGTGGTGCATTTTGGTGGCGGGACTAAGGACCCCAGCTACTTCTAGGAAAATAAGTGTCTAAATGGGGTAGAGGTGCAAAGGTATCTAGGGGTATAGATTGACAAATCATCAGAATTAGCACCGCAGGTTAAAAATCCATGAAAGTGCAAATAAAGCACGGGTTCATTTCTAGAGCAATAGCTTTCAAAGCAGGGAAGTTATGTTAAACTTGCTGAACCTTGTCTGATTGTACCAAGATTTCAGATTGTGGGGTGGCAATATCTCATTACTGTATATAAGATTTTAACTGGTTTTCTTGCTGTCGTTGTTTTAAAAGTTGCTTTTCTAAAAGTTGCTCTAAAATTTATTGTTGTAAAATTTGCCGGAAAAGAAAAGATCGCGCTCAAAGGTGTTCCTGGCCACCCAGTACAAAAAATTCCATGGAACATTGGTGAGGAGGAGCTGATGATAATAGATGGGTTGGAGAGGAGCTGAGGATATTAGGTGTGGTGGGGAGGAGCTGAGGATATTCGGTCGGGTGTGTAATGTATGTACCTTTAAGGGGGGAACTACATTGCACAGCTCATATATACTGAAGTACCGGCAGTGACCACACCTGTATATAATGCTGAGTAGTAATCTGTACAGATCCGTTGCAGTTTGAGCCACGTTGAGTAAACACCTATTGTACCGTACTCCGCAGTCCGTTTCTTATTATACATGGACGTAACATTGGCAACGAGGCAGGTTTGAACCTACCTGCAACTCTGCATCACCTCCCGGGGATTTGTTCCTGGAGATCAGTGGATTGGAAGTCAAGGCCAGAGACTCGGGTGTCGACCACGGGCAACCGCACAGTCATCCAGCAGAGAGTCGAGAATTGCGGGGGAGGCTGTCGAGAGCCAGGCTTGGCTTTCCAGTCGAGGTGGTCCAGCAAAGCGGGCTGGCAACAAGTATTGCGCAGACTCTTCCCGGACGGCGGCGGGTTCGATCCCGACCGAGCGGCACAGCAAATGGCCGAGCAGAGTCGACGGGGAGAGAGAGAGAGGGCAGAGCGCACAGGGCGCAGCCAGTTTTCCGGGGCCGAGCAGCGTCAGAGAGAGGGAGAGAGAGACGCGCAGAAACATACAGGGCGCCGCCATTGCCACGAGAACCGCCGGGAGCGGCGAAGGCAGCAGTGGGGGAGGAAGGAAAGCGCGGGAGACGCCATTTTAAGCCATTGGGAGACGCCATTTTAAACTACACCCCAAATGCTGAAGAGTGGCAGTATCACCGCATTTGACAATGAAGTCGAAGATTGGATTACATATGTTGAACGAATAGAGGTCTACTGCAAGGCAAATGAGATGTTAGATGACAAGAAAGCATCGGTATTGTTAAATTTAATGGGTGCAAAGACGTATGGTCTATTACGAAATCTAATAACCCCAACGAAGCCAATGGAAAAGAGTTTTTAAGACCTAGTAACGATACTAAAGGAACATTTAAACCCCACACCGCTGCTGATAGCAGAAAGATTCAAGTTTCACAAACGGAACCAGTATAAGGGTGAAAGCAATGCTGATTATTCAACAGAACTGCGCAAACTACGAAACACTGCCACTTTGGAGCGGGACTGGCAGATACCTTAAGGGACAAGTTTGTTTGTGGGCTTTAAAGTGAAGGAACCCAGAAACGGCTTTTAACTGAAAAGGACCTTACGCTGGAAAAGGCATTCAACATTGCGGTATCATATTAAGCAGCAGCACAGGGCGCTGCAGAGATACAACAGAGACCACAAGAATATGGCACAAACGAAATGTCACATGGAACAGAGAAGTGCAATCACTGCGGCAGAACAACACACGACCAGAATGATTGCTGGTTCAAAGACAAAGTGTCCAGACACTGTGGAAAAGTAGGACACATAGCACGACTCTGCAGGTCGGGAAAGAAAACCAGCAATAAGAAACCGACCAAAGGGAAGTACAAGAAAGTACATAAGATAACAAAAATAGTTCAGATGAACAAAAGAATGATAACGACTCTGAAAGCAGGGAACTGAGTTGTCTGAAACTACATAATGTGATCACAACGGAGGTTCACTGAACCATTTGGGTCACTCGCAAGATAGCAGGAGTCCAGGTAAAGATGGAATTGGACACAGGATCAGCTCTAAAAGTCATAAACCGACGGGACTACGAGCGGCTATTCTCACACATACACTTGAGAGACAAAAAAATTATTTTGAAGATGTACACGGGGCAAAAAGTCTACCCCAAAGGAAAAATAAGGGTGACCATTATATATAACGGTAAGGAAACTCCAAAACTAGACCTGTATATATTGCAAGATGGATGACCACCATTACTGGGATATGAATGGATCCGGAAAATACAACTGGATTGGCATTCCATACAGGCACTGACTGTGGCTGACAAAATGGAAGATGACGTCAAACCTGGGCGACTGTCAAAGATCCTAACTGATGCGAAAGAAGTGTTCCAGCAAGGACTCGGAACACTAAAAGGCATGACAGCATGATTAAAATTGAAGAAAACGCAAGCCCAAAGTTTTTTAAGGCCAGACCTGTACCTTATGCGATCCGCCCAGCCATCGAAGCAGAGCTGGAGAGTCTGGAACATTCAGGTGTACTGTCCAAGGTAGACTGGAGCGAGAGGGCTACACCCATCGTCCCTGTGATGAAAAAGTCGTTGAGCAGCACGCCTGGGGAACCAAGGAAGGTTCGCATCTGTGGGGACTTTAAGGTAACAGTGATCCCGGTCCTTCACACCGTACAATATCCACTTCCGCGGATTGAAGATATTTTCACCTCGCTATCTGGAGGGAAACACTTCACTAAGATTGATCTGGCCCAGGCGTATCTGCAAATGGAGGTGGAAGAAGCATCAAAAAATACCACACAATCAACACCCATAAAGGTCTCTACCAATACAACAGGCTGGTATTCGGGGCAGCATCAGCTCCGGCTATTTGGCAGTGGGCAATGGAACAAGTCCTGCAAGGGATCCCAGGGACCCAGTGTTATTTGGACGACATCCTGGTCACGGGGGAAATGACAGTGATCACCTTGCCAACCTGGAGCAGGTGCTCACTAGATTGCAGGAATATGGGCTCCGAGCTAACCACCCCAAATGCGAGTTTTTTAGAAAACAGATCTCGTATTGTGGCCACGTTATCGATAAAGAGGGGTTACATAAGTCCCCAGAGAAGATTGAGGCAGTAGTCAAGGCTCCAGCACCGGAAAATGTGTCAGAACTGATGTCGTTCCTCGGGCTGGTAAACTACTACCATAGGTTCTTGCCAAATTTGTCTACAATACTACACCCACTGAACAACCTACTGTAAACTGGGGTGCCATGGAAGTGGAATGACGAAGATAGGCGAGCTTTCCAGAAGAGCAAAACAATAATCACATCAAAAGAGGTATTGGCCCATTACAACCCAGCATTACCAAATGGGTTGGCATGTGATGCGTCACCCTACGGCATTGGAGCAGTGCTGTCGCACAAATTCTCGGACGGCTCAGAGAGGCCAATAGCCTTTGCGTCACGATCACTAAACTCAGCCGAGCGTAACTACGCCCAGATTGACAGGGAGGCACTCAGCCTAGTGTGGGGAGTGAAAAAATTCAATCACAATCTGCACGGGCAGAAATTCACGTTGCTGACTGATCACCAGCCTCTTGTTTCCATTTTTAATCCGAAGAAGGGCGTTCCGGTGATGACTGCGCAACGACTACAAAGATGGTCACTTTTACTAGGGGCTCACCACTATGAGATTGAATATAAGGGCACGAAACAGCATGGAGATGCTGATGGGCTATCGCGCCTGCCACTGCCTACTGCGGAGGAAGCACCAGCAGTGGATCCTGTCGAAATATTCCATTAGACTATAGTTGAATACCGGCCGGTAACTAACGCTTGTATCGAAAAAGAAACCCGAAATGACCCGACACTGTCTCGGGTATATGATTTGACGGTGAAGGGATGGCCAGCACATGGCGACTCACTGTTGCCAGCATTCTCGACAAGGAATGAACAGCTGACAGTGTGCCTGGGGACCTTGATGTGTGGATCCCGAGTGGTAATTCCACCCAAGTTAAGGGATAGAGTGCTCAATGAGCTTCATGAGGGTCATCTGGGAGGGGTAAAAATGAAAAGCCTAGCCAGGGCTTATGTGTGGTGGCCGGGAATCGATAAACAAATCGAGGATCTGACCAAGAGCTGCTCAGGATGCCAGAAAGTCCAAAATGCACCACCACAGGCCGCTCTACACCCATGGGAGTGGCTCTCATCTCCATGGCAACGGGTGCATAATATTTTGCTGGTCCATTCATGGTCTCAATGTTTTTACTAGCCGTGGAAGCACACTCGAAATGGCCTGAGGTCATCAAAATCTCCTCCACCACCATGGAGAAAACTATTGTAGTCCTACGGACCATTGTTGCCAGGAATAGCTTGCCAGAACAGATTTGCTCCGACAATGGACCACAGTTTGTGTCCGAACAGTTCCGGAGGTTCTTGAAAAAGAATGGGGTAAGGCATTACCCATCCGCCCCGTATCATCCAGCCACAAATGGATTGGCTGAGAGCTTCGTACATCCCTTTTAGAAGGCAATAAAGGCTATGTACAATGACAACAGTCCGCTGCAGCACAAGGTGGACAATTTCCTGTTCGCCTCCCGGAATGCAACACATGCACTCACCATCCAGGCCCCAGCCATAATGTTCCTTAACCAAAAGTTAAGATCTCGCCTGGATTTGCTCAGTGCAAACGTACGAAGAGATGTTGAGAGTAAGCAATTCCAGCACATCCATGAGAAGCCAACAAGGAGCTTCAATGTAGGGCAGCCAGTCTTGGCCCACGACTGCCGAACAGAAAAATGGCAGCCAGGAACGATATGCACATGGCAGGGCCCACTAATGTACACAGTGGACGTTGGGGAGAGCATCGTGAGACGCCATGCTGAACAGATCCTCATGTCACAGGAACAAGTCAATCCCATGCCTCACCCATAAGTACCTGGTGATGGACCCGACGTACAGGTCGCATCTACCCCAGAAAAAGTAGCATTGGACGCTGATGATCCAACCGACGACAGGGGGTCAGAATTGCGTCCACACCAAGAGCAATACACTCGGGAAAGGCGCTATCCAGAAAGGCTCAGGAAGCCTCCTCAAAGACTGAATTTATAAATAGACTATTTTCTGCTAATGTTGCATGTTAAAAGTGTTAATTGTAATTAGTTTGATATTTAATTGTTGAATGAGTTTTATGATACTGTTAATCTAAAAGGGGAGGAATTGTAATGTATGTACCTTTAAGGGGGGAACTACTTTGTACAGCTCATGTATACTGTAGTACCGGCAGTGACCACACCTGTATATAATGCTGAGCAGTAATCCGTACAGATCAGTTGCAGTTTGAGCCACGTTGAGTAAACACCTATTGTACCGTTCTCCGCAGTCCGTTTCTTATTATACACGGACGTAACAGGGTGGGGAGTAGTTTATGACCTTCGATGCACAATTAGATATCGAAAGTCACGAAGTGAGGCTGATGCAAACAGGAGAGCAGTTCTGTTATTTGAAATAAATAATATCTTCACCAACTTTTTCGAAAAGTAGTCGTACAATGTGACAAACCTGGAGTTTACTCTGCAATAAATCCCCAGATTTTCTGAAAAAATTCCAAAACCACACACACATTTAAATGACTGCTTCATTAATTATTATTGTTACTTATTCAATGCACTGATGCTTTCCTTCAAATATAGCACAGATACTTCTCTACATGACATCTCACAATAGACATTAGAAAACATAAAGACTGCGCAGTTAAGTGGCAAGTGAAGTTTAACATCGATGGGATGCACTTTGGTTTGAAAAGAGAAGCATTATGAGGGTAGTGCTGTTGATGTTGTGTACATGGACTTTCAAAAGGCGTTTGACAAAAACCACGTGACATGCCAGGTCGTAAACTTGTAGTCCATGGCATCAATGGAACAGGGCAGCATGGATACCAAATTGGCTAAGCGTCAGAAAGCAGAGAGTAGTGGAGAAGTTTTAGAGTCATTCAGTCACAGAGTTGTACAGCACTGAAAGTGGCAATTCATCCCATCGTGTCCGTGCCGGGCATCAAGCAAGGTCTATTCTAATCCAATTTTGCAGCACTTGCTCCGTAGCCTTGTAATCTATGGCGTTTCAAGTGCTCATCTGAATGTTTCCTGAATGTTGTGAGGTTTCCTGCCTCTACAACCATTTCAGGCAGTGAGATCCAGAATCCGATCTCCCTCTGGATGAGCAAGTTTTTCGTCAAATTCCCCTTCAAACTTCTGCCCCTTAACTTGAAACTATGCCCATTGGTTATTGACACCTCTACTAAGGGGAAATTTCCTTTCTATCCACCCTATCTATGCCCCTCATAATTTAGTACACTTAAATCAGGTCCCCACTCAGCCTTCTCTGCTCTAAGGAAAATAACCCCAGCCTCTGCAGTCTCTCTTCATAGCTGAAGCGCTCCAGTCCAGGTAACATCCTGGTGAATCTCCTCTGTACCCTCTCCAATGCAATCACATCCTTCCTTTCGTGCGGTGACCAGAACTGCACAAATTATTCCAGCTTTTATTCTATGCCTCAGCTAATGAAGGCAAATATCCCATATGACATTTTAACCATCTTATCTACCTGTACTGCTGCCTTCAGTGATCTATGTACTTGCACACCAAGGTCTCCCTGATCCTTTGTCCTTCCTAGGGTCCTAGCATTCATTGAGAATTCCATTGTCTTTTTAGTCCTCCCAAAATGCATCACCTCACACTTTTCAGGGTTGACTTCCATTTCCCATTGTTCTGCCTATCTAACCAGCAATTCTATACCGTCCTGTAGCCTGAGGCTTCCCTCCTTGCTATTTACCACTCCAGCAATTTTCGTTTCATCTGCAAACTTATTGATCATTCCTCCTACATTAATATCTAACTCAGCAACGACCACTGCAAACAGCAAAGGACCCAGGTTGTTTTTTAGACTTGAGTGGAGTATACAGTGGTGTTACCAAGGGTTCACTATTTGAACCAGTGCTCTGTTTTACATATTTTAATGACCTGGAGTTGTGTATATAGGGCTTCTAAGCTCGGAAATGTAGCACACAATGAGGAGGATATTAACAGACTTCAGGAGCATGTAGACTGACTGGTCAACAAAAGAACATAAGAAATAGGAGCAGGAGTAGGCCATTCGGCTCTTCGATCCTGCTCTACCAATCAATATGATCGTGGCTGCCCTTCGGTTAAAAAGTCATTCTTGCAACACCTTCTAACTGACCCTCATTCCTGCACATTAAGTTATCTCCTTACTCAGTTTACTGGCATATTTCGCTTTACGAGAATAAAATGTAATTGGAGCCGAATGCAAGACCCTAAATGCCAAGAACATTTGGCTGGGTGTTTACCCTTATAAACTGTTCCTCAGGCTGGAGGGTTTGAGAGATTCAGACATGATCCTACAATTCTCTGATGGCGTTTCTCTCCGAATCCAATCCCTTTGTTTACAGCATAATCCGAACACTGATTCAATTAGCTGGATACTTGGCAGATTCTATTTAACGCAGAGAATTGTGGATTGAAAAATGAGGAGAGACAATGTGAGGTCAATGGTACAATTTTAAAGGGAGTGCAAGAACAGAGAGACATGGCATGTATGTACATAAATCTTCGAAGGCGGCCAGACAATTTGAGAATTATGTTAATAAAGCATACGGGATCCTTCGCTTTATTAATAAGCAGTAGAATACAAATGCAAGGAAGTTATGTGAAAACTTTCTAAAGCAGTGATTAGGCTTCAGCTGGAGTATTGAGTCAAATTCTGGGCACCACTCTTTAGGAAAATGACAAGGCCTTGGAGCGTGTGCTGAAGAGATTTACTAGAATGGGACCAGGGATAAGGGACTTCAGTTATGTGGAGAGCCTGGAGAAGCTGGGGTTGTACAGATTAGAGCAGAGAAGGTTAAGAGGACATTTACTAGAATGGGACCAGGGATAAGGGGCTTCAGTTATGTGGAGAGACTGGAGAAGCTGGGTTGTTCTGATTAGAGCAGAGAAGGTTAAGAGGAGATTTACTAGAATGGGACCATGGATAAGGGACTTCAGTTATCTGGATAGACTGGAGAAGCTGGGCTTGTGCTGCTTAGAGCAGAGAAGGTTAAGAGGAGATTTACTAGAATGGGACCAGGGATAAAGGACTTCAGTTATCTGGAGTGACTGGAGAAGCTGGGGTTATTCAGATTAGAGCAGAGAAGGTTAAGAGGAGATTTACTAGAATGGGACCAGTGATAAGGGACTTCAGTTATCTGGAGAAGCTGGGGTTGTTCTGATTACAGCAGAGAAGGTTAAGAGGAGATTTACTAGAATGCGACCAGGGATAAGGGACTTCAGTTATCTGGAGAGACTGGAGAATCTGGGGTTATTCAGATTAGAGCAGAGAAGGTTAAGAGGAGATTCACTAGAATGGGACGAGGGATAAGGGACTTCGGTTATGTGGAGAGACTGGAGAAGCTGGGGTCGTTCTGATTAGAGCAGTAAAGGTTAAGAGGAGATTTACTAGAATGGGACCACGGATAATGGACTTCAGGTATTTGGAAAGACTGGAGAAGCCGGGGTTGTTCTGAATAGAGTAGAGAAACTTAAGAGGAGATTTACTAGAATGGGACCAGGGATAAGGGACTTCAGTTTTCTGGAGAGACTGGAGAAGCTGGGGTTGTTCTGATTAGAGCAGAGAAGGTTAGAAGGAGATTTATTATAATGGTACCAGGGATAAGGGACTTCAGTTATGTGGAGAGACTGGAGAAGCTGGGGTTGTTTTGATTAGAGCAGATAAGTTTCAGAGTAGGTTTACTAGAATGGGACCAGGGATAAGGGACTTCAGTTATCTGGAGAGACTGGAGAAGCTGGGGTTGTTCTGATTAGCGCAGAGAAGGTTAAGAGGAGATTTACTATAATGGTACCAGGGATAAGGGACTTCAGTTATGTGGAGAGACTGGAGAAGCTGGGGTTGTTTTGATTAGAGCAGATAAGGTTCAGAGTAGATTTACTAGAATGGGACCAGTGATAAGGGACTTCAGTTTTCTGGAGAGACTGGAGAAGCTGGGGTTGTTCTGATTAGTGCAGAGAAGGTTAAGAGGAGATTTACTATAATGGTACCAGGGATAAGGGACTTCAGTTATGTGGAGAGACTGGAGAAGCTGGGGTTGGTCTGATTAGAGCAGATAAGTTTCAGAGTAGATTTACTAGAATGGGACCAGGGATAAGGGACTTCAGTTATGTGGAGAGACTGGAGAAGCTGGGGTTGTTTTGATTAGAGCAGATAAGGTTCAGAGGAGATTTACTAGAATGGGACCAGTGATAAGGGACTTCAGTTATCTGGAGAGACTGGAGAAGCTGGGGTTGGTCTGATTAGTGCAGAGAATGTTAAGAGGAGATTGAATAGAGGCAGTCAAAAGCCTAAATAGATACAATAGATTAATTAAGGAGCAATTGTTTCCGGTGGCAGTGGGGTCGGTAACCAGAAGACACAGATTTAATGTGATTGGTGAAAGAACCTGAGACAACATGAGGAAGCTGCGGTTTTACACAGCCAGTTGTTGTGATCTGGAATGCGCTGCCTAAAAGGGTGGTGGAAGCAGATTCAATATTAACTTTCAAAGGGGAATTGAAAAATATACTTGAGAGAAAATAAAATACTGGGGAAAGAGCAGAGGAGTGGGATTAATTGGACAGCTCTACCAAAGAGCCAGCACAGGTACGTTGGCCCGAATGGCCTCCTTCTGAGCTGTATCATTCCATGATTCTATAATCACCGATACCTTAGAAAATGAGATCCTGAATGTGGCAAAAGAGCAAATGTCTCTCGGGATAAAGGGGAACAAATAATTAAAACAGTATGACATTAAAGCAAAGCAATTACAATGCTACAAATTACTTGGGGTTTATTTCTAAAGCGATAAAATTCAAATTAGTGAAGTTGGTAAATGGTGGGAAGTGGTGTTTCACAAGGATCGGTGCTGGCAACACATTTGTTCAATATTTACTTCAACAATTAGGACTCAGGAATCGGAAGTGCAATTTCAAACATTGTGGATGGCTCCTAAATGGGGGTTTATAGTTCATACAGAGGAGGACTGCGACAAAATACAGGAAGGCGTTAACAAAGTGGAAGAATGCGCGTCTAACTGGCAAATTAACCTCAATAGAGAGAAATGTGAGGTTGTGCATTTTAAGAGGAAGAATACGGAGATCACTACTCCTTGGAAAATAAGTTCTAAACGGGGTTGAGGGAAAGAGGGGTGTGATGGTACAGTTACATCAATCACTAAAAGTTGCAATGCATGTTGATAAGGCCATAACAACAAAGCAAGCACTGGGGTTCATTTCTAGACGGGTAGAAATGTAAAGAATAGAAGTTATGTTAAACTTGTATGGCACCTTGGTTAGACCACACATGGTGTACGGTGAACATGGTCATCATCTTATAAAAAGGGCGTAGAGGGACTGGCGAAGGAGCAAACAGTATTTACTAGAATGATACCAGAACTGAGAGGTTATACCTGCCAGGAAAGGTTGAACAGGCTGGGGCTTTTTTCTTTAGGAAAGAGAAGACTGAGTGATAATCAGATAGAGTTATTTGAAATTATGAAAGAGTTTGATAGGGTAGATTAGAGAAGGCATTTTCACTTGCAGGAGAGGCTAGAACTTGGGTTCATATATTTTAAGATAATCAATAATAAATCTAATAGGGAATTCAGGAGAAACATTTTTACAAATGAGTGGCCAGAATGTGGAACTCGCTACCACAAGGAGCAGTTGATGCGAATAACATCGACACATTTAAGTTGGAGCGAGATAAGCACATGAGGGGGAAAGGAATAGAACGACATTTTGACTGGTTAGATGAAGAAAGGGGGGTGGAGGCTCCTATGGAGCATGGACACCAACATGGACATTTTGAGTCGAATGGCCTGTCTCTGTGCTTTAAATACTTTGTAAATTGTATTTAACATATATAGGACACGGGTAGGGCACACTTAAAAAACTGTGCATAGATATGGACTCCATAATATAAAAAAGGAATAGAAGAACTGGAGAAAGTGCAAAAAATACTCACAACAACAAAAACATGTATTTATATAGCGGCTTTAACATAATAAATTGCCCAACCGATTCACAGGAGCATTACTGAACAAAACCTGACCCTCAGCCACACAAGGAGATAATAGGAAGGATGACCAATATATTTAAGTCTTAAGCAGCATCTTAAAGGAGGATGTAGATTGAGAGAAGCAGAGAGGTTTAGAGAGGGGGTTCCACAGCTTAAGGCCCAGGCAGCTGGAAGCACAGCCGCCAATGGTGGAGGGGTTAAAAGGAGGGATGTGCATGAGGCCAGAATTAGCGGAGCACAGAGATCTCGGGAGTGTTGTGGAGCTGGTGGAGCTTGCAGAGGTAGGGAGGGCGAGGCCATGTAGGGATTTTAATGCAAGGATGTTAATGTTAATATTGACGCATTGCCGTAAAGAAAGTCACTGTAGGTCAGCGAGCACAGCGGTGGTGTTTTTCCGGGATTTGGTGCGAGTTAGGTTACAGGCAGCAGAGCTTTGGATGAGCTGAAGTTATGGAGGGCGGGAGATGGGAAGCCGGCCAGCAGAGAGTTGCTGTTGTCAAGTCTAGAGCTACCAAAGACAAGGAAGATGGTTTGAGCAGCAGATGAACTGCGGCAGGGGCGAAGTTCGATGATGTTACAGAGGTGGAAGTAAGCCGGCCTGGTGATGGAGTGAATATGCGGTCGGAAGATCATCCCGTGGTCAAACACGATACCAGGGTTGCAAACAGCAAACTGGTGCTGAGGAGAGTGATGGACTCGGTGGCTAGGCAACGAAGTTTGTGAAGGGGTCCAATAGCTTCGGTCTTACAAATATTTAGTTGAATGGCACCAGAACTGAAAGATTGCAGCTATCGGGAGAGCTTAAAGAGTTTGGGCCTTTCTGCTTTAGAAGAGACAGGACTTTGCTGAGGTCTGATAGAGATCTTGAAAATTAGGAATGCATTGGACAGGGTAGACGTGGAGAGAATGATTACACTTTTGGGAGAATGCAACACTTGGGGTCAGAAATTCAAGATAGATAATAATAAATTCAAAATGGATATAAGGAGCAATTTCTTTACACAGAGAGTGGTTATAATGTGAAACATATTAGCATAGGAAGTGGTTGAGACAAATTTATTAGATTCTTTCAGCATAAAACTAGACTAGCAAATGAGATAAACGGTAATAGGAAGATATTGTGAGAGGCTGAGATGAGGTAGATGAAATGAGAGAAGACTGGTGTGGAGTATAAATACCAGCACACACTGATTGGGCCGAACGGCTTGCTTGTGTCCTGCAGATTCCAGGTAATATAATCCTTTGAACTGCAGCTCATCTCTGTCTGCCTATCTACTGACCAGGCTCTTACTCTGGAAGCTGCGAATAAGTTGCTGGCCTCACTAGCTGAATGGACTCTTTACAGAAGAGCTCAGAGGGAATGAAGCAAACTAGTGTTCCTGTCCCGATAGACAATGTGGGAATGTCAATCCGAGACAGTGCCGTGTCCTAAACAGAGTGCTCGCCCCGCCAATTGCTGTATCTTCAGATCTCCAGCGATTGCTGGTGTAATTCAGTGGATGGCAGCCTGGGGCTGAATATTACATTCCTGGGCTGGAAACACTGGGAGCCGGCTCTGGGCTGCACTCAGTTGTTTCTGATTATTAATGAATTGACTAATTGAGGTAATCGGATATTTCACCGCCCTCTTCACCTGATCTCTGAACTTGGACTGGGTCACTCCATATATAAATGTATTTGTGCAGCAACTTAAATCCCGCAGCATACCTCCGACTTGTTGAAAGATATATAAAGAATCCGTGTAAGAATCGGGATTTGTTCCAGTAATGCTATTACATAAGAAATTTATAACATAGACCAACCAAAGCAGTATGAAGCTGGCAGATATGGTGAAGAGTAAAATCATAGACTTCCTTCTGCTCTCCATCTCTTGGTCTCTGCCATTCTCTCCCTTGTTCTCACTCCTCAGCCCCTTACGGACCCGACTGGCCAATAAAATGTGTCTGACTGTCAGAGCGTTGAGCAACAGAATTAAAGCGAATGGGAGCAATGGGGTTAAGACCCTATCAAACCAGAGAAATATAACCCACCCGGGATCAGTATAATAGTTTGGGATTGTGACACAGAACCACGGCACATTGCCGACTATCACCCAGGGTTCATTTGTAAAGTAGAAGGGAACGTTTCTTATACAGAGCAGAATGCAGGTTGTTGCCAGAGCCACAGCCGCAGTTTTCTCGGTGCAATATTTAGTCTTCAGCTTTTGGCAACAAATGGCCACAAATCGATCAAAGGTGAAAGTGACGGTGAACCAGACAGAACAGTCTATGGCTGCAGCTGTCAGGCAAATGATAACACTACACACAGGGGTGATGTCCAGGAAACACACTGGGAAATAAAACCATCTGATCTGCCTCAGTATGACCTGAGTGACAATGAGCAGGAGATCCGCCGCTGCCATGGCCACCAGGTAGTGTGTGGTGCAGGTGGAGAGCCCGCACTTTCCCCGGGACAGGATCACAATCGCCAGCAAATTCACTGTAAAACACAGAAGGGAAGAGATTCTGGAAATTACTGATCAAACATTCTCCGTGTCTGAGCCCAGACAGTAAGTGCTGGATGTTAATGCCCCAAAAACGGCGGTTGAGGTCGGGTCAGAGTTGAAAATTGAACAATATCATCGTGACCCCAACCCGCCTCCAACTTCTAGTTTAACAGAGATGAGACAGGGGGTGGGCAGCGAACCACTCCCAGGAGGCGGGATGCAAATTTCAATAGTATAATGATGCGGACAGACTCTGATTTAAAAACAGAAAAAGCTGGAAACACTCAGCGGGACAAGCAGCAACTGTAGAGCGAAAAACAGAGTTAACATTTCAGGTCGATGAACAGCATCAGATCTGGAGAACGTTGGAGATGTAACAGCTTGTGAAGCAAGCATAGATGCAGGAAAGGAGGGAGCGGAGGAAAGAACAAAAGCGAAGTTCTGTGATTGGATGGAAGGCAGGAGAGATTAAGAGACAAAAGGGAAGATGGTGCATGGCAAAATGAGATAGTAATGGGACAAGTTAAAAAACAAAAGCTGGCTCTAGATGAAGTGTAAATGGCAATGGCAGAATGATCGACAGATACCATGTGAGATCGAGAAAAAAAATTGATCGTGGCAGCAGTTATGGTCTGAAATTTTTGAACTAGCTGTTGAGTCCAGAAGGCTGTAAAGTGACTAATCGAAAAATGAGGTTCTGTTCCTTGAGCTTACGTTGACCTTCATTGAATCAGTTGAAGAGGCCAAGGAGGGAGACATCAGAGTGGGAGTGGAACAGAGAATTAAAGCGATAGGCGACCAGAAGCTCGGGGTCTCACTAACGAACTGAATGGAGGTGTTCCGCAAAGTGGGCACACAATCTGCGTTCGGTCTCCCAATGTAGAGGAGACGCATCATGAGCAGCAAATACAGTATACTAATTTGCAAGAAGTACAAGTAAATCGCTGTTTCACCTGGAAGGAGTATTTCGGGCCCTGGACATTGGGAAGGGAGGAGAAAAAAGGGCGGGGGTTGCATCTCCAGCGCTTGCATGGGAAGGTGCCAGGCAAAGGGGAAGATATGTTGGGGGTGATAGTGGAGTGGACCAGTGTGTCAGGGAGGGAGTGGTCCTTTCAGAATGCTAAAAGTGGAGGTTACGGGAAGATGCGTTTGGTGGTGGCATTATGCTGCTGGTGGCGGAAATGGTGGAGGATGATCCGTTGAAGGTGGTGGCTGGTGGGGTGTAAAGTGAGGAGACGGGGAACCCTATCGTGGTTCTGGGAGGCAGGGGAAGAGGTGAGAGCAGAAGTGCGGCAAATTGTAGGGTGCCGGTCAAAGGCTGTGTCAAACACATTAGAGAGGAATCCTCGGTTGAGGAAAAACGAAGACATGTCAGAAGCACTAGTATGGAAGGTGGCACCGTCAGCGCAGATGTGGCGGAGCTGGAGAAACTGGGAGAATGGAATAGAGTGCTTACAGGAAGCGAGGTGTAAGAAGTCTAGTTCATGTAGCTGTGTGAATCAGTCGGGTTATAGTGACTGCTTTTCAATATCCTATCCCCAGAGATGCAGATACAGAAATCGAGGAATGGAAGGGAAGAGATGTATCAATTGAAGGTGAGGGAATGTTGGAAATTGGAAGCAAAATTAATGAAATTTTCTACTTCAGTGCGAGAGTAGGAAACGGGACCGACACCATCATCAGTGTACCGGAAAATGAGGTGAGGGAGGGGACCTGATTAGGACTGGAACAAGGAATATTCCACATATCCCACCAAAGCCTCTGATCTAATTTGTTTTACAGGTTTTACTATGGATGGCCGGGCGTTCTGGGCATCGGGAATGATTTCACCCACCCCACCCCCACAGGCTCTAACAATCGCCAGACACCCCCATGGAGAGAACCAAGACTGGTGACTGGATGCACCCCCGGGAACGGTCAAAGCCCCAGGTCCGTGATAGGACACACCGCCGGATCAGACACCCCCTCCCGCACCTGACCTGTGCATCTACCTACCTGGTCCTCCTCCGGTGTACCCCCACTGCCGTCCGACTCCAAGCCCGACTGTCAATCTGGGGGAACCAGCCATGGACAAAGGACGTACGCTGCGGAGTTAAGACACCTCAACGTCCGGGAATACCCAGACTTCCAGGTATCCTGTCTGATATTCCACATTCACCCCACACCACCGCAAATCGCCTACGTAAGCCACCCCTGTTAATATCTAGGCATAAGTATTACAACAAAAGCAAAATACTGAGCCTGTGTTAAATCTGATTTCAAAAATAATTTGCTGCAATCACTCAGTGGGTCGGGCAGCATCTGTGCAGAGAGAAAGAGAATCAACATTTCAGATTGATGACCTTTCATCAGAACTGGAAGATATCAGAGATTAATAGTATTAAAGCAATGATAGAATCAGAGTGAAGTGCGGTTGCATAAGGTGAGAACAAAAAGGAAAATCTGTGATCAGCTGGAGGGCAGGAGTGATTCAATGACAAAAGGGATGATAGTACAAGGCGAATGGGACAATTGAAGAAACAGAAGATGGGTCTAGAGGAGGTGTACAAGGTTACAGCAGAATAACATGTGGGAGGGTTGGAAGGCCACATGTGGCAGAGAAAGTTGGGTAGACCCCAGGTGTTTGCAGCAGCCTGCTGGCTGTGTAACGGGATCGCCACCACAAGCCCCAGCCCACAACTCCTCTACCCCAAATCCCAGCCCACAGCTCCTCCACTCCGAGTGGCCATATACCGGGATCGCCACCACAAGCCCCAGCCCACACCTCCTCCACTCACAGTGGCCGTGTACAGGGATTGCCACCACAAGCCCCAGCCCACAGCTCTTCCACCCCAAACCCCAGCCCACACCTCCTCCACCCCAAACCTCAGCCCACACCTCCTCCACTCCCACTGGCCATTTACCAGGATCGCCACCCCAAGCCCCAGCCCACACCTCCTCCACTCCCACTGGCCATGTACCGGGATCGCCACCACAAGCCCCAGCCCACACCTCCTCCACTCCCACTGGCCGTGTACCGGGATCACCACCACAAGCCCCAGCCCACAGCTCCTCCAGTCCCAGTGGCCATGTAACGGGATCGCCACCACAAGCCCCAGCCCACACCTCCTCCACTCCCACTGGCCGTGTACCGGGATCACCACCACAAGCCCCAGCCCACACCTCCTCCACATCCAGTGGCCGTGTACTGGGATCATCACCACAAGCCCCAGCCCTCACCTCCTCCACTCTCAATGGCTGTGTACTGGGATTACTACCACAAGCCCCAGCCCATAGCTCCTCCACTCCCACTGGCCATGTACCGGGATTGCTACCCCAAGCTTCAGCCCGCACCTCTACCACTCCCACTGGCCATGTACCGGGATCACTACCCCAAGCCCCAGCCCACACCTCCTCCAGATCCAGTGGCCATGTACTGGGATCATCACCGCAAGCCTCAGCCCACACCTCCTCCACTCACACTGGCAGTGTACCAGGATCGCCACCACAAGCCCCAGCCCACACCTCCTCCACATCCAGTGGCCGTGTACTGGGATCGCCACCACAAGCCCCAGCCCACACCTCCTCCACTCCCACTGGCCGTGTACCGGGATCGCCACCACAAACCCCAGCCCACACCTCCTCCAGTCCCAGTGGCCATGCAACGGGATCTCCACCACAAGCCACAGCCCACACCTCCTCCACTCCCACTGGCCATGTACCGGGATCACCACCCCAAGCCCCAGCCGACACCTCCTCCACATCCAGTGGCCGTGTACTGGGATCATCACCACAAGCCCCAGCCCTCACCTCCTCCACTCCCAGTGGCTGTGTACTGGGATCTCTGCCACAAGCCCCAGCCCATAGCTCCTCCACTCCCACTGGCCATGTACCGGGATTGCTACCCCAAGCCCCAGCCCGCACCTCCTCCACTCCCACTGGCCGTGTACCGGGATCACCACCCCAAGCCCCAGCCCACACCTCCTCCACATCCAGTGGCTGTGGACTGGGATCATCACCACAAGCCCCAGCCCACACCTCCTCCACTCCCACTGGCAGTGTACCGGGATCGCCACCACAAGCCCCAGCATACACCTCCTCCACTCCCAGTGACCTTGTACTGGGATCGGCACCACAAGCCCCAGCCCACACCTCCTCCACTCGCACTGGCGGTGTACCGGGATTGCCACCCCTCGCCCCAGCCCACACCTCCTCCACATCCAGTGGCCGTGTACTGGGATCATCACCACAAGCCCCAGCCCACACATCCTCCACTCCCACTGGCGGTGTACCGGGATCGCCACCACAAGCCCCAGCATAGACCTCCTCCACTCCCAGTGGCCTTGTACTGGGATCGGCACCACAAGCCCCAGCCCATACCTCCTCCACTCCCACTGGCGGTGTACCGGGATCGCCACCACAAGCCCCAGCCCACACCTCCTCCACTCGCAGTGGCCTTGTACTGGGATCAGCACCACAAGCCCCAGCCCATACCTCCTCCACTCCCCTTGGCTCTGGTGGAGCCATCCTCCAAATCCAGCATATGTCGCCCGAGAAAACGGGAGCCGAGGTTATAATCTGAAGTTTTTAAATTAGTGTTGAATCTGGAAGGCAATACGATGCCTAACCGAAAAATACGGTGCTGTTCCTCAGTGAGTTTAAATGAGGAGCCATGCAGGAGGCCGAGAACTGAGGAGTCAGAGTGGGGGTGGGATGTAGAATTAAAGTAGCAAATGAGTTGAAGCTCAGGGTTACACTTGCGGACTGAATGGAGGCGATCAGCAATGCATCACCCAATCTGCATTTAGTCCACCCAATGTACAGGAGACTGGATCATGGGCAGCGAATACGATATACTAAATTGGAAGAAGTAAAAGTAATTTAGTATTTCACGTGGTTGGAACATTTGGGTCCCCGGCTGGTGGGATGGAAAGAGGGGAAAGGGCAGCTGTTGCATCTCCTGTGCTTGCATAGGAAGGTGCTGGGGAAGGGGAGCAGATGTTAGGGGTGATGGAAGAGTGGACCAGGGTGTTGCGAGGACCGGGGGGACGGGAGGGCAGGGGAATATATGTTTGTTGGTGGCCTTAGCTGGACCTGACTGGAATGGCAGAGGATTATCTGTTGAATCTGAAGGCTGGTGCAGTGGAAGCTGAGGACAAGTGAATCCTATCTGGATTCTAGAAGGCAGGATAAGATGTGATGGCAGCAACAGTGGATTGACATGGTCGAGGGCCCTGTCAATCTCAATGGATTTGAATACTCGGCTGAGGAAATATGAAGACATTTTGGAAGCACTGGTGTGGAAGGTGGCAACTTCAGAACATATGCAACCGAGCCGGAGCAACTTGGAGAATAGCATAGAGCCTTTCCAGGAAGCCGGGTGGGAGGAAGTCTGCTCAAGATTACTGTGAGAATCGGTGGGCTTATAGTGGACATTGGTAGACGGCCTAGCCACTGAAATGGAGATCGAGAAGTCGAGGAAGGAAAGGGAAGGTCACTGTGGTTCACAATTTACATGTTATTCCTGTATTTAAAATGGAAGATAGAACAATTCCAAGGATCTACAGAACAGTTAGCATAACGTCGGTGATACGAAAGATAATGGAATCCTTACTCAAAATTGTAACAGAAAAACATCCAGAAACACATAACGAGTAGTCAGCAGGTATTCCAAGGGGAATCGTAGAATGGTTACAGCACAGAAGGAGGCCATGCGGCCCGTCGAGCCTTTGCTCACTTTCTGCACATTCACTGCAGCTAATTCCAATCCACCGCCCTTTCATCATTGCCGTGCAATGTTTTTCCTTCAGGTACTTATCCCATTCCCTTTTGAAAACCATGATTGTATCTTCCTCCACCACACTTTCAGACAGTGCATTCAGATCTTAACCACTCGCTGCCTTAAAAATTGTTTCCTCATGCCGCCTTTTGATCCTCAGTATATCACCTAAAACCTGTTTCTTCTGGTTCTCGACCGTTCCACCAATGGAAACAGCTTCTCTCTATCTACTCTGTCTACTCTGCCTAGACTCCGCATGAATTTGATCACCTCTATCAAATCTCCTCTCAATCTTCTCTGCTCTGACTAGAACAACCCCAGCTTCTCTCGTATGTCTACGTATCTGAAGTCCCTCATCCCTGGAACCATTCCTGTAGATCATTTCTGCACCTGCTCTAAAGCCTTCATGCCCTTCCTAAAGTGCGGTGCCCAGAATTGGACATAATACTCTAGTTGTGGCCGAACCAATATTTTATAAATGTTCATCATAACTTCCTTGCTTTTGTACTCTATGCCTCTATTTATGAAGCCCAGATTCCCGTAAGCTTTTTTAACCGCATTCGCAATCTGCCCTGCCAAAATCAACGATGTTTTCATATATACCCCCGGGTCCCTCTGTTCCTGCAGCCCCTTTCGAATGACTTGCTTTAGTAACCTTAGTAAATACATTGAATACATGTCAGAAAGAGTTGCTAAGTGTGATGCAGTAGATGTAATATTCTTTGATTTTTTAAAGCCATTCGATAAGGTACCACATAGCAGACAGAATCACAGCGCAAGTGGAGTTAGGGGACAAGCAACAGAATAGATAGCAAGAACAGAATATAGGGAGTAGTGAATAAAGGAACTTAATCAGATAGGTGGATGGTGAGATGTGATGTTCCACAATGATTGGCGTTAACACCACTGTTTTTCACCATTGACAAAAACGATATTGGTTCGGGAAGCAGAAGCACAAATTCAAAAATTGCAGACAAATACAAATTGGGAATACAATTAATATACAGGAAGAATGTAACACAATACATGACGACATTTATAAACTTGCAGAAAGGGCGTTTAAATGAAAAATTAATTTCAATATATCTAAGTGAGAGGTACTGCATTTTTGTAGGAAGGGTAGGTTTCCACTCCTTGGAAAATCAGAGTGGGAATGGGATAGAGGGGTACCGATTAACAAATCAGTTACAGTAGCAACGCATGTTAACAAGGCCATAAGTCTGCAAACAAAGCCCTGGGGTTCATTTCTAGAAGAATAGAATCTTAACGCAAAGAGGTTAGCTTAAACTTAGTACACACGGAGCGTACTGTGTGCAGTTCTGTAATCCATATTACATAAAGGATATTAAGGCTCAAGAGGAAGTGTAATATTTTTTCCAAGGCTGACACCAGAACTGAGACATTATAACAACCAGGAAAGATTGAGCAGGCTGGGGCTCTTCTCTTTACAAAAGAGAAGGCTGAGGGGTGGCCTAATAGACACCTTTACATTTTGAAGGCGTAACATAGGGTGAATGTTTTTACTTGAGACTTGAGTGCAAAATTGGAGATTATTGATAAAATATAGTCAATAATAAATCCAATACGGAATTGAGCCGAAATTTCTTTACTCACAGCTTGGTTAGAATGTGGAACTCGCTACAACTTGGAGTACTTTAGGCGAATAGCAGAGATGGATTTAAGGGGAAGTGAGAGAAGTACACGAGGTAGGAAGCAGTAGAAGTTTATGCTGATAGGGAGAGATGAAGAGGGGTGGGAGGAGGCTCCTGTGGAGCATAAACACTGGCATAACCGAGTAGGGCCGAATGGCCTGTTTTGTCCTGTCCATTCTAAGGAGTTCTCCGTAAGTTGAGTTCAAATTAATCACATTTGTCAGATGATTTACTCATTGCGGATATTAAAGTTTTTCATTTATTGAAGCATTGCACTATTTATTTCATTATTATCAATTTATGAATGATATTATTTAATGTCCCTGGCACTGATCTCTTTATTATGAAAACCTGATATGCATGTTCTTCAATTATGCGTGTCTCTACTCGCAGGGACTCACCTCACTGAGCTAAGGGCAGTGATCATTACAGGTTACCTGGGCAGAGACATTGAATCAGAGTTAAGAACTGATTCATCAAACCTTAATCAGTTACAGAGTTGAATAATCAATAACCACAGCCCAATATTCATCCTATCTAACGAAAACATGATGAAAAACGGCACTCATGACCCACAGATTCTCAGGACAGTGTTGGGGGAAGGGGATTAATCAGCGCCAAAACAATTATAGTGTTTATACCTATTCATAGAGTAAGAAGGGTCATTGTACAGAGGACTTGAATAACGTAACACTGCTGTCCTGCAGTTTACCTGTAAGTAATTAGTTAACAGCTGTTTCTGTTGGTGCAGTTCAATAGGAAACAAAACATTCTCAATAAATTTCACCTTATATATGAACAAAAGAACATAAGAAATAGAAGCACGAGTAGCCCATATGGCCACTCGAGCCAGCTCCGATATTCAATAGGATGATGGCTGGTCATCAACCTCAATATTCCTTTCCTGCCCGATCTCCATATCCCATGATTCCCCATGAGTCCAAAAATCCATCAAAGTCAGTCTTGAATTTCCTCAAAGACTCAGCATTCACAGGCCTCTGGGGCAGAGAATTCCAAAGATTCACAACCGTCTTAGTGAAGAATTTCCTTCGCATCTCAGTCTCAAATGGTCTACCACTAATCCTGAAACCATGCCCCCCACTTCTAGACTCTTCACCCTGGAGAAAAAACCTCTCAGCATCTAAACCTGTCAATCCCCTTCTGAATCGTGTATGTTCCAATGAGATAACCTCTCATTCGTTTAACTACAGAAAGTATAGACCCATTCTACAAAATCGCTCATCATAGGACAGCTCTCTCATCCCAGGAATCAATCTCGTCAACCTTCGCTGCAGCGCCTCTTATGCTTATAACCAAACTTCTTCAACCAACTTAAAAATCGTCACATTTGTCACTGATTACATTCGGAAAAAACGAATGCAGTTCCATGAAGGGGGGAGACCAGTCATCAAAAAAAAAATTCAAATTGGATACGACTTGTTCCACTCTGGTTAGTAACCCAGACTCAGGACAGTTCTGCAGTGACAGATACGCCCAGTAATACATGGCCACTGGATGAGGTGTTCCTCTTCAGTTAGCGACCCACACTCAGTTCAATTCTACAGTGACAGATACTCCAAATAACACATGGCCACTGGGATCAGGTGTTCTACTCCGGTTATAGAGTCATAGAGACATACAGCACTGAAAGAGGCCCTTCGGCTCATCCGTCATCCCCCTCTCAAACAGATATACCGCTTTGGATACAGTTGGGGGGGGTGGCTTATCAGAGGAAGGCAGCAGCAGCCAACATCCTGGCACCAGGGTTGGTTCTGCTGCACAGGACAGGAGGAAAAAGAGGGGTAGAGCTATAGTAATAGGGGATTCTATTGTAAGGGGAATTGATAAGCGTTTCTGCGGCCGCAAAGGAGACTGCAGGATGGTGTGTTGCCTCCCTGGTGCAAGGGTCAAGGATGTCTCAGAGCAGTTGCAGAACATTTTGGAAGTAGATGGTGAACAGCCAGTTGTCGTGATGCATATAGGTACCAACGATATTGTTAAAAAAACGGGATGAGGTCCTAAATCTGAACATAAGGAGTTAGGAGGTAAATTAAAAATAGGATCTCAAAGATGGAATACTGTGTGCAGTTCTGGTCGCCACACTACAGGAAAGATGTGATCGCGTTAGAGAGGGTGCAGAGGAGGTTCACCAGGATGTTACCAGGGCTGGAGCGCTTCAGCTATGAAGAGAGACTGGGCAGATTGGGTTTGTTTTCCTTGGAGCAGAGGAGGCTGAGGGGGGACATGATTGAGGTGTACAAAATTGTGAGGGGCATAGATAGGATGGATGCTGAGGAGCTTTTCCCCTTAGTAGAGGGGTCAATAACTAGGGGGCATAGATTCAAGGTAAAGGGAGGGAGGTTTAGAGGGGATTTGAGAAAGAACTTTTTCACCCAGAGGGTGGTTGGAGTCTGGAACTCACTGCCTGAAAGGGTTGTGGAGGCAGAAACCCTCACAACATTTAAGAAGCATTTGGATGAGCATTTGAAATGCCATAGCATACAAGGCTACGGGCCAAATGCTGGAATATGGGATTAGATTAGACAGGGCTTGATGGCCGGCATGGACACGATGGGCCGAAGGGCCTCTATCTGTGCTGTATTACTCTATGACTCTATGACTCTATGGTAATCTCAGCATTACTACCAGTGCCACGTGCTAGTCAGAGTAGAAATAGAACGATAGTTCAGATCAATACGTGGCTAAAAGAATCGTGCGAGGGGGAGGGATTCAAATTCCTGGGGCATTGGAACCGGTTCTAAGGGAGGTGGGACCTGTTCACACCGTACGTTTTTCAACTGCGCAGGGCCGGGACCGATGTCCTAGGGGGAGGGTTTGCTAATGCTCTGGGGGAACGTTTAAATTAAAATTGCAGGGCTTGGGAACCTTAGCAGTGAGTCAGAGGGAGGGAAACAAGGATAAAAAAAAAGATAGGAAGGAGATAAACAAAAGTGACAGTCAGAGAAATCAAACATGGCCACCGTAAATAATAATTCTAATAGGTCTAAGAGCATTAAAAAAAACAAGCCTGAAGGCCTTGTTTCTTAATGCGAGGAGCATGCATTATAAGTTGGATGAATTAGCTGCGCAAATAGAGGTTTACAAATATGATTTGATTGGGATTACAGAAACATGGCTCCAGGATGGCCAAGGCTGGGAGCTCAACATCCAGGGGTATTCAATATTCAGGAAAGATAGGCATAAAGGAATGGGAGGTGGGGTAGCATTGTTGGTTAAAGAAGGGAATAACACAATAGTAAGGAAGGATATTAGCTCTGATCATGTGGAATCTGTATGGGTAGAACTAAGAAATACCAAGGGGCAGAAAACGTTAGTGGGAGTGGCATATAGACCTTCAAACAGTAAGGCGGAGGTTGGGGATGGCAATAAAAGGTAAATTAGAGAAGCGTGCAATAAGGGCACAGCAGTCATCATGGGTGACTTTAATCTACATATAGTTTGGGCTAACCAAATTAGTAACAAAACTGTGGAGGAGGAATTCCTGGAGTGTTTACGGGATGGTTTCCTGGACCAATATGTAGAGGAACCAACCAGAGATAAGGCCATCTTAGACTGGGTATTATGTAACGAGAAAGCATTAATTAGCAATCTTGTTGTACGACGCCCCTTGGGTCGGAGCGATCATAATATGATCGAATTATTCATTAAGATGGAGAATGAATTAGTTTACTCAGAGACTAGGGTCCTGAATTTAAATAAAGGAAACTACGGTGGTCTGAGGGGCGAGCTGGGTAGGATTGATTGGGGAATATCACTCAATGGGTTGACGATGGATAGGCAATGGCAAACATTCAAAGAACACATGGAGAAACTACAGAATTTGTTCATCCCAGTTTGGCATAAAAATAAAACAAAAACGGTGACTCAACCGTGGCTAACAAGGGAAATTAGGGACAGCATAAGATCCAAGGAGACAGCATATAAATTGGTTGATAAAGCAGTAAACCTGAGGATTGGGAGCAGTATAGGATTCAACAAATGAGGACAAAGGGAGTAATTAAGAAGGGGAAAATTTAATATGAGAATAAGCTTGCAGGGAACATAAAAATTGACTGTAAAAGCTTTTATAGTTATGTGAAGAGAAAAAGATTGGTGAAGTCAAGCGTGGGTTCCCTGCAGTCAGAATCAGGGGAATTTATAATGGGGAACAAAGAACTGGCTACCAATTAAATACATATTTTGGTTCTGTCTTCAAAAAGGAGGACACAAATATCCTCCCAGAGATATCGGGGAACATATGGTCTGATGAAAGGGAGGAACTGAGAGAAATCAGTATTTGTAGGGAAATGGTGTTAGGGAAATTGATGGTATTGTAGGCCGATAATTCCCCAGGGCCTGATAATCTACATCCTAGGGTACTTAAGGAAGTGGCCCTAGAAATAGTCGATGCATTGCTGATCATCTTCCAACATTCGATGAATTCTGGAACAGTATCCATGGATTGGAGGGTAGCTAATGTTGCCCCACTATTCAAAAAAGTTGGTAGAGAAAAAAAGGGAAATTACAGACCAGTAAGCCTGACATCGGTGGTTGGGAAAATGCTAGAGTCCATTCTATAAAATGTAATAGTAGAGAACTTGGAAAACAGAGACGGGATCGGACAAAGTCAACATGGATTTACAAAAGGTAAATCGTGTTTGACTAATCTACTGGAATTTTTGAGGATGTAGCTGGTAAAATAGATAAGGGGGAACCAGTGGATGTGGTGTATTTGGACTTTCAGAAGCCTTTTGATAAGGTCCCGCATAAGAGATTAGAGTTTAAAGGTAAGACACTTGGGATTGGGGGCTAGGTATTGACTTGGATAGAGAACTGGTTGGCAGACAGAAAGCAAAGAGTTGGAATAAACGTGTCTTTTTCCGAGTGCCAGGCAGTGAAGTGTGGGGTACCGCTGGGATCGGTCCTTGGACCCCAGCTATTCACCATATATATTAATGATCTAGAAAATGGAACTAGATGTAATATCTCCAAATTTGCAGACGACACAAAGCTGGGTGGGCGTGTGTGCTGTTAGGAGGATGCTGAGAAACTCCAGGATGATTTGGACAAGCTGGGTGATTGGGCTAAAGCATGGCAGATGCAATATAACGTGGATACATGTGAGGTTATCCACTTTGGTGGCAAAAGCAGGAAGGCAGATTATTATCTGAATAGCAATAGATTGGGAGAAGGAGAAGAGCAGCGAGACCTGGGTGTTCTTGTGCACCAGTCGCTGAAGTTAAGCATGCAGGTGCAGCAGGCGGTTAAGAAGGCAAAAGGAATGTTGGCCTTCATAGCGAGATGGTTTGAGTACAGGAGCAAGGATGCCTTGCTGCAGTTGTACATGGCCTTGGTGAAACCACATCTTGAGTATTGTGTGCAGTTTTGGTCGCCTTATCTCAGGAAGGATGTTCTTGCCATGGAAGGAGTTCAGTGAAGATTCACCAGCCTGATACCTGGGAAGGCAGCAATGATGTATGAGGAGAGATTGCTTCGATTGGGCTTGTACTCGCTGAAGTTTAGAAGAATGGGTGGATATCTCATTGAAACTTATAAAATTCTGACAGGACTGGAGAGACTAGATGCAGGAATGATGTTCCCGAAGGTCGGGGAGTCCAGAACCAGGGGTCATAGTCTAAGGATAAGGGGTAGGCAATTTAGGACACAAATGAGGAGGAATTTCTTCACCCAGTGAGTGGTGAACCTTTGGAATTCTCTACCACAGAAGGCAGTCGAAGCCAATTCTTTAAATATGTTCAAGATGCGGTCTCACCAAGGCCCTGTACAACTGCAGCAAGACATCCTTGTTCTTATACTCGAACCCTCTTGCTACGAAGGCCAACATACCATTTGCCTTCTTAACCGCCTGCTGCACCTGCATGTTTAACTTCAGCGACTGGTGCACAAGAACACCCAGGTCTCTTTGCACTTCCCCTACTCCCAATCTATTGCCATTCAAATAATAATCTGCCTTCCTGTTATTGCCACCAAAGTGGATAACCTCACATTTATCCACATTATAGTGCATTTGCCATGTTTCTGCCCAATCACCCAACCTGTCCAAATCGTACTGGAGTTTCATGACACCCTCGTCACAGCATACCCTCCCACCTAGCTTTGTGTCGTCTGCAAATTTGGACATATTACATCCAATTCCCTCGTCCAGATCATTAATACATATTGTGAAAAGCTGGGGTCCTAGGATCAATCCTTGCAGTACCCACTAGTCACTGCCTGCCGCTCGGAAAACGACCCCTTTATTCCAACGCTTTGCTTTCTGTCCGCCAACCAGTTCTCTATCCAAGTCAATACCTTGCCCCCAATCCCATGTGACTTAATTTTGCACGCTAACGTCTTATGTGGGACCTTATCGAAAGCCTTCTGAAAGTCCAAATACACCACATCCACTGGTTCTCCCTAATCTATTTTACCAGTTACATCCTCAAAAAATTCCAGTAGATTAGTCAAGCATGATTTACCTTTTGTAAATCCATGTTGACTTTTTCCGATCCTGTCACTGCTTTCGAAGTGCGCTGCTATTACATCTTTTAAAATGGACTCTAGCATTTTCCCCACTATCGATGTCAGGCCTACCAGTTTATAATTCCTTGCTTTTTCTCTGCCACCTTATTTAAATAGTGGGGCAACATTAGCTAACCTCCAGTCCATGGGTACTTTTCCAGTCTATTGACTCCTGCTCCTGTCTTCTATGTTTCTATGTAAGCGTCCGCACCGGACATCAATCCCTGTCTATTGTAATCCCTTTTTTCCTGCACTTGGTCCGTAGCCTTGTATGCTTTGGCGTTTCAAATGCTCATCTAAATGCTTCTTGAATGTTGTGAAGGTTCCTGCCTCTACCATCCTATCAGGCAGGGAGTTCCAGATTCCAACCACCATCTGGTGAAAAAGTTTTTCCTCAAATCTCCTCTATACCTCCTGCCCCTTACCTTGAAACTATAACCCCTGGTTATTAACCCCACTACTAAGGGGAAAAGTTTTACACTATCTACCCTGCTATGCCCCTCAAAATTTTGTACAAATCAATCAAGTCCCCCCTCAGCCTTCTCTGCTCTAAGTAAAACAACCCCAGCCTGTCCAGTCTCTCTTCATAGCTGAAGCGCTCCAGCCCAGGTAACATCCTGGTGAATGTCCTCTGCGCTCTCTCTAATTCAATCACATCCTTCCTATAGTGTGGCGACCAGTACTGCACACAGCATTCCAGCTGTGGCCCAATTAGCGATTTGTACAGTTCTATCATATCCTCCCTGCACTTTTGTTCTATGCCTCGGCTAATGAAGGCAAGTATCCCATGTGCCCTTTCAACCACCTTATCTACCTGTCCTGCTGCCTTCAGGGATCCTTGTGCATGCACACCAATGCCCCTCTGATCCTCTCTCCTTCCTAGGGTCCTACCATTCACTGTTTATTCCCTTGCCTTCTTAGTCCTCACTCAATGCATTACCTCACACTTTTCTGGGTTAATTTCCATTTGCCACTGTTCTGCCAATCTAAGCAACCCGCCTATATCGTTCTTTAGCCTAAGGCTTCACTCCCCGCTAATTATCACTACAACAATTTTCGTGTCATCTGCGATCTTACTGATCATACCTCCTACATTCATATCTATATCCTTAATATGCACTACAAACAGCAAAGGAACCAGCATCGACCCATGCGGAACATCACTGCACATAGTCTTCCAGTCACAAAAGCAACCTTCGACCATCAACCTCTGTTTCCTGCCACTAATCCAATTTAAGATCCAAATAGCCAAATTGCCCAGGATCCCATGGCAACTTACCTTTTTGGCCAGTCTCCCATGTGGGACTTTGTCAAATGCCTTACTGAAGTCCATGTAGAGTACATCAACTGCATTATCCTCATCCACACACTTAGTCACCCCCACGAAAAATTCAATCATATTGGTCAGACATGATCTCCCCCTGACAAAGCCATGCTGACTATCCTTGATAAATCCTGCCTCTCCAAGTGGAGACTCATTCTGTCCCTCAGTATTTTCACAATAATTTCGCTACCACTGATGTTAGGCTCACTTGCCTGTAATTCCCTGGATTATCCCTACTACCCTTCTTCAACAATGGTACTATGTTAGCTGCTCTCCAGTCCACTGGAACCTCCCCTGTGGCCAAAGAGGTTCTCAAAATTTGTGTCAGAGCCGCTGCATTCTCCTCCCTTTCCTCACAAAGCAGCCTGGGATGCATGCAGCCAGGGCCTGGACATGTATCCGCTTTTAAGCCCGCTAAAACCGCTAGTACCTCCTCCCTCTCAATACTAATTAGTCCCAAGTATATCACAATCCCCCTGCCTGACTTCTACGCCTTCATAACCCTTCTCCATAGTGAACACAGATGCATAATATTCAATTTAAACCTCACCGACATCTTTCAGCTCTACATACGGATTGCCACTTTGGTTCCTAATGGAACCTTCTCGTTCCCTGGTTATCATCTAGCACTTAATATACTTATAAAACACCATGGGATTTTCCTTTATTTTGCGCACCAGTGTTTTATCATGCCCCTTCCTCGCTCTCCTAATTTCTTTTTGACGTAACCCCTGCACTTTCTATACTCCTCTAGGGCTTCCACTCTTTTGAGTCCTTTGTGTCTGCAAAAAGCCTCCTTTTTTCCTAATCCGCTCTTACATATCCTTTGACATCCAGGGTTCCCTGAGCTGGTTGCTCCCACCCTTGACCTTTACGGGATCATGTTGGCGGTGTACTCTCTCTAATTTTTTCTAAAAATCTCCCATTTCTCTGATGTGGATTTTCCTACAAGGAGCTGATCCCAGTCCATTCTGGCCCGATCCATCCTTATCATATTAAAATCAGCGTTCCCCCAATTTAGAACCTTTATCTCCTGTCCATCTTTGTCCTTTCCCATGATTACCTTAAGTCTCAACGAATTAGGTCACTGTCACCAAAGTGCTCTCCTACTGACAAATCTAACACTTGCCCGGCTACATTCCCTAGAATTTTGTACTGTACCGGCCACTCTCATGTAGGACATCCTACATGCTGACTCGCAAATCTCTTCTGGATGCTCTTTAAGAATTCTGCACCCTCTAAGCCTTTCACACTCTGACTAGGCCTGTGAATATTGGGGAAGATGAAATCTCCTAATATTATATCCATATTATTCCGACACTTCTCTGAGATTTGCCTACATATCAGCTCCTCTATCTCCCCCTGACTTTTTGGGTCCTATAGTACATTCCCAGCAAAGTGCTTGCCCACTTTTTGTTTCTAATTTCTACCCATATGGCCTCATTAGCGGAACCTTCACAGATGTCATCCCCTTACAGCAATAATTGACTCCTTGATTAATATTGCGACAACCCCTCCTCTTATACACCCCACCCTGTCTCGCCAGAAGACTCCATACCCGGAATATTGAGCTGCCAGACCTGCCCTCCCTCAACCATGTCTCTGTGATAGCAACAATATCACACTCCCATGTGTTCATCAACACCATCAATTCATCTGCCTTACTCACAAGACTCCTTGCATTAAAATAAATGCCATCCATCCTTGTCATAAACCAACAGAGTACCCTTCGTCGTCCAGTACTTCCCTGGAGCGGAGAAACTACGCCATATTCTTTGCAGCCTTCAACATGTCATCCACGACGACGACCAGCTCGCCAAGGCCATCCCCACGCCTCCATTACTCGCCTTCAAACAGCCACCTAGCCTCAAACAGACCATCGTTCACAGCAAATTACCCAGCTTTCAGGAGAACAGCGACCATGACACCACACAACCCTGCCACAGCAACCTCTGCAAAACATGCCAGATCATCAACACAGATACCATCATCACACATGAGGACACCACCCACCAGGTACATGGCCCTGTACTCATGTGACTCAGCCAATGTTGTCGACCTCATACGTTGCAGGAAAGAATGCCCCGGAGCATGGTACATTGGCGAGACCATGCAGACACTGCGGCAATGGATGAATGGACACCACACAACATTCGCCAGGCAGGAGTGTTCCCTCCCAGTCGGGGAACACTTCAGCAGTCAAGGACATTCAGCCTCCGATCTTCTAGTAAGCATTCTCCAAGGTGGCCTTCGAGACACACGACAACGCAAAATCGTCGAGCAGAAACTGATAGCCAAGTTCCGCACCCATGAGGTCGTCCTCAAACAGGATCTTGGGTTCATGTCACGCTATATGTAACCCCACCTGACGTAGGGTCATCCAGAATCGAGTCGTCGTTGGCTTGTTCTCTCTACATAGATGTGGCCAGATATGCTGTGATTTCCAGCAATAAAAATATTTTTTGTCTGTTTTTTTGTTTTTCATACAGGCCCCAGCATCTGCAACATTTGACCCCTTGTGACCCCACCGCATTGTTCTTTGATGTAATATTTTCCTGACTGACCTGTTTGGACACCATTCACACTTTTGATTGCTGTGATTATCTCTCTGCGGAGGTGTGTTAAATGGCAGTTGGTAAGATTACCTGTAAACATCTGACATTATTCTCTGACTATATAAGCTGTGTCTTTATGCATTTCTCCACTTCACCTGACGAAGGAGCAGCGCTCCGAAAGCTTGTGATTTCAAATAAAGCTGTTGGACTACAACCTGGTGTTGTGTGACTTCTTACATTTGTCCACCCCAGTCCAACACCGGCATCTCCACACCATGGCTACTATACTCACTAGCACGTGGCACCAGGAGTAATCCAGAGATTACAAACTTTGAGGTCCTGCTTTTTAATCTGCGACCTAGCTCCCTAAATTCTTGTTGCAGAAGTTCATCCCTCTTTCTACCTATGTCGTTGGTACCAATGTGAACCACGACCTCTGAATGTTCGCCCTCCACCTTCACAATGCCTTGCAGACGTTCAGTGACATCCATGACCCTGGCACCAGGGAGGCAACATACCATCCTGAAGTCACTTCTGCGGCCACAGAAACATCAATCTAATCCCGTAACGATAGAATCCTCTGTCACTATTGCTCTCCCACTCTTTCCCTCCTCTCCTGAGCAGCTGAGCCACTCTTGGTGCCACGGACTTGGCTCTTGCTGCATTCCCCTGAAAACCAGCACCCCCAGCATTATCCAAAACCAAAAATCTGTTAGAGAAGGAGAAGGACCCAGGGGCCTCCTGCAGTATCTTCCTAGTTCTTTTACTCTGTCTGGTGGTCACCCATTCCCTGTCTGCCTGTGCACTCTTTACCTGCGGTGTGACCACCTCGTTAAACCTGCTATCCACGAAGATGTCAGCTTCACGGATGCTCCACGTGCCTCCAGCCGCAGCTGCAGCTCCAAAACGCGGATTACGAGTAGCTGCAGCTGGAGACACTTCCTGCACATGAGTACGCCCTGGACACCTAAAGTGTCCCTGACTTCCCACATAGCACAGGAGCAGCACACCACACTGCTGAGCTCCCCTGCCATGTCCTACCCTTAATTTACTCCCTTTGCTTCCTTTAAATTAACGAATATTAAATACATTATGGATCTTCCTTCACTTTAAACCCTACTTACTCTAAACTAGGGGCCTTATTTTGACTTTACCGAATGGAATGTAGAAATAATCATCCGGTCCTACTTACCATTCAGCTGCTTCCCTGGCTGTGACGTCACTTTAGCGGTTTTGCAGTTGTTCTTTGACTGATCCCGCTCTTGGACACTTTCGTTCATGTAAAGTAAGACCCAATTCCCAATCGCACACAGTCCCTGCGCTCAGTATTCACACAGGGCTGCTTTCGCTCCCTCTGCTGCCGATGCGTCTGGGCTGCAATCTCTCTCCCCGCTCTTTAAATCCTTGGTCTCTGCACTCAGTCTCCACCCAGGGCCCTTCTCGCTGCCTCTGCGTACGCTGAGTCTGATCCACGCTCAGTCCAGTTCTACCGTGACAGATAATCCCAGTAATACATGGCCACTGGGGTCCGGTGTTCCACTCCAGTTAGTGACCCACACTCATTACAGTTATGCCGTGACAGATACTCCCATTAATACATGGCCACTGGGGTCAGGTGGTCCATTCCGGTTGGTGACCCTTATTCAGTACAGTTCTACCATGAAAGATACTCCCAGTATTACATGGCCATTGGGGTCAGGTGTTCCACTCCGAATAGTGACCCACACTCAGTACAATGCTGCATTGACAGATACTCCCAGTAATACATGGCCATTGGAGTCAGGTGTTCCTCTCCGGATAGTGACCCACATTCAGTACAATTCTACACTGACAGATACTCCCACTAATACATGGCCAATGGGGTCAGGTATTCCACTCCAGTTAGTGACCCACATTCAGTAAAGTTTTACCGAGACAGGTAATCCCAGTAATACATGGCCACTGGGAAGAGGTGTTCTACTCCGGTTATTGACAGACACTCAGTACTGTTCTTCAGTGGCATATACTCCCAGTAATACATGGCCATTGGGGTCAGGTGTTTCACTCCGGTTGGTGACCCACACAAAGTACAGTTCCACAGTGAGAGATACTCCCAGTAATACATGGCCACTGGGATGAAGTGATCTATTCCAGTTAGTAAACCCAGACACTGTACAATTCTACATTGACAGATACTCTAATTAATTCATGGCCACTAGTTTAAGGTGTGCCACTCTAGTTAGTGACCCACACTCAGTACAATTCTAAAATGATAGACACTCCCAGTAATACACGGCCACTAGGGTCAGCTGTTCCACTTCGGTTAGTGACCCACACTCAGTACAAATCCACAGTGAGAGATACTCCCAGTGATACATGGACACTGGGGTCAGGTCTTCCTCTCCGTTTATTGACACACACTCAGTAGTTCTACAGTGAGAGATTCTGCCAATATTATATGGCCACTGTGGTCAGGTGTTCCAATCCAGTTAGTGATCAACACTCAGAAGTTCAACAGTGAAAGGTAATCCCTGTAATACATGGCCACTGGAGTCAGGTCATCCACTCCACATAGCGACCTACGTTCAGTGCAATTCTACTGTGATAGATAAGCCCTGGAATACATTGTCACTGGGATCAAGTGTTCCACTCCAGTTAGTGATCCACACTCAGCAGTTCTACAGTGAAAGATAGTCCCATTATTACATGGCCACTGGGGTCTGGGTTTCCACTCCGGCTACTGACCCGCACTCAGAAATTCTACAGTGAGAGATACTCCCAGCAATTCATTGCCACTGGAATGTGATGTTAAACACTGGTTAATGACACACACTCAGTACAATTCTACAGTGACAGATACGCCCAGTAATACATCGACAGTGTGATAGGGTGCTCCACTCCGGTTAGTGACCCTCAGTCAGTAGTTCTACAGTGAGAGATGCTCCCTGTAATCCATGGCCACTGGGATGAGCTGTTTAACACGGGTTAGTGACCCACACTCAGTTCAATTCTACAGTGACAGATAATCCCTGTAATACAGAGCCTGTGGGGTCAGGTGTTCCTCTCTGGTTAGTGACCCACACTCAGTAGCTCTACAGTGAAAGGTGTTCCCAGTAATACATGACCAATAGACTGGGGTGTTCCCCTCTGGTCATTTACCCACACTCAGTACAGTTGTACAGTGACAGGTACTCCAAATTATACATGGCCATTGGGGTCAGGTGTTCGACTCTGGTTAGTAACACACACTCAGTACAATTCTACAGTGAAGATTACTCCCTGTAGTACATGGCCACTGGGGTCAGGTGTACCTCTTCGGTTAGTGATCCTCAGTCAGTAGTTCTACCATGATTGACACGCCCAGTAATACCTCGCCACTGGGATCATGAGTTCCCCTCCGGTTAGCGACCCATGCACAGTAGTTCTACAGTGATAGATACTCCCAGTAATACATGGCCACTGGGGTCAGTTGTACCTCTACGGTTAGTGACCCACACTCAGCACAATTCTACAGTGATAGATACTTCCAATAATTCACGGCCAATGGGGTCAGGAGTTCCTCTCTGGATAGTGACCCACACGCTGTACAGTTCTAAAATTACTGATGCTCCCAGTAATACATGGCCACAGGTGTCAGGTTTTCCACTTCGGTTAGTGACCCACCTCAATACAATTCAACAGTGAGCGAAACTCCCAACTATAAATGGCCACTGGGGTTGGTGATACACAATCAATCAATAGATCTACAGTGACAGACACTTCCAGTAATACATTGCCACTGGGATGCAGGGTTTCACTGCAGTTCGTTGCCCAATCTGTACAATTCCACAGTGACAGATAATCCCAGTAAATCATGGCCACTGTGATAAGGTGTTCCACTCCGCTTAATGAACCACACTCAGTACTGTTCTACATTGACAGTCACTCCCTTTAATACATGGCCACTTTGATAAGGTGTTCCACTCCGGTTAGTGAACCACACTCAGTACAGTTCTACAGTGACTGTCGCTCCCTTTATTACATGGCCACTGGGATGAGGTGTTTCACTCCGTTTAGTTACACACACTCAGAACAATTCTACAGTTACAGATAGTCCCAGTAATACATGGCCACTGGGAAGAGGTGTTCCACTCCGGCTAGTGATCCACGCTAAGTACAATTCTACATTCACAGATACTCCCAGTAATTCATGGCCGCTGGGATGAGGTGTATCACTCCAGTTAGATAACCACACTCAGTACAGGTCTACAGCGACAGACCCTCCCAGTAATTCATGGCCACAGGGGTCCGGTTTTCCACGCTGTTTATTGAACAACACTCAGTATTTATACAGTGATAGATAGTCCCAGTAAGAAATGGCCACTGCAATGAGATGTTAAAGATCGGTTAGTGACCCACATTCTGTACAATTCTACAGTGACAGATTCTCCCAGTAATACATCGCTAGTGGGGTCAGGTGTTCGCTCCGGTTAGTATCCCACACAATTCTACTGTAAAAGTTGATCCCTGAAATACATGGCCACTGGGGTCAGGTGTTCCATTCCAGTTAGTGAGTCACACTCAGTACAGTTCTACAGAGACAGATACGCCCAGTAATTTATGGCCACTGGGATCAGGCGTTCCAATCCGGTTACGGAACCACACTCAGTGCAATTCATCAGTGACAGATATTCCTAGCAATACATGGCCACTGGGATCAGGTGCTCCACACCAGTTAGTGACCCACACTCAATACAGTTCTACAGTGACAGATACCCCGAGTAACACATCGCCACTGGGGTCAGGTGTTCGACGCCGATCAGTGATCCACACTCAGTAGTTCTACAGTGACAGACGCTCCCAGTAATTTATGGCCAAAGGGGTAATGTGTCGCACTCCGATTAGTGACCCACACTTAGTGCAGTTGTATAGTGACATACGCTCCCAGTAATTCAAGGCCACTGGTGTCAGGTGTTCCACTCCAGTTAGTGATCCACGCTAAGTACAATTCTACAGTGACAGATACTCCCAGTAATTCATGGTCGCTGGGGTCATGTGTTCCCCGCCGCTTCGTGATCCACACTCAGTAGTTCAACAGTGACAGAAACTCCCAGTAATTTATGGCCAATAGGGTAATGTGTTCCATTCCGGTTAGTGACCCACACTCAGCAGAGTTGTAAAAGAACTGATGCTCGCAGTAATACATGGCTACTGGGGTCAGCTGTTCCACTCTGTCTAGAGAACCACACTCAGTACAGTTCTACAATGACAGATACTCCCAGTAATACATGGCCACTGAGGTCAGATGTTCCATTCCAGTTAGTAGTGCAGGCTAATTACAATTCTACAGTGACATATACTCCCAGTAGCTCATGGCCACTGGGATGAGTTGCTGCACTCCGATTAGTTACCCACACTCAGTACAATTCCACAGTATCAGACACCCCCAGTAATTCATGGCCACTGTTATTTGGTGTTCCACTCCGGTTAGTGAAGCACACTCAGTACTGTTCTACAGTGACTGTCACTCCCTTTAATACATGGCCACAGAGATAAGGTGTTTCACACCGTTTACATACCCACACTCAGTACAATTCTACACTCCCTTTAATACATGGCCACTGGGATGAGGTGTTCCACTCTAGTGACCCACGCTCAGTACAATTCTACACTCCCTTTAATACATGGCCAGTGGGATGAGCTGTTCCACTCTAGTGACCCACGCTCAGTACAATTCTACACTCACTTTCATACATGGCCACTGGGGTCAGGTGTTCCACTCTATTTAGTGACCCACACTCAGTGCTTTTCTACAGTGAAAGAAACTCCCAGTAATACATGTCCAGTGGCGTCCGGTGTTCAACTCTGGTTGGTGATGCACACTCAGTGCTCTTCTACAGTGACAGATACTCCCAGTAATAGATGGCCACTGGGCTCAGGTGTTCCATTCCAGTTAGTGATCCACGCTAAGTACAATTCTACAATGACAGATACTCCCAGTAATTCATGGCAACTGGGGTCAGGTTATCCCCTTCGGTTAGTGACCCACACTCATTACTTCTACAGTGATAGATACTCCCAGTAATACATGGACACTGGGGTCATATGTTCCACTCCAGTTAGTGACCCACACTCAGTACAGTTCTACAATGAAAGATACTCCCAGTAATACATGGCCACTGGGGTCAGGTTTTTTTTTCTGTTAGTGACCCACACTCAGAACAATTCTACAGAGACAGCTACTCCAGAAATACATTGCCTCTAGGGTCAGTTGTTCCGCTCCAGTTAGTGACCCACATCAGTAGTCCTACAGTGATAGATACTTCCAGTAATACATCGCCAGTGGCTTCAGTTGTTCCCCTCCGGTTAGCTAACAACACTCGGTAGAATTTTACAGTGATAGATACTCCCAGTAATTCATGTCCACGGGGATAAGATGTTAAAAACCGGTTGTTGACCCACACTCAGTAGAATTTTACAGATATAGATACTCCTAGTATGCCAGTGGGTTTAAGTGACCCACACTCAGTACAGTTCTACAGTGAGAGGTACTCACATTAACACATGGCCACTGGGGTTAGGTGTTCCACTCCTGTTAGTGACCCACACTCAGTAGTTCTACAGTGAAAGATAATCGCTGTATTTCATGGCCGCTGGGGTCAGGTGTTCTACTCTGGTTAGTGATCCTCACTCAATAGTTCTACAGTGACAGATGCTCCCAGTAATTCAGGGCCACGGGGATGAGGTATTCCGCTCCGGTTAGTGACCCACACACAGTAGTTCTACAGTGACAGTCCCTTCCACTAATACCTTCTCTCAGAGAGTTGCTTGCACTGAGGCCTGAGTCAACAGTACAGAATATTAAACGAAAGGCACCAGCTTCATAACTCAGCGAGCCGATGAGTTACAAACAGAGTTTCACTTTCAGTTGAGGGAATTGAACAAAAACACAGAAGAAATTCTGTACATTTGTCTGAACGCATTGCCATCACTGATTGGGAGTCTGTAAAACGGTGACCACTAGATCAGGATTTAACATTATGAGTCACAGAGTAAAACCAGAGACCAGCTCACACACAGATTTACTAAACTTCAATGGTTATAATCACTTACCAGGAACACCAATGACGGCAATGATCACATAGTATATTTTTGCCGCACTGCGATATGGGCCATGCATATTTTGTGTGAAGTGATGTATCCCTTCGTGCTGCATGCAATCTCTCTGTATTAAACGCTGAGGCGGTACATTCCCAGAGCCTTTCATTTATACCATGCGGGATCTCCACGGGGACATTGAGGTTGCAACATCGGTAACAGTAGCGTTAATAAAAACATTTGAACAAACAGATGACGATAGCTGAATAGCCTGTTGTGATGGAATATATTTAGTGCTGTGTTTGAAATTGAAAGCCCCATAGACAGTACAATTCTGATCACATGAATTAACTATTGAAAATTGCCAGCTGTGTTCTGCCAGCAATGGGGTTGTTGGTTCAAGCAACACCAGGCCCATCTCTACACCTCATATAGTTTCGGAGATGTCCTTCAATCTGCTGTGGCCATTCAGCATCTAAATTTCAAATGTTAGAATATCCTTTCAGGGCTGCTCTGCTGCACTCTGGGAGGGGGCTGTCTGCCTTAAGTGTGGCAGTTTAGTTAAACAATTAAAGTGGGGAATTTGTGTCGATGGAAAACTGCTGATGTAACACCCTTATTTAAGAAGGGAAGTAGACAAAAAGCTAGAAACAATAGACCAGTTAGCCTAACATCTGTGGTTGGCAAAATGTTGGAGTCCATTATTAAGGGAACATTAACAGAGCATTTGGATAAGCAAAATTTAATAGGACAGAGTCAGCATGGTTTTACGAAGGGGAAGTCATGTTTGACAAATATGCTCAAATTCTTTCAGAATGTAAAATACAGGGTTGATAAAGGGGAACCAGTGGATGTAGTGTATTTGGACTTCCAAAAGGCATTTGACAAGGTTCCACACAAAAGATTACTGATCAAGATAAAAAATCACTGGATTGGTGGCAATATACTGGCATGGGTGGAAGATTGGTTATCTAACAGAAAACAAAGAGTTGGGATAAATGGATCGTCCTCGGGCTGACAATTAGTTACTAGTGGTGTTCCACAGGGGTCAGTGCTGGGACCCCAACTCTTTACAATCTATATATACGATTTGGAGGAAGGGACCGGGTGCAACATATCCAAGTTTTTCAACGATACAAAGATGGGAGGGAAAGCAGTGAGTGAGGAGGACATAAAAAACCTGCATAAGGACATAGACAGGCTAATTGAGTGGGCAGCGATTTGGCAGATGCAATATAATGTTGGAAAGTGTGAGGTTATGCACTTTGCAGAAAAAATCAAAGAGCAAGTTATTATCTAAATGGAGAGAAACTGCAAAGTGCTACAGTACAAAGGGATCTGGGGGTCCTGGTGCATGAAACACAAAAGTTAGTATGCAGGTGCAGCAGGTGATCAGGAAGGCCAAGGGAATCTTGGCTTTTATTGCAAGGGGGCTGGATTATAAAAACAGGGAAGTCTTGCTGCAGTTATACAGGGTATTGATGAGGCCACACCTGGAATACTGCGTGCAGTTTTGGTTTCCATATTTAAGAAAAGATATACTTGCTCTCGAGGCGGTTCAGAGAAGGTTCACTCAGTTGATTCCAGAGATGAGGGTGTTGACGTATGAGGAAAGGTTGAGTAGGTTGGGAATCTACTCATTGGAGTTCAGAAGAATGAGAGGCGATCTTATCGAAACATATAAGATTGTGAGGGGGCCTCATCATGTGGATGCGGTGAGGATGTTTCCACTGATGGGTGCGACTAGAACTAGGGGGCATAATCTTAGAATAAGGGGCTGCCCTTTCAATGCTCAGATGATGAGAAACTTCTTCACTCAGAGGGTAGTAAATCTATGGAATTTGCTACCTCAGCGAGCTGTGGAAGCTGCAAAATTAAATAAACTTAAAATGGAGATAGACATTTTACTATCAGATAATGGAATTAGGGGTTACGGGGAGAGGGCAGGGAAGTGGACGTGAGTCTAGATTCAGATCAGCCATGATCCTGTTGAACGGCGGAGCAGGCCCGAGGGGCCGTATGGCCTACTCCTGCTCCTATTGCTTTTGTTCTTATGTAAACTGCCCCGCAAATGAATACAGCACCTCAAACTAATACAGCCATTCAAATTAATAGAGTACCTAAAACTAATACAATGCCTCAACCTAATACAGTACCTCAAACTAATACTCCAAACAAATAGAGCCTCTCAAACCAATATAGCCCCTCAAACTAATAGAGTGGCTCAATCTAATACAGCCCCTCAATCTAATACAGCACCTCAAACTAATGCAGACCCTCGACCTAACATAGCCCCTCAATCTAATAGAGCACCTCAAACTAATACAGCCCCTCAAAGTAATACAGCCCCTCAAACTAAGAGACTACCTCAAATTATTACAGCCCCTCAAACTCATACAGTACCTCTTACTAATGCACAACTTCAAACTAATACAGTCCCTCAAACGAATGCAGCCCCTCAAATTGATACAGCCCCTCAAACCAGTGCAGCCCCTCAAACCAATACAGCCCCTCAAACTAATACAGTACCTCAAACTAATACAGCCCCTCAAACTAATAGAGCCCCTCAAATTAATACTGCCCCTCAATAAAGTACAGCCCCTCAAACTAATACAGCCCCTCAATCTAATACAGCACCTCAACCTAATTCAGCCTCCCAATCTAATAGCGTACCTCAAACTAATACAGCCCCTCAATCTAATACAGTACCTCAAACTAATACACCCTCTCAAACTAATACAATACCTCAAACTAATACATTACCTAAAATAATGCTGCACCTTAAATAACAACATCACCGCACTCTAATACAAAATCTCAACCTAATACAACACCTCAACCTAATACAGTATCTCAAATTAATACCGATCCTCAATTTGATGCCGACCCGCAAATTAATACTGCACCTCAAACTATTACATTACCTCAATCTAATACTGCACATCAAATAATTGCAGCTCCTCAAACTATTGGACAGACCCACCCACTTGCCAAACACAATGGGGTCGTTACCAGGCTAACAAGAACTGATTGTACAGGTTATTTCAACATTTTAACAATGCGAATTCTAAATATATTTTTAAATTCTTGAGTTTATTTCTGTTAAGTTAGTAATCGTCTATTAAATAAAGGCATGGCAGGGCACCTCATTCCCGTGGAATGCCATGTGGGAACTTCAGTATGCTTCCCCTGTCCTGGACAACCACATAAGCAGGAGGTGTCGTCAGCTGGAGGAGCTCAAACTCCGGGTTTCGGAGCCTGAGCAGCAACTGGCATCACTGCGGTGCGGCCGTAAGGCTGAGAGCTACTTTGAAAAGACGTTTGAGGAGATGGTCACCCAGCAGCTTAAGAGTGTGCAGGCAGAGAGGGAGTGGGTGACCACCAGATGGAGAAGGAGAACCAGGCAGGTAGTGCGGTAGTACCCTGTGTGCATATCTCTCTCGAACCAGTATTCAGATCTAAATGCTGGAGAGGGTGATTTTTCTCCTGGCGAGTACAGCCAGAGCCAAGTCCAGAGCACCATGGCTGGATCAGCTGTACAGTGGGGCGGCGGGGTGGGGGTGGGGTAGATCAGGAAAGCAATAGCAGTAGGGGATTCAATAATTAGGGGAATAGACAAGCGTTTCTGCAGTCCCAGACGTAACTCCAGGATGGGGTGTTGCCTCCCTGTTGCCAGGGTCAAGGATGTCACTGAGAGGCTGAAGAACATTCTGAGGGGGGAGGGTGAACTGTCGATATCGATACCAATGACATTTGCAGAAAGAGTGATGAGGGCCTGCAGGCAGATATTAGGGAGCTAGGAAAGAAATTAAAAACAGGACCACAAAGGTAGTAATCTCCAGATTACTCCTGGGGCCTGTGCTCGTGAATATAGAAATAGGAGAATAGAGCAGATGAATGCGTGGCTGGACTGAGGATGTAGGAGGGAGTGCTTTAGATTCCTGGGATATTGGACCGGTTATCGGGGAGGTGGGACTTGTACATGCTGGACAGGTTGCACTGCAACTGGACCACGTCCAGTGGCCTTCACGGGGAGAGTGATGGATTGCAGCTAGTGCTGGGGAGATTTTAAAGTAATTTGGCAGGGGGTGGTTACCAGGCTCTAGCATTATAAAGGAGAAACAAGGGGAACAAAGGCTTGGGAGAGACGGATTGCACAAGAGTCATAAGTAATAAGGTATTATATGGGGTCAGACAAAGAGAACACCAGACAGGTTTGCTGTGCATGTGGTAAATGCATGAAGTGTGGTAAATAAGGCTTGTGAGCTGCAGGCACAAATAGCCACAGGGAAATATGACGTCGTGGTGATATCAGAGACTTGGATCAACAAAGGGCAAGATTGGGTAGTAAATGTTCCTGGGGAGAGTGTGTTCAGGAAAGAAAGGGAAGGAAAGAAGGAGGAGGTGTGGCAGAATTGATTAAGGAGAATGTTACAGTGCTGGAGAGAGAGGATGCACTGGAGGGGTCAAAGGCAGAAGCTATTTAGTTAGAGTTAAGCAACAATGGAGGGGCCATTACAGAACTAGGTGTATTTTATAGGTCAGCAACTAGTGGGAAAGATATAGAGGAGCAAATATGCTAAAAAGCAGAATCAGCATGCTATGGACAGAGCTAAGCGATCCCATGATTAGTAGACCAGAACAATTCTCTCCAGTCCTGCCACATCCAGTCGTGAATGGTGGTGGACCATTAAAAAACTAATGGGAGGTGGAGGCTCCATGAATATCACCATCCTCAATTAGTTCAAAAGACAAGACTGAATCGTTTACAACCATGTTCAAAATAAAATGCCAAGTGGAGGATTCATATCGGCAGCCTTCTGCGGTCCCACCATCACAGAAGCCAATCTTCAGCCAATTAGATTCACTCCACGTGATATCAAGAACAGGCTGAGCGCACTGGATACAGCAAAGGTCATGCAGCCTGACAACATCCCGGCTGCCGTGCTGAAGACGTGTGCTCCAGAACTAGGCACGATTCTACCCTAGCTGCTCCAGTAAAGCTAGAACACTTTTATCTACCCGACAATGTGGAAAACTGCCCAGATATGTCCTGTCCACAAAAAGCAGGAAAAACCCAATCCGACCAATTACCGACCCATCAGTCTACTCTCAATCATCAGCAAAGTGGTGTCATCACCAGTGCCATCAAGCAGAACTTGCTCCCCAATAAGCTGCTCACCAATGACCAGTTCAGTTTCCGCCAGGCCCACTCAGCTCCAGACCTCATTACAGCCTTGGTGCAAACAGAGATGAAAGAGCTGAATTGCAGAGGTGAGGTGGGAGTGACAGAATTTTAACGAGTATGGCATCATGGAGCCCTTGCAAAATCGAAGTTAATGGGAAAAAATACTCCAAAGCCATAACTAGCACAAAGGAAGATTGTTGTGGTTGATGGAGGTCAATCATCTCAGGCACAGGACCTCGCTGCATGATTTCCTCAGGGCAGCATCCTTGGCCATTATAATTTCAGAAGTGGGGATGTTTACTGATGATTTCACAGTGTTCCGATCCATTCTCAACTCCTCATATAATGAAGCAGTCCATGCTTGCATGCAACAAAATCTGGACGTCTTTCAAGCTTGGGCTGATAAGTGGCAGGTATAATTCGCGCCAAAGAAGTGCCAGGCAAAGATTATCTCCAAAAAGTGAGAGTCTACCCATCGCCCATTGACATTCAACGGCATTGCCATCACCGAATGCCCCACCACCAACATCCTGGTGGTCGTCATTAACCAGAAAGTTAACTGGACTAGCCAAATAAATACTATAGCAAAAAGAGCAGGTCGGAGGCTGGGTATTCTGCGGCGAGTGACTCACCTCCTGTCTTCCCAAATCCTTTCCACCATCTACAAGGCTCAAGTAAGGAGTGTAATGGAATTCTCTCCACTTGCATGGATGACTGCAGCTCCAACAACACTCAAGAAGTTCGACATCACCTGGGACAAAGCAGCCAGCTTGAATGGCACCCCATCCACCACTTTAAACATTCACTCTCTGCAACACCGGCGTACCGTGGCTGCAGTGTGTACCATCTACAAGATACACTGCAGCAACTCACCAAAGCGTTTTCGGCTGCACCTCCCAAACACGCGACCACTCCCACCTGGAAAGACAAGGGCAGCAGGTGTATGGGAACACCACCACCTCCAAGTTACCTAGCGATTAACACACAATCCTGACTTAGAAGTACATCGCAGAACCTTCATCATCGCTGGGTGAAAATCCTGGAACTCCCTCTCCAACCGCACTGTGGGGGAACTTTCACCACACGGACTGAAGCGGTTCAAGAAGGCAGCTCACCACCACTGTTTCAAGGGCAGCTAGAGTTGGACAATAAAAGCTGGCATTGCCAGCGACGCCTACATCCAATAAACGAAATAAAATAAAATAGGCAGAGAGTTATAGACCGACATAACCAAACAAGTTACAGAGACAGACAGGCGGTGACAGAAAGACTGAGACAGTCAGACGGGTATAGACAGAGAGACAGATACATAGATAGAGAGACCGGCAGAAAGAGACACAGAAAGACAGAGATAGAGAAGTAAAAAGAGAAATAGACTCAGTCAGACAGAGCCAGACAGAGGTAGAAACAGAGAAACAGTCAGACAGACAAACAGAGACAGGGACTCAGACGGGCAGCGACACATTCAACAACAGAAACTGACAGAGATGGAGTGAGAGATAAAGATAGTCAGAGCTGAAAAGAGGAAGACAGAGACAGGCAGAAATAGTGACAGACATAGACAGACTGACAAAGGCAGGCTGCAGACATAGAAAGAGACAGAAACTGACAGATTGAAAGACAAAGATAAACAGAGCCAGAGAGAGGGACAGAGACAGACATCCAACCATAGAGACTGAGATAGACAGACATAGACAAAGAAACAAATAGCGAGATACAGGCAGTGTACAGATTCAGGTGGAGAGACTGACAGACAGATACAGAGAGGCAGACAGAGACACATTCAGAAGGGGGCATAGACAGACAGAGACAGACAGAGAGCAACAGAGACAGACAGGGAAAGAAACACAGATACACAGACAGAGACACAGATTCAGATTGACAAACTGGCAGACAGACGCAGACGGACAACAGAGACAGACAGGGACACAGCTAGACTATATAAAAACATAAGAAATAGGAGCAAGAAAACACCATCCGGCCATTCGGGCCAGCTCCCCCATTCAATGAGGTCATGGCTGATCATCTGCCTCAAATACATTTACCGGCCTCATGGCCATATCCGTTGATAAACTTACTAGTCAGAAATCTATCGGCTTCTTTATTGCTTATATCCAATTACTGAGCCTCCATAGCCCTCTGGGGTAGAGATTTCCAAAGATTCACCACCCTCTGTGAAAAGAAACTTCTTCTCATTTCATTCTTAAATGGCCTACCCTTTAACTTGAGGCTGTGGCCCCTGGCTCTAGATTCCCCAGCCAAGGGAAACATTCTCCCAGCATCCAACAGATCAAGCCCTGTAAGAATTTTGTATGCTTCAATGAGATTCCCTCTCAAACCTCTGAATTCAAGAGAATACAGGCTTAGTTTACTCAATCTCTTCTCATAAGACAGTCCCGCCATCCCCAGAATCAGTCTCGTGAACCTTCACTGCACTCCCTCGATGGTAAGTATATCGCTCCTTCGGTAAGGAGACCACAATTGTACACAGTACTCAAGGTGTGGGCTCACCAATTTCCGATATAATTGGAGTAAGACTTCTTTACTCCTGTACTCAAATCCCTTTGTAATGAAGGCCAGCATACCATTGACCTTTCTAATGGTTTGTCGCACCTGCATATTCAATTTCCGTGAATCATGTACAAGGACACCCAGGTCCCTTTGAGTATCTGCATTCCCCCACCTTTCACCATTTAGGAAATACTCTGCCTTTCTGTTTTTTCTACTAAAGTGGATAACTTCACATTTATCCGCATTATATTCCATTTGCCATGTTCCCGCCTGCTCACTGAGCCTGTCGAGTTCCCCTTGAAGTCTCTTCACATTCTCTTCACAATGGATACTGCCACCTAGATTTTTATCATCAGCAAATTTGGAAATGTTACATTTAGTCCCCTCATCCAAACCTATGATATAGATTGTGAATAGCTGGGGCCCAAGCACCGATCCTTGTGGCACCCAACTAATCACAGCCTGCCATCCTGAAAAAGACCAGTTTGTCCCTACTCTTTGTTTTCTGTCTGTTAAGCAATTCTCAATTCATGATAGTATATTACCCCCAATTCCATGTGCCCGAATTTTGTACACCAACCTCTTGTGTGGGACCTTATCGAAGGCCTTCTGAAAATCCAGATACACAATATCTACCAGTTCACTTTTGTCCACTGCACTACTTATATCCTAAAAGAACTCAAATAGGTTTGTCAAACAGCATTTCCCTTTCATAAACCCATGTTGTCTCTGCCCAATCTTACTGTTAGTTTCTAAGTGTCCCTTTATTGCATTCTTTCTAATAGAATCCAGGAATTTCCCAAATACTGACGTGAGGCTCAGAGGTCTGTAGTTCCCCGTTTTCTCTCTCCCTCCTTTCTAAAATAGCGGGGTTACTTTTGCCATCCGCCAATCTGCAGGAACCTTTCCAGAATCTATAGAATTTTGTTGGATGACAGCCAATGCGTGCACTATTCCAATGGCCACCTATTTCAAAACCCTAGGATGTATGGCATCCAGTCCTTGGGATTTATCGATTTTAGTTCCATTAATTTGGCTGGTTCTGTTTTTTTACTGTTAATAATTTCAAAAGTTCCTCATTCTCGTCACACCCTTACTTGTCTCATCGTTCTGGGAGGTTATTTGTGTCTTCCTCCATGAAGACAGAAACAAAGTATTTATTTAATGCATCTGTCATTTCCTCATCCGCATTATAACTTCTCCCATCTCTGACTGTAAAGAACGTACAATTACCTTCGCCTGTCTTTTCCTTATCACATGCCTATAGAAGCTTTTACAATCCCATTTAAAAATTTTTGCTAGTTTGTGCTCATATTGCATTTTCCCTTTCCTTTTCAATTTCTTGGTCCCCCTTTGCTGATTTCTAAAACGACTCCAATCCTCAGGCTGACCGCTTTTTCTGGCAACTTTAAAAGCTTACTCCTTTGAATAAATAATAGCTTTAAGTTGTTTTGTTACCCATGTTTGGATCACTCTTCCTTTTGGGTTTTTATGCCATAGAGGAATATATGTGTGTTGCAAATAATGCATCATTTCCTTGAATGTTAGCCCTTGTATGTCCACCTTCATACCTTTGGTGTAGTCTCTCAATCTACCATGGGAAACATGATCCTCATACCCTGGTAATTTCCTCTCTTTAGATGGAAGACCTTAGTTTCAGATTGGACTATATCACTCTCAAATTTAATGTAAAATTCAATCATAATTTTTGGTCACTGGTCCATAAAGACCCTTTTACCACAACATTACTGATTAGCCCTTTCTCATTACACAGTACCAGATCCAGGATAGCCTGTTCCGTGGTTGGCACCTCCACATACTGATCCAGGAAACCATCTCGCATGCATTCCAATAATTCGTCCTCCACACCATTAGTGGTAATTTGATTTGCCCAGTCAGTATGTAGAATAAAGTCCCCCATGATTACCGTATTATCCTTGTTACATGCACTTCTAATCTCTTGATTGTTACTATGCCCTACATTACCACTACTGTGTGGTGGCCTATATGCAACACCCACCAATGTTTACTGCCGTTTGCTGTTTCTTAGCTCCACACAAACATTTCCAGTTCTACATCACGATCTGCCAAGCCAAGAACTTTTATCTCTACCATATCGATCTCATCCCTTATTAACAGCGCAACGGCACCTATTTTACTTTTTTGTCTTTCCTTCCTAAATGCTGAGCACACTGGAATATTCAGTTCCCAGCTTTGGTTACCCTGCAACCATGTTTCATTAATGGTAATGATATGATACCCAAATCCTTTTATTTTTGCCATTAATTCATCCACCTTGTTGCGAATGCGATGTACATTTAGATGAAGTGACTTCAGCTTTGCTGGTTTAATAATTTTCTGCATTTTGACCCTCTTCACTTTTGGCCATTGTTTCTGCTCCCTACTAGATTTGCAAGCTACTTTTCTAACTTGCAACTCCAGCTTTGCTTCTCTCCGTTCTGGGCCGACATTTAGGTTCCCAGGCCCTGACAAAGTGGATTAACTCCTTCCCAATAGCCCTAGCAAACCCCCTTGCGAGGATGTTGGTCCCGCTTCTGCCGAGGTGTAACCCATCCAGCATGTACAGGTCCCACCTTCCCCAAAATCGGTCCCAATTCCACAGGAATTTAAATCCCTCCCTCCTACACCATGTGTCCAGCCACGCATTCATCTGGTCTATTCTCATATTTCTGCTCTCGCTAGCACGTGGCACTGGGATTAGTCCTGAGATAACTACCCTTGAAGTCCTGATTTTTAATTTATTTCCTAGCTCCCTATATTCTGTTTGCAGGACCTCGACCCCCTTTCTACCTACGTCGTTGGGACCGATATGGAACGCGAACTCTGGCTGTTCACCTGCCCCCTTCAGAATGTCCTGCAGCTGCTCAGTGACATCCTTGACCCTGGCACGAGGGAGGCAAAATACCATCCTCTAGCCACATCTGCGGCCACAGAATCGTCTATCTGTTCCTTTTAGGATAGAATTGCTTATCACTATTCCTCTTCCATTCTTTTTCCTCCCTTCCTGTGCAGCTGCACCACTCGTACTGCCATGGACTTGGCTCTTACTGCATTCTCCTGAGAAACAATCTCCCCCAGCAGTATCCAAAATGGAAAATGTGTTGGAGAGGGAGATGGACCCAGGGGCCCCTGCAATATCTACCTAGTTACTTTACGCTGTAGACAGAGACAGAGAGACAGCATCAAGGAGAGGCAGTGGAAGACAGATAGACAAAGAGCGCTGGACAGAGAGAGAGAGAGACAGAGAGACAGAGACAGAGGCAGACAGATGTAAATAGACATACAGAGAGAGACAGATAGACTGAGTCAGACAAAATCCGACAGGCAGAGCACAGGCGGAGAATGAAGATTGAGAGAGACAGAACGAGACTGAACAGCAAATTCAGACAGAGAGAGAGAGACACAGGGACCCACATACCTAGAATCATAGAAATACAATGATGGAAATTTACATCACGAAAGGAAATTATTTCGGCCCATTGACTGCACGCCAGTCGACAAATAGTTACCCAGCCTAATCCGACTTCCTATCTCTTGCTCCGTGGCAATGTAGATTATGGCACTTCAAGTGCACAACCAAGCACTTTTTAATCTGGTGAGCGTTTCGGCCTTTACAACCCTTTCAGGCAGTGTGTTCCAGACCCCAAACAGCCTCTGGGTGAAGACATTTCCCATTAAATCCCCTCTAAAACTCCTAACAATTACTTTACATCTATGCCCCCTGGCTGTTGACCTCTCTTTTAAGGGAAATACATCCTTCCTCGCCACTCTATTTAGACCCCTCATAATTTTATGCACCTCAATAAGGTCTCGCCTCAGTCTCCTCTGTTCCTAAGAAAACTAAACCAGCCTATCCAATCCTTCTTCAAAGCTTATATCCTCCATTCCAGGCAAATCCTCGTAAATCTCCTCTGTACCCTCTCTAGTGCAATCACATCTTTCCTGTAATGAGGTTAGCAGAATTACACGCAGTACTCTAGCTGTGGCCTAACTAGTGTTTTATACAGTTGAAGCATAACCTCCCTGCTCTTGTCTCCTATGCCTCGGCTAATGAAGGCAAGCGCTCTGTATGCCTTCTTCACCACCTTATCTACCTGGTCTGCCACCTTCACGGATCTGTGGACATGCACACCAAAGTCCCTTTGTTCCTCTAGACTTCTCAGTGTCCTACTATAATTGTGTATTCCCTTTCCTTGGTAGCCCTCCCTAAATGCATTCCCTCACACTTCTCCGGATTGAATTCCATTTCACACTGTTCTTCCCACTTGACCAAGTTATTGATATCGTCCTGCAGTCCTGCAGTCTACAGCTTACTTCATCATTATCAGCCAGACAGCCGATTTTTGTATCATCTGCAAACTTCTTAATCATACACCCTATATTCAAGTCTAAATCATTGATATTTACCACAAAAAGCATGTGACCATCGGAACCCAGCGGAACCCCACTGAAAACAGCCCTCCATTCACAACAACACTAAAAACCATTACAATTTGTTTCCTGCCTCTGAGCAAATATTGGAATCAACTTGCCACTGTGCCCTGGATCCCATGGGATTTTACTTCCGTGACCAGTCTGCCATGTTTGACCTTATCAAAGCCTTGCTAAAATCCATATACACTACATCAACTGCTCTATTCTAATCGATCCTCCTTGTTACCTACTCAAAAAATGCAATCAATTTAGTCAGACACGACCTTCACCTTAACAGATCCGTGCTGCCTATCCTTGATTAATCCGTGTCTTTCTAAATGAAGATTGATCCTGTCCTCAGAACAATTATTTCAATACTTTTCCCACCACCGATGTTAGGCTGACTGGCCTGTAATTACACGGTATATTTCTTTCTCCCTTTTAAAAGGGCAGCACGGTGGCATAGTGGTTAGCACTGTTGCCTCACAGCGCCAGGGACCCGGGTTCGAATCCAGCCTCGGGTGACTGTCTGTGTGGAGTTTGCACATTCTCCCCGTGTTTGTGTGGGTTTTCTCCGGGTGCTCTGGTTTCCTCCCACGGTCCAAAGATATGCAGGTTAGGATGATTGGCTATGATAAATTGACCCTTAGTGTTAGGGGGATTAAATACGTCGGGTTAGGGTGGGATATGTGTTGATGTAGCGGTTACGGGGATTGGGTGGGATATGTGTCGGTGCAGGCTCGATGGGCCGAAATGGCCTCTATCTGCACTGTGGGATTTCTGTGAAAAGAAAGATACAACGTTAGCAGTCCTCCAGTTCACAGGCACCACACACGTAGATAGAGAGGATTAGAAAATGATAGTCAGAGCCTCTGCTGTTTCCTCTTTTGCTTCTCTTCATAGCCTGGGAGACATCTCCTCCATGCCTTGGGATTTATCCTCTTTCAAAGCTGCCAAGAACCTTAATACTTCCTCTCACAGTCTGCCTCTGTGAGGCACCGTCTGCCTGTTTCTCTCTGTCGGTATCCTTCTGCGTGTCTGCACCTGTCTGTCTGACCCAGTCTGTCTCTTTCTATGTCTTTCTCCGTCTGCCTCACTCTGTCTCTCACACATACAAACAGGCACATATGCACGCACACATGCAGAAACACAGAAACAGATGGAGAGACAGACAGAGCCAGGCAGTCAGAGGCAGGCAGACAGAGAAAGACATTTAAACAGACAGACTGTACCAGACAGAGGCAAACTGAGACAGACAGAAGAGACAGACAGCAGAAGACTGTTGAAGTGATTGACTGAGGCTGATGGAGACTGAGGCAGAATGAGAGAGACAATCAGACAGAGGTAGATAAACAGATGGAGAGAGAGAGACGTAAAATCCGGAGACACAGGCAGTGATACAGCTAGACAGATGCAGAGAGATACATAGATATGGAGAGAAAGAGAGAGAGGCCAAGACAGAGACACAGACAGACAGACATAGAAACAATCAAAGAAAGATAGAGACAGAGACAGGCAGAGATATACAGAGACAGATGTAGAAGCACAGACAGACAGACACAGACAGTGACACAGAGTTAGACAGACAGGCAGAGAGATAGAGAAAGACAGAGACAAACTAAGTGAAAAGGCAAAAGAAAGAGACAGAAACAGGCAGGCAATGAGAGACAGACTGAGATAGTCAGACGGACATGAACTGAGAGACAGATACATTGAAAGTAGAGAAAGACAGAGATAGAGAGGCAGAAACATAAATAGACTCAGACTGACAGAGCCAGACTGAGGTAGACTGTTCTCTTCTTAGGCAGTCCCTCGGACCGAGGATGACGTGCTTCCACACGAAAAATGAGTAGTCAGGTGACTAATGAGTCCAATGCGGGACCTACAGTCTCTCTCACAGGTGGGGCAGACGGTGGTTGAAGGCGTGGGTGGTTGGGCTGCTTTGGATGACATGCGCTCCTTTCGCTGCTTGTGCTTGGCTTCTGCTTGCTCACGGCAAAGAGACTCGAGGTGTTCGATACCTTCCCGGATGCTTCTCCTCCACTTTGAGCGTTTCTTGGGCCGGGGATTCCCAGGTATTAAATGGGATGTTGTAATTTTTCAAGCAAGTTTTGATAGGTGTCCTCTGCCCACCTGGAGTTCTCTTGCCGTTTCGGATCTCCGAGTAAAGCACTTGCTTTTGGAGTCTCGTATTGGGCATGTGGACAATGTGCCCCGTCAATCAGAACTGATCGATCGTGGTCAGAGCTTCGATGCTGGGGATGTTGGCCTGAGCGGGTACACTGACGTTGGTGCGTCTATCCTACTAATTTATTTAAAGGATCTTGCGGGTGCAGCGTTGGTGGTAACTCTCCAGTGCTTTGAGGTGCCTGCTGTACATGGTGCATGACTCTGAAGCATACAGCAGGGCAATTATCACTGCTGCTCTGTAAACCATGAGCTTGGTGCCAGGTCTGAGGTCCTGGTCTTCAAGCACTCTCTTCCAGAGGCGAACGAAGGCTGCACTGGCACACTGAAGGCGGTATTGGACTTCGTCATCGGCGTTTCCTATTGTTGACAGTAGGTTCCCAAGCTGTTGAAAGTGGTGTACGTTGTCCAAGGGCTCACCGTGAATATTGCTAACCGTAGAGCAGTTCTGTGCAGCGGGGGCAGGTTGGTATAGCAACATAGAAAAAAGAAGATAGGATCAGGAGTAGGCCAATCGAACCCCCGAGCCTGATCCGCCATTCAATGCGATCATGTCTGATCATCCAAATTCTGAACCCTGTCCTTGCTTTCTCCCCATACCCCTTGATCCCTTTAGCCTTAGCAAAGATATCTAACTTATTCTTGAACATATTTAATGAATTGGCCTCAACTGCCTTGAGTGGTAGAGAATTCCACAGGTTCACCACTCTCTGGGTGAAGAAATTCCTCCTCATCTCAGTCCTAAATGGCTTACCCTTTATCTTTAGACTGTGAGCCCTGGTAGTGGACTCCCCCGAAATCGGAAACATCCTTCCTGCATCTCGTCTCTCTCGTCCTGTTAAAATTTTATAAGTTTCAATGAGATCCCCTCTCATTCTTCTAGCCTCCAGCGAGTATAAGCCTAATCGACCCATTCTCTCCTCATAGGCCATTCCTGCCAGCCCACGTATCAGTCTGGTGATTCTTCGCTGCACTCCCTCCATGGCAAGAACATCCTTCCTCAGAAAAGGTAACCAAAACTGCACACAATACCTAACGTGTGGTCTCACCAAGGCCGTGTACAACTGCAGCAACACATCCTTGCTCCTGTACTCGAATCCTCTTGCTATGAAGGCCAACATACCATTTGCCTTCTTTTTCGCCTGCTGCACCTGCGTGCTTACCTTCAGTGACTGGTGCACAAGGACACCCACGTCTCGTTGCACTTCCCATTTTCCCAACCTATTGCCGTTCAGATAATAATCTGTCTTCCTCTTTTTGTCACTGAAGTGGATAACCTCGCATTTATCCAGGTTATACTGCATTTGCGATGCATCTGCCCCATCACCCAACTTGTCCAAATCATACTGGAGTTTCTCTGCATCCTCGACACAGCACACACGCCCACCCAGCTTTGTGTCATCTGCAAACTTCGAGATATAACATCTAGTTCCCTCGTTCAGTTCATTTATATATATATATTGTAAATAGCTTGGGTCCTAGCATCGATCCCTGCGGCGCCCCACTAGTCACTGCCTGCCACACCGAAAAATACCCGTTAATTCCAACTCTTTGCTTTTTATCTGCCAACCATTTTTCTATCCAAGACAGAACCTTACCCCCAATCCCGTGTGCTTTAAATTTGCACGGTAATCTCTTATGCGGGACCTTATCGAAAGCCTTCTGAAAGTCCAAATACACCAAAACCACTGGTTCTCCCTTAGCTATTCTACCAGTTGCATCCTCAAAAAATTCCAGTAGATTAGTCAAGCATGATTTACCTTTTGTAAATCCATGTTGACTTTGCCCGATCCTGCCCTATTTTCCAAGTGCTCTGTTATTACACTTTTTATAATGGACCCTATCCTTTCTCCCACTACCGATGTCAGACATGAGTTTCCCTTCTCCCTCTCTACCACCTTTTTAAAAAGTCGGATTACATTAGCTATACTCCAATCCATTGGAACTGTTCCAGAGTCTAGACAATTTTGGAAGATGACCAGTAATACATCTAATATTTTAAAGGCCACTTCCTTAAGTACACTAAGATGTAGATTATCAGGCCCTGGGGATTTAGTGGCCTTCAATCCCGTCAATTTCCCCAACACCATTTCCCTACAAATGCTTGTTTTATTCAATTCCTCCCTCTCATTAGACCCTAAGATCCGCGACATCTCTGAGACTTTATTTGTCTCCTCCTTTGTTAAGACAGAACCAAAGTATGTATTTAATTGGAATGCCTCTTCTTTGTACCCCATTATAAATTCCTCTGATTCTGCCTGCAAGGGACCTACGCTTGACTTCACCAATCTTTTTCTCTTCACATATCTACAGAAGCTTTTACAGTCGGTTTTCTTGTTCCCTAAAAGCTTACTCTCATCATCTATATTCCTCCTCTTTATTAATCGCTTTGTCCTCCTTTGTTGTATCCTAAACTGCTCCCAATCCTAAGGTTTGCTGCTTTTTCTGGCCAAATTGAATGTCCTCTCCTTGGATCTTATGCTATCCCTAATTTCCCTTGTTAGCAACGGTTGAGTCACCTTTTTTGTTCTATTTTATGCCAAACAGGGATGAACTAATGCTGTTGTTCATCCATGTGATCTTTAAATGTTTGCCATTGCCTATCCACCATCAACCCTTTAAGAAACGTTCCCCAATCCATCCTAGCCAACTTGCGCCTCATGCCATCGCAGTTTCCTTTATTTAAATTCAGGACCCTAGTCTCTGATTAAAAAATTCACTCTCCATTTTAATGAAGAATTCTATCATATTATGATCGCTCCACCCCAAGGGGCCTCGCACAACAAGATTGCAAATTAATCCATTCTCATTACAAGATACCCAGTCTAAGCTGATCTGATCTCTAGTCGGTTCCTCAACGTATTGGTCCAGGAAACCATCCCGTAAAGACCTCCACAGTATTTTTACTAATTTGGCTAGCCAAATCTATAAATAGATTAAAGTTGTTGTGTATGTAATATGTGTGCTACTTGAACCTATGGACAGGACTGCGTTAATTGTTCAATACAATACACATACTTAACAAAAGTCACCCATGATAACTGCAGTCCCCTTATTGCACGCTTCTAATTTCCCATTTCCCATTTAATGCCATTCCCAAACTCAGCATTACTGTTTGGGGTGTGTATGCAACTCCCACTACCGTTTTCTGCGCTTGGTATTTCTGAGCTCTGCCCATACAGGTTCCACTTCATCAGAGCCAATAGCCGTCCGTACTATTGTGTTAATCTCCTCTTTAACCAGCAATGCTACACCACCTGCTTTTCCTTTTTTTCTTTGTTTTTCTTAGAGCACCTTTGTCTAATGGATGTTTCGTTCTTTTACTTTTCGGTGATTGTGTTGATGATGGTTTGGACTTCAGCATCAGAGTTTGCGCTGATGCAATCGTCGTCTGAATATTGCCATTGACAGAGGATGGGACGACTCGAGGTGACAAATTTGAGCAGTCTCCCGTTTGTTCTGTAGATTAACTCCACTCCAGCGGGGAGTTTACTGAGGGTGAGATGGAGCTTTGCAGCCAGGAAGATCGAAAATAGCATTGTTGCTATGACACAGCCTTGCTTGACACCAGTCCGGATGTGAATTGGGTCAGTGGTGGATCCATTGGTCAGGATCACGGCGTGCATGTCACCGTGAAGCAGGCGGAGGCTGGTGACAAACATTTGAGGGCAGCCGAATTTGAGGGGGCACTCCATAATCCCTCAGAGTTGACAGTGTCAAAGGAATTTCTGAGGTCATAGAAGGCCATGTACAGCTCTTGGTGCTGGTCCCTACTTTTCCATTGTGCCACTTAGTGGGCGAATTCTGCATTGCGACTCTTGGAGGAGCTCTTCAGCCATTGGGATAAAGCGATTGAGGAGGGTTCTTGCAAAGACTTTCCCTGTGGCAGAAAGCAGAGAGACACCTCTGTAATTACCGCCTTTGGACTAGGCACCTCTCTTGAAGATGGGCACGATTACGATTTTTCTGACATCCCCTGGCATGCTCTCCTCCTACCAGAAAAGTGAAATGATTTCATGTATTGACGCCAATGTTGCTTCTCCGCCTTGCTTTAGTGCCTCGGCGTGGATTCCATCTGCTCCTGAGGCCTTATTGATCTTCAGTTGTCGGATGGCCTTTTCAAACTCATGGTGGGCTGGGATTGTGCTGATGTGGTGGCGGGTATCATGCTGCGGGATGGAGTTGAGGACACTCGCATCAAGGACAGAGTCCCAGTTGTCGAGATCTAGGAAGTGCTCCTTCCAGCGGGCACTGATTGCCTCTCTGTCCTTGATGAGTACCTCTCCGTCTTGGCCCGCAGTAGGGTATGACCTTGGGTGCTAAGGTCCTGGTGATCTTGACTGCGCTAAAGAATCCTTGCACTTTGTGGTTGTCGGCTTGCTGCTGGATCTCATGCGCTTTCTCCACCCACCATCTGTTGTTTAGGACAGCAATTTTTTGTTGGACCTCGGCCTTCAGGCTTCTGCAGAGCTACTTTCTTGCTCTCGAATTCTGTTGCTGTTTCCAAATCATGAATGCACAGCACTTGTGGCTTATTAGCTCTAGTATCTCCTGGTCGTTCTCCTGGAACCAGTCTTGGTGCTTCCTGGTCGAGTGATCGAGCGTCTCTTCACAACAGTTGATTATGGAGGACTTGAGTGCAGACAAGACGCTTTGGACAATCTGTGTCTCTGAATCATTGGGAGTCGTCAGGTTGTTTGTGAGCTGCAGGCTGAATAGAGCTTTCTTAGCGAGGTCTTTGAGTGCTCCAGCGTTGATTTACCTGTGGCATTGTTTCTGTTGCCGCCGCTGTTTAGGGGCTAAATTGATGGAGATGGCAGAGTGGATTCGGCGGTGGTATGTCCAGCAGTGGTCAACTCCTGTCATGGCCTGGGTGATGCAGACTTCCTTTCAGTCGCTCGCTCGGATGATGACATAGTCCAGCAGATAGCAGTGCTTGGAGCGAGGGTACTGCCATGAAGCCTTGTACTTGTCCCTCTGATGGAACAAGGTTTTGGTTATGACAAGTCCATAGGTAGACAGAACGAAAGAGACAGACAGACAGGGAAACAGGCAAAGAGATCAGAGCCGTAGAGAGGGAGACAGAGATAGACAGAAATAGAGACAGTCAGAGACAGACAGACAGAGACAGCCAAACAGAAAGAGACAGACAGTTAGACATAGGGACAGACAGAAAAAGAAATCCTGTGATAGTGTCAAACTAATTCTGTGAGAAACTGACAGAGAATGAGGCAGAATTATACTGAGGCAGACTGCGACAGGCAATCAGACAGAGACAGAAAAAAGACAGAGACAGAGAGACAGACAAAGCCAGAGAGCCCAAGCAAAGAGACAGAGTGATAGACTGTAGATACCAACAAACAAAATCAGACAGACAGAGAGGGTGATAGAGAGACATACAAAAGCATACAGAAACAGCGACAGACAGAAATATGCAGATACAGATGGAGATGCAGAGGGAGAGACACAGACAAAGAGATAGAGAGATAGAAACAAATACTGTCAGGGACTGGCAGAGAGATAGGGACAGACCGAGACAAACAAAGAAAGAGATACAGACATGCAGTGACAGACAGTTTGAGATAGTCAGGCAGACGTTGGCAGAGAAATAGATACGTACAGAGAGACAGGAAGGCAGAGACACTGAAAGACAGAAACAGGCAGAGATGGAGAGGCAGAAAGAGGAATGGACTCAGATTGACAGAGCCAGACAGAGGCACACACAGAGAAAGAGACAGACAGAGAGAGAGATAGAGTCAGATGGACAGAGAAACAGACAGGAACAAAAACTGACAGAGAGAGAGAGAGAGACAAAGACAGACAGAGCGGGAGAGAGGGAGACAGAGATAGACATAAATAGTGACAGACATAGACAGACAGACTGACACAGGCAGATGCAGACATAGACAGCGATAGAAACTGACAGAGTGAAAGACAAAGAAAAACAGAGCCAGAGAGAGGGACAGAGACTGGCAGCCCGACATAGAGACTGAGACAGAGAGACATAGACAGAGAAACAAACAGCGAGATACAGGCAGAGTACAGATTCCGGTGGAGAGACTGACAGACAGATAGAGGCAGGCAGACAGAGACAGATTCAGAAGGGGGCATCGACTGACAGAGAGAGACAGAGTGCAAAAGAGAAAAAGAGAGAGAGACACAAAAAAAGACAGAGCCAGAAAGAGAAGGACAGCGAGAGACTGACAGGGGGGAGATAGACAAAGAGAGACACAGACATATAGTGGCAGACCAACAACAACAGACACACAGACATGGACAGACAGCCAGGGACAGCCATGCAGCGACAGACTGACAGGCAGGGACAGACTCAGGCTGACAGAGACAACAGAGGGAGAGAAACAGAGAGAGAGAAATATATAGAGAGAGACAGATACAGAGAGGGAGACATGGGCAAACAGATACAAACAGACAGAGAGAAACAGAGAGACAGACAGAGAGACACAGACAGAGAGGCAGACAGATACAGACAGACAAACAGAGACAGACAGAGAGGCAGATAGGGAAAAATAAACTGACAGAGTTAGGCAGGGAAAGAAACAGGCAGATAGAGACAGAATGACAAAAATAGGGACACAGATGGGCAGAGAAACAGACTGCGACAGAAACTGACAGAGAGAGATAGAGAACAGGCAGAGACAGAGAAACATAGACAGAATGAGACAGACAGACAGAAAAAGAGACACAGATGGACAGAGAGAGAGAGAGACGAACAAACAGACAGAAATGTGCAGACAGACAAACGGGCAGACAGAAACAGAGACAGAGAGGGACACAGACAGACTGAGACAGTCAGACAGCTACAAGGATAGAGAAAGCGAAAGTGAAAGGCTTGCAGAACCAGACAGAGAAAGATACATAGGCAGAGATATAGAAATAGACATATAGGGACAGACAGATAGACAGAGAGAGACAAACTCAGACAGGCAGATCACAGACAGAAAAACAGAGGAATAGACTCAGATTGACAGAGCCATACAGAAATAGAGAGAGAATGAAATAGATGGCAGACAGACAGGCAGAAAGAGAAAGGAATGCAGACTGACAGTGACACAGACAGGAGCAACAACTGACAGAAAGAGCGAGAGAGAGAGAGAGACAAAGAATGACAGAGCCAGACAGAGAGATACAGAGGCAGACAAACAATCTGAGTCAGGCAGACAGAAGACGAAGACAGTGGCAGAAACTGATAGAGTGAATGACACAGACAGGCAGAGCCAGCGAGAGACAAAGATATAAACAGAAACAGACAGAGAATCAAACTCAGAGAACAAGCCAGGCAGACCGAGACACATTCAGACCAGAACACAGACGGACGGAGACAGAAAATAAGATGGACAGTGACAGACTAACAGAAAGAGACACGCAGACATGGACAGACAGCCAGGGACAGACATGCAGAGACAGACAGGCAGTGCCTGACTCATACAACAGAGCTAGAGAAACAGAGATAGAGAAAGAGAAAGAGACATAGAACCAGGGACTGCGAGACAGACATAGAATCAGACAGACAGAGACCCAGGCAACCAGACAGAGATAGACCAAAATATGCAGAGAAAGAGACGGTCAGACAGACAGACTCAGACATAGAGGCAGACAGACAGACAGACAAGTCTCAGCCTGACAGACAGATTTAGACAGCAAAACAGAGACAGACGGATACACAGAAAGAGACAGGTAGACCTATACAGACAGACAGAGAAATTGTTAAATACGGGCAGAGTCACAGACAGCAACAGAAACAGACAGAGTGAGGTAAAGACAGACAGAGACAGACAGGCATAGTTCAAATTTATTTGCTACCAGACACAATCATGCAATCTTACGCCGTAATCGTGACCATCTTCAAGAAAGGTGACGAATCCGATTGTGGTAATTACAGAGGAGTTACCCTGCCAACTGCCACAGGGAAAGACATCAGAATAATCCAATTAATCACTTAAATTTTCTTTCAATGTAAAAATCATTTGCAATGCAGTAGAACATAACACTGGAATATCACATTGCAATATAATGGCTATTTTCAATGCAACAGCACATTGCAGTGGGATATCACTTAACAATATTGTACTCATTTGCAATGCAGTAGAACATTGCAATAGAATATCACTTTACAATATAATAGACAATTGCAAATGAATAGCACATTGTAATGGAATATCACGTTGCAATATTATAGTCATTTGCAATGAAATAGCACATTGCAATGGAATATCGCTTTGAAATATAATCGTCAGTTGCAGTGCAATAGAACTTTGCAACGGAATATTACTTTGCAATTTGATCGCCAATTGCAATGCAATAGAAAATTGCAATGGAATATTAATTTGCATTATAATCGTCAGCTGCAATGCAATAAAACATTGCAATGGAATGTCAGTTTGCAATAGAATCGTCATTTCCAATGAAATTAAACATTTCAATGGAATATCAATTTTCAATAAAATTGTCATTTGCAATGCAATAGAACATTGCAATGGAATATGACTGCAATATGTTCATCATTTGCAATGCAATACAACATTGCAGTGGAGTATTACTTTGCAACAAAATTGTCATTTGCAATGCAATTGCAAATTGCATTGGAATATCACTTTTAATATGATCGCCAATTGCAATGCAATAGAATATTGCAATGGAATATCAGTTTGCAATGGAATCGTCATTTGCAATGCAATAGAACATCGCAATGGAATATGATTTGGCAATATAATAGTCAATTGCAATGCAATGTTAAATTGCAATGGAATATTAGTTTGCAATGTAATGGTCATGTGCAATGCAATAGTACATTACAATTGAATATTGCATAGCAATACAATAGGCATTTGCAATGCAATAGCACTTTGTAATGGAATATCTTCTTAAAATATTCTTAATTTTCAATGTAATAACACATTGCACTGGAATATCACTTTGCAATATAATCGTCATTTGCAATGCAATAGAACATTACAATGGAATGTTGGTTTGAATTATATTCTTCATTTGCAAAGCAATAAAAGATTGCAATGGAATATCACTTTGCAATATAATCGTTATTTTGCAATGCAATAGCACAATGCAATGGATATCACTTTGCAATAAAATCCTCATTTGCAATGCAGTAGAACACTACAATGAAATAAAACTTGGCAACATAATATTCATTTGCAATGGAATACGAATAAGAATATAGCAGTCATTCCTAATGCAATAGAACTTTGCAATGGAATATCACTTTGCAATAGAATTTTCATTTGCAAAGCAGTAGAACATTGGGAGGGAATATCACTTTGCAATGTAATAATCATTTGCAATGCAAGAGCACGTTGCACTGGCATTTCAGTTTGAATACAACAGTCAGTTGTAATGCAATATAACATTGCAATAAAATATTAATTTGCTATACAATTAGTCATTTGCAATGCAATAGAACACTTGAAATGGAATATTACTTGGCATTGTAATAATCATTTGCAATGCAATACCACATTACAATGGAATATCACATTGCAATATGGTCCTCATTTTCAATGCAATAGAACATTGCAATGAAATACCACTTTGCAGTATAATCGTCAATTTCAATGCAATAAAACACTAGAATGGTATTATTTTGCAATATAATAGTCATTTGCAATGCAATAGCACATTGCAATGGAATATCGCTTGGAAATATGATCGCAACTTGCAATGCAAGAGAACATTGCAATGGAATATCGCTTTTGCACTATAATCATCATTTACAATGCAACAGTGCATTGCAATGCAAAACAGCAGCGGCAACATAAACAATGCCGCAGGGAAATCAACACTGGAGCACTCAAAGACCCTGCTAAGAAGGCCCGATTCAGCCTGCAACTTACAAACAACCTGATGACTCCCAGTGATGCTGAGTCACAGAGTACCCAAAGCACCTGGTCTGCACTCAAGGCCTCCATATCCAGCACCTGTGAAGAGACACTTGGTCAATCAACCAGGAAACACCAAGACTGGTTCGATAAGAATGACCAGGAGATCCAGGCGCTAATAAGCTGAAAGTGCAAGGCATTCCTGATATGGAAACAGCAACAGAACTGGAGAGCAAGAAAGCAGCTCTACAGATGCCTGAAGGCTGATGTCCAGCATCAAACTCGTGACCTAAAGAACAGAGGGTTGGTGGAGAAAGCCCAAGAGATCCAGCAGCTAGCCGACAACCATGATGTGCGTGGATTCTTTAGCGCAGTCAAGACCATCTATGGCCCAAGCACCCAAGGTCCTAACCCACTGCGAGCCAAGAACAGAGAGGTACTCATCAAGGACAGAGAGGCTGTCAGTGCCCGGTGGAAGGAGCACTTCGAAGATCTCCTTAACCGAGACTCTGTCTTCGACAAGAGTGTCCTCAACTTCATTCTGCAGCTTGCTACCCGCCACCATCTCAGCACAACCCCAGCCCAGCTTGAGGTTGAAAATTGCATCTGACAACTGAAGAACAAGAAGGCCTCAGGAGCAGATGGAATCCCTGCCGAGGCACTAAAGCATGGTGGAGAAGCAATACTGGCACGAATTCCTAAACTCATTTCTCTTATCTGGAAGGAGGAGAGCATGCCAGGGGATGTCAGAGATGCTGTAATTGTGAACATCTTCACGAAAGGTGAAAAGTCCAATTGCAGTAATTACAGAGGAATTTCCCTGCTGTCTGCCACAGGAAAAGTCATCGCAAGAATCCTCCTAAATCGCCTTCTCCCAGTGGCCGAAGAGCTACTCACAGAGTTGCAATGCAGATTCCGCCCACTAAGGGGTACAATGGACATGATCTTCACCGCACACCAATTACAAGAGAAACGCAGGGAACAGCACCAACAGCTCAACATGACCTTATTTGATCTGACAAAGGCCTTTGACACTGTCAACCTTGAGGGATTATGGAGTGTGCTCATCAAATCCGGGTGCCCTCAAAAGTTTGTCACCATCCTCCACCTGCTTCATGACAACATGCAAGCCGTAATCCTGACAAAAGGTTCAACCAGAGACCCAATTCACGTACGAATCGGGGTCAAGCAAGGCTGTGTAATTGCACCAACGCTCTTCTCGATCTTCCTTGCTGCAATGCTTCATCTCACCCTCAGTAAGCTCAAAGCTGGAGTGGAGATAATTTACAGAACAAATGGGAAACTGTTCAACCTCCGTCACTTCCATTCCAGATCCAAGGTCATCCCATCCTCCCATCCGACCTACAGTAAGCAGACGACGATTCCGTCTGTGCTCACTCCGAGGTCGAAGACGAAACTATCGTCAACAACTTCAGGGAAGCGCACGAGATCATGGGCCTTACACTAAATATTCGTAAGACAAAGGTCCTCTACTAACCTGCCCCCGCCACACTGTACTGCCCCCCGATTATCAAAATCCACGACAAGGCCTTGCACAATGTGGACCAGGTTCCATACCTCGGGAGCCTACTGTCAACAAGGACAGACGTCGATGACGATGTCCAACACTGCTTTCAGTGTGCCAGTGCAGCCTTCGGTCGTCTGAGGAAGAGAGGAGAGTGTTTGAAGACTAGGACCTCAAAACCGGCACTAAGCTCATGGTCTACAGAGCAGCAGTGATACCCACTCTGCTTTATGCCTCAGATGCATGGACCATGTAGAGCAAGCACCTCACAGCACTGGAGAGGTAACACGAACGCTGACTCCGCAAGATCCTGCAAATCCATTGGCAGGAAAAGCGCACCAACATCAGTGATCTTGCTCAGACCAATATCCCCACCATCGAAGCATTGACCACGCTCGATCACCTCCGATGGATGGGTCACATTGAAACATAGAAGAAAGGAGCAGGAGTAGGCCATTTGAACCCTTGAACCCACTCCACCATTCAGTGAGTTCATGGCTGATCATCCAAACTCAGTGCCCTGTCCCTGCCTTCTCCCCATATTCCTTGATCCCTTTAGCCTTAAGAAATATATCTAACTGATTCCTGAATATATGTAATGAATTGGCCTCACCTTCCTTCTGTGGTCGAGAATTCCACAGGTTCACCAATCTCTAGGTGAAGAAATTACTCCTCATCTCTGTCCTAAGTGGCTTACCGCTTATCCTTAGACTGTGACCCCTGGTTCTGGACTCCCCCGCCATCGGGAACATCCTTCCTGCATCCAATCTGTTTAGTCCTGTTCGAATTTTATAAGTTTCAATGGGATCCCCTCTCATTCTTCTAAACTCCAGCGAGTATAAGCCCAATCGACCCAATCTCTCCTCATACGTCATTCCTACCATCCCAGGTATCAGACTGGTGAATCTTTGCTGCACTCCCTCCATGGCAAGAACTCCCTTCCTCAGATAAGGTGAACAAAACTGCACGCAATACTCAAGGTGTTGACTCACCAAGGCCCTTTACAACTGCAGCAAGACATCGTTCTTCCTGTACTCGAACCGTCTCACTATGAAGGCCAACATACCATTTTACTTCATAACAGCCTGCTGCACCTGCATGCTCACCTTCAGCGACTAGTGCACAAGGACACCCAGGTCTCGTTTCACTTCCCCATCTCACAAACTATTGCCATTCAGATAATAATCTGCCTTCCTCTTTTTGCCACCAAAGTGGATAACCTCACATTTATCCATATTATACAGCATCTGCCATGCATCTGCCCAACCACTCAACCTGTCCAAATCATACTGGATTTTCTCGGCATCCTCCTGTCAGCTCACACGCCCACCCAGCTTTATGTCGTCTGCAAATTTGGAGATATAACATCTAGTTCCCTTGTCTAGATCATTAATATATATTGATCATAGCTAGGGTCCTAGGGCTTATCCCTGTGGTACCCCACTAATCACTGCCTACCACTCGGAAAAGGACCAGTTTTTACCAAATCTTTGCTTCCTGTCCGCCAACCAGTTTTCTATCCAAGTCAGTACCTTGCCCTCAATCCCATGTGCCTTAACTTTACACGCTAATCTCTTATGCGGAACCTTATTGCGAGCCTTCTGAAAGTCCAATTGCACCACATCCACTGGTTCTCCCTTATCTATTCTACTTGTTACACCCTCAAAAAATTCCACTAGATTAGTCAAGCACGGTTTACCTTTTGTAAGTCCATGTTGACTTTGTCCGATCCTGTCACTGTTTTCCAAGTGATATGCTATTACATCTTTTATAATGGACTCTAGCATTTTACCCACTACTGTTGTCAGGCTTACTGGTCTAAAATTCCCCATTTTCTATCTACCACATTTTTTGAATAAGCGGGTAACACTAGCTACACTGCAATCCATGGGAACTGTTCCAGAATCTGTAGAATTTTGGAAGATGACCAGCAATACATCTACTATTTCTAGGGCCACTTCCTGAATAATCCTAGGATGTAGATTATCAGGCCCGGGGATTTATCGGCCTTCAATTCCATCAATATCATTAGCACCATTTCCCTACAAATACTGATTTCATTCAGTTCCTCCCTCTCATTAGACCCTATGTTCCCCGACATCTTTGGGATGTTATTTGTGTCCTCTTTTTTGAAGACAGAACCAAAGTATGTATTTAATGGGTTCGCCATTTCTTTGTTCACCATTATAAATTCCGCTCATTCTGACTGCAATGTACCTACGCTTGACTTCACCAATCTTTTTCTCTTCACATATATATAGAAGCTTTTACAGTCAGTATTATGTTCCCTGATAGCTTACTCTCATACATTATTTTCCCCCTCATAATTACACCGTTTGTCCTCCTTTGCTGAATTCTAATCTGCTCCCAATCCTCAGGTTTGCGGCTTTTTCTGGCTAATTTATATGTCCTCTCCTTGGAACTTATGCTATCGCTAATTTCCCTTGTTAGCCACGGTTGTGTCACCTTTTTTGTTTTGTTTTTATGCCAAATGGTGTTGAACAAATTATGTTGTTCATCCATGTGATCTTTGAATGTTTGCATTGCCTATCCACCATCAACAATTTGAGTAACATCCCCCAGTCAATCATACACAACTCATGCCTCATGCCATCGTAGTTTCCGTTTTAAAAATTCAGGACCCTAGTCTCTGAGTCTACTACTTCACTCACTATTTTAATGAAGAATTCCATCAGATTAGGATCACTTTGTGCAAGGGGCCTCGCACAACAAGATTGCTAATTATTCCTTTCTCATTACATAATACCAGTCTAAGATGGCCTGCCCTATAGTTGGTTCCTCGACATATTGGTCCAGGATACCATCCCGTATACACTCCAGGAATTCCTCCTCCACAGTATTATTACTAATATGGTTACCCAATCTGTATGTAGATTAAAGTCACCCATGATAAGAGCTGTGCCCTTAATTTACCCCTCCCTTATTTCCCATTTAATGCCATCCCCAACCTCCGCATTAGTGTTTGGGGGCCTGTATACAACTCCCACCAATGTTTCCTGCAACTCGGTATTCCTCAGCTCTACCCATACAAATTCCACATCATCAGAGCTAATATCCTTCCTTACAATGGTGTTAATCTCCTCTTTAAGCAGAAATGCTACCCCACCTCCTGTTCCTTTTTGACTGTCTTTCCTGAATATTGAATACCCCTTAATGTTGATTTCCCAGCCTTGGTCACCCTGGAGCCATGTTTCCGTAATTCCAAACATATCATATCCGTTTACATCTATTTGTGCAGCTAATTCATCAACTTTATTACGAATGCTCCTTGCATTAAGACACAAAGCATTCAGCCTTGTTTTTATAACTCTCTTAAACATTTTAGAATTATTATTTACTGTGGCTATGTTTGATTTCTCTGACTGCCGCTTTTGCTTTTCTCCTTCCTGTCTTTTGCTTCAATCCTTGTTTCCCTTTCTTCTGTCTCCCTGCAAAGTTTCCAACCTCCTGCCATTTTATTTTCAACCCTCCCCAACAGCACTAGCAAACACTCCCCCATGACATCGGTCCCGGTCCTGCCCAGGTGAAAGCCATCCAGTTTGTACTGGACTCACCTCCCCCAGAACCGGTTCCAATGTCCCAGGAATTTGAATACCTCCACCTTGAAGCATTCCTCTAGTCACGTATTTATCTGAAAAATCCTTCTATTTCTACTCTGACCAGCACTTGGCACTGGTAGAAATCCTGAGATTACTACCTTTGAGGTCATATTTTTAAATTTATGTCCAAACTCCCTATATTCATCTTTTAGGACCTCATCCCGCTTTTTACCTATATCGTTGGTACCTATATGCACCACGATAACTGGCTTTTCACGCTCTCCCTCCAATATGCTCTGCAGCTGCTCCAAGACATCCTTGACCCTTGCAGCAGGGAGGCAATATACCTCCTGGAGTCTCGTTTGCGGCCAAAGAAACGCCTATCTATTCCCCTTACAAAAGATTCCCCTTTCACAATAGCTCTCTTGCTCTTTTTCCTCCCTTCCTGTGCAGCTGAACCACACCCGGTGCCAGGAAGTTGGCTGCTGCTGCTTTCCCCCAATAAGCCATCCACCCCAACAATATCCAAAGCGGTATATCCGTTTGAGAGTGGGATGGCCACAGGGTCCCCTGCACTACCTGCCTGCACTTACTACTCTGCCTGGTGGTCACCCATTCCCTTCCTGCTTATGCAGCCGTTAACTGCGGTGTGACCAACTCATTTAATGTGCTGCCCACGATGTCCTCAGCATCGCGAATGCTCCAATATGTACCAATGCTGTCTGCCAGTTGCTGCAGGTGGATACACTTCCCAAACACATGGTCGCCAGGGACACAGGAAGTGTCCCTGATTTCTAACATAGTGCAGGAGCAGCATACCACAGGGCCGAGCTGTACTGCCTTGAATTACCATTTAATTAATTCAAATTAAATTAAACCAAATCAATCCCACCAATTAAACTACAATTAAATGATATATCCATGGGCCCTTGTTTAACAACAGTCCCCGCAACACAACAGAGACCCTAGAAACTATAAACCACAAATTTTAATTTTGGAAATAAGCGAGAAAGAGAGAAATACTCACCAACCAATCACTTACCTGCTTTCTGGTGACGTCACACTTCAATTACTTTTTCTTCTCCCTGTCCTCTCACTGACTCTGTGACTCCACTCAGCTCCATTCGCATGCCTCCTATCCGTGCTCTTTTTATCCTCCTCTAACTGACTCTATGCCTCTCACAGGTCTGCCGCTCAGCTCCGGATCACATCTTCCGCATTCCCGATACAAGACTCACAAAAGACGCGCACTACTTGGAGCTCCGGCACGGCAAGAGAGCCCCAGTTGGGCAGAGGAAATGCTTCAAGGACACCCTCAAAGCCTCCTTGAAAAACTGACAACTTGGAGTCCCTAGCCCAACACTGCACAATGTGGAGGATATGAATCCGCGAGTGCGCGGAACACCTCGAGTCTCTTCACCAGGGGCCAGCAGAAGCCAAGCACAAGCAGTGCAGTGAGCACAGTTCAACCCAAGCACCCCACCCACCGGTCCCTTCAATGACCGTCTGCCCCACCTGTGACAGAGATTGCATGTCCCGCATTGGACTCATTCGTCACCTGAGAACTCATTTTTAACATGGAAGCAAGTCATCCTCGGTTCTGCGGGACTGCCTAAGAAGAAGTAGAATAGCACTTTGCCATCGAGTTATATACTTCATTTGCAAAGAAATAAAGGATTGTAATGGAATATCACTTTGCAATATAATCGTCATTTGCAATGCAATAGAACTTAGCAATGGACAATCAATTTGCAATAAAATAAGTCATTTGCAATGCAGTAGAACACGACAATGGAATATCACTTGGCAACATATTACTCATTTGCAATGGAATAACTCATTGCAATGGAATATCACTTAAGCATATTGTAGTCATGTGTAATGCAATAGAATATTGCAGTGGAATATCACTTTGCAATAGAATTGTCAATTGCAATGAAATAGAACATTGCAATGTAATATAATTTTGCAATAGAATTGTCATTTGCAAAGTAATAGAATATTGCAATGGAATATCACTTTGCAATATAATAGTCATTTGAAATGCAAGAGCACGTTGCATTGGCATTTCAGTTTGCAATGTAATAGTCATTTGCATTGCAATATAATATTGCAATGGAATATCACTTGGCAATGTAATATCATTTGCATTGCAATAACACTTTGCAATGGAATATCAGTTTGCAATAGAATCATCAGTTGCAATAGAATAGCACATTGCAATGGAATACCGCTTTGCAAAATAATCATCATTTGCAATGAAATAGAACATTGCAAGGGAATATCACTTTGCAACATAATAGTCGTTTGCAATGCAACAGCAAATTGTAATGGGATATCGCTTTTTAATACAATAGTCACTTTCAATGCTTTAGCAAATAGCAATGCAATATCGAATTGCAAATTAACATAGCAATGGAATATCACTGCAATTAATCCGTTGTTTGCAATGCAATAGCAAATTACAATGGATAATCTCTACAATATAATCGTCGTTTGCAATGCAATAGAACATTGCAATGGAATGTCGGTTTGCATTACATTATTCTTTTGAAAAGCAATAAATCTTTGCAATGGAATATCACTTTGCAATATAATCATCATTTACAATGTAATAGCACATTGCAATGGAATATCACTTTACAATAAAATCCACATTTGCAATGCAAAACAAATTTGCAATGGACAATCACTTTGCAATAAATTAAGACATTTGCAATGCAATAGAACATTACAATGGACAATAATTTGTCAATGTAATACAATTTACAATGCAAGAAAACATTGCAATGGAATATCACTTAAGAATATAATAGTCATTTGAATTGCAAAGAACATTGCAATGGAATATCACTTTGCAATAGAAATGTCATTTGCAAAGCAATGGAAAGTTGCAATGGAATATGACTTTGCAATATAATAGTCATTTGTAATGCAATAGAAAATTGCAGAATATATCACTTAACAGCATGGCAGTAATTTGCAATGCAATAGAACATTGCATTGGAATATAACTTTGAAATATAATAGTCATTTGCAATGCAATAAATCATTACAATGGAATATCACTTAAGAATATAGTAGTCATTTACAATGCAAAAGCATATTGCAATGGAATATCGCTTTACAATACAATAGTCATTTGGAATGCAATATAACATTGCAATGGACTATCATTTTGTAATAAAATAAGTCTTTTGTAATGGATTAGAACATTACAATGGAATACCGCTTTGCTATATAATTGTAATTTGCAGTGCAATAATACATTGCTATCTAATTTCACGTTGTAATTTATTATTCATGTGCAATGCAATAAAACATTTCAATGGAAAATCACCTTGCAATATAAGATTTATTTGCAAAACAAAAGAACATTGCAATAGAATATCACTGTAATAAAATAGTCATTTGCAATGGTTAAGCTCAATCTAATTGAATATCACTTTGAAATATAATCCTAATTTTCAATGGAATATCAGTTTGTAATACTATAGTCATTTGCATTGGAATGGCACGTTGCAACAAAATATCACTTTGCAGTATAATAGTCATTTGCAATGCAATAGACCATTTCAATGGAATATCGATTTGCAATATAATAGTTAATTGCAAACCAATAGAACATTGCAATGGCTTATCATTTTGTAATATAATAGTCACTTGCAATGGTTTAGCTCAATCTAATGGAATATTGCTTTGCAATATAATCGTAATTGGCAATGCAATTGCAGATTGCAATGGACTATCACTTTAACATAAAATAAACATTCGCAATACAATAGATCATTACAATTTACCATATAATAGTCATTTGTATTGCAATAGCTCATAGCAATGGAATATCACTTAAGAATAAAGCAGTCATTATTGATGCAATGGAACACTGCAATGTAATATTAGCTTGCACTCTAATAGTAATTTGCAATGCAATAGCAAATTGCAATGGAATATCGCATTGCAATACGATCATCTGGAATAAAAAATTGCAATGGAATATCATTTTGCAATCCAATTGTCATTTGCCATGCAATAGAACATTGCAATGGAATATGGCTTTAAATTATAATCATCATTTTCAATGAAATAGAACTTTGTAACGGAATATTATTTTTCAATATGATAGTCATTTGCAAAGCATTAGCTCATTCTAAGGGAACATCACTTTGCAATATAACAGTAATTTGCAAGGCAACAGCATATTGCAATGGAATATTATATTCGTCATTTGCAAAGCAAAAGAACATTGCAATGGAATATGACTTTGCAATATTATAGTCATTTCCGATGGATTAGCTCATTCTAATGGAATATCACGATACAATATAATCATCATTAGCAATGCAATTCGACATTGCAATAGACTATCACTGTGCAATTAAATAACTCATTTACAATGCAATAGTTCATTAGAGTGGAATATTGATTTGCAAAAAAATCGTTATTTCCAATGCAACATACCTTGCAATGCAATATCACTTTGCAATATAACAGTCATTTGCTTGCAATACACATTGTAATGGCACATCGCTTTGCAATATAATCGTCATTTGCAATGCAATAACACATTGCAATGGAATATCACCTAAGGATTTTATAGTCATTTGTAATGCAATAGAACATAGCAATCTAATATCAGATTTTAATATAATAGTCATTTGCAAAGTAATGGTACATTGCAACGAAATATCACTTTGATATATAATAGCCATCTGCAATGCAATAGAACATTGCAATGCAATATCACATTGCAATATAATAGTTATTTGCAGTGCACTAGAACATAGCATTGGAATATCACGTGGTAATATAAAAGTCATTTGCAATGCAATAGAAAATTGTAATGGGATATCGGTTTAAAATATAATCGTAATTTGGAAGGCAAAAGCACTTTGGAATGGAATATCACTTTGCAATATAATCGTAATTTGCAATGAAATAGCACATTACCATGGAATATCTGCAATATAATCGCCATTTGCAAAGCAATAGAGCTTTGCAATGGAATATCACTTTGCAATAAAATAGTCATTGGCAATGCATTTGCTCATTCTGATGGAATATCGCTTTGCAATAAAATAAGTCATTTGCAATGCTACAGATCATTACAATGGAATATCACTTACATAAGACCATAATAAGAACATAAGAAGTAGGAGCAGGAGTAGGCCATATGGCCCCTCGGGCCTGCTCCGCCATTCAACAGGATCATGGCTGATCCGAATCTAGACTCACGTCCACTTCCCTGCCCTCTCCCAGTAACCCCTAATTCCCTTTTCTGCTAGGAAACTGTCTATCTCCATTTTAATTATTTAATGTTGCAGCTTCCACAGCTCTCTGGGGTAGCAAATTCCACAGGTTTACTATCCTCTGAGTGAAGACGTTTCTCCTCATCTCAATTTTGAAAGGGCAGCCCCTTATTCTTAGATTATGCCCCCTAGTTCTAGTCTCACCCATCAGTGGAAACATCCTCCCCGCATCCACCCGATCAAACGACCTCACAATCTTATATGTTTCGATAAGATCGCCTCTCATTCTTCTGAACTCCAATGATTCGAGTCCCAGCCTAGTCAACCTTTCCTCATACATCAACACCCTCATCTCTGGAACCAACCAAGTGAACATTCTCTGAACCGCCTCGAGAGCAAGTATATATTTTCTTAAATATGGAAACCAAAACTGCATGCAGTATTCCAGGTGTGGCCTCACCAATAACCTGTATAACTGCAGCAAGACTTCCCTGTTTTTATACTCCATCCCCCTTGCAATAAAAGTCAAGATTCCATTGGCCTTCCTGATCAACTGCTGCACCTGCATACTAACTTTTTGTGTTTCATGCACCAGGACCACCAGATCTCTTTGTATTGCAGCACTTTGCAGTTTCTCTCCATTTAGATAATAATTGCTCTTTGATTTTTTCTGCCAAAGTGCATAACCACACACTTTCCAACATTATATTGCATCTGCCAAATCTCTGCCCACTCACTTAGCCTGTCTATGTCCCCTTGCAGGTTTTTATGTCCTCCTCACTCAAAGCCTTCCCTCCCATCTTTGTATCGTCGGCAAACTTGGATATATTGCACTCGGTCCCTTCATCGAAATCGTTAATATAGATTGTAAAGAGTTGGTGTCCCAGCACTGACCCCTGCGGAACACCACTAGTTACTGATTGCCAGCCCGAGAATGAACCATTTATCCCAAATCTTTGTTTTCTGTTAGATAGCCAATCTTCCACCCATGCCAGTATATTACCCCCAATCCCGTGATTTCTTACCTTGATCAGTAATCTTTTGTGTGGAACCTTGTCAAATGCCTTTTGAAAGTTCAAATACACTACATCCACTGGTTCCCCTTTATCCACCCTGTATGTTACATCCTCAAAGAATTCGAGCGAATTAGTCAAGCATGACTTCCCCTTCATAAAACCATGCTGACTCTGTCCTATTAAATTATGTTTATCCAAATGCTCTGTTACTGTTTCCTTAATAATGGACTCCAACATTTTGCCAACCACAGATATTAGGCTAACTGGTCTATAGTTTCCTGCTTTTTGTCTACTTCCCTTCTTAAATAAGGGTGTTACATAAGCAGTTTTCCAATCTGCCGGGACCTTTCCTGAGTCCAGGGAGTTCTGGAAAATAATCACCAATGCATCCACAATCCCTACCGCCACTCCTCTCAAGACCCTAGGATGTAGGCCATCAGGTCCGGGGGATATATCCACCTTAAGTCCTGTTATTTTACTGAGTACCATCTCCTTAGTGATTTTTATCGTCTTTAGCTCCTCCCCCCGCCATTGCCCCCTGTTTGTTCAGTGTTGGGATATTTTTAGTGTTGTCTACTGTAAAGACTGATACAAAATATTTGTTCAGCGTCTTTGCCATCTCCATGTTCCCCACCACTAGTTTCCCAGTCCGATCCTCTAAGGGACAAACGCTCACTGTAGCCACCCTTTTTCTTTTTATGTACCTGTAGAAACTCTTGCTATCTGTTTTTATATTTTTGCTAATTTACTTTCGTAATCTATCTTCCCTTTCTTAATTAATCTTTTAGTTATTGTTTGCTGGCTTTTAAATGCTTCCCAATCTTCTATCCTCCCACTAGATTTGGCTACTTTATATGCCCTTGTGTTCAGTCGGATACTATCCTTTATTACTTTACTAAGCCACGGATGGCTGTTATTTCTTTTACTCCCCTTTTTCCTCAGTGGAATATATTCATCTTTAAAGAAGTGAAATATCTCATTGAATGTAGGCCACTGCTCTTGTACCGTCTTACACAAAAATCTGTTTTCCCAGTCCACTTTAGTCAATTCTACTCTCATACCTTCATAGTCTCCTTTATTTAAGCTCAGTATGTTGGGTTGTGATCCAACTCTCTCACCCTCAAACTGAATTTGGAATTCAACCAAAGTATGGTCACTCATTCCAAGGGGATCCTTTATTAGGACACTTTTTATTAATCCTGTTTCATTACACAGGACCAGATCTAAGATTGCCTTCCCCCTGGTTGGCTCAGTTACATACTGCTCAAGGAACCCGTCCCTAATACACTCTATGAACTACGAGTATAGTATTCATTGTAATGCATTATAACATTGCAATGGAATATGGCTTTGCAATATAAACATCATTTACAATGCATCAGGTCTTTGCAAAGGAATATGACTTAATAATTTAGTTGTCATTTTTATGCAATAGAATATTGCAATCTAATTTAATATCATTTTGCAATATAATAGGCATTTGCAATGCAATAGAACATTACAATGGAATATCACTTGTCAATGTAATACACATTTGAAATGCAGTACCACTTTGCAATGGAATATCACTTAAGAATATAGTATTCATTTGTAATGCAATGGAACATTGAAATGGAATATCACTTTGCAATAGAAATGTTATTTGCAAAGCAATAGAACATTGCAATGGCATATCACTTAGCATTATAATAGTCATTTACAATGCAAGAGCACATTGCATTGGCATTTCAGTTTGCAATGTAATAGTCATTTGCAATGCAATTGAAAATTGCAATAAATATCACTTAACAGCATGGCAGTCATTTGCAATGCAATAGAACATTGCATTGGAATATAACTTTGCAATATAATAACATATGCAACAGAATCGCACAATGTAATGGAATGTCACTTTAAAATATAATCGTATTTGGCAATGCATTTCTACATTTCAATGGAGTATCACTGCAATATAGTCGTCATTTGCAATTCAATAGAACATTGCAATGGAATTTCGATTTGCATTATATTCGTTATTTGCAAAGCAATAGAATATTGCAATATTATAATCATTTACAATGCATTATCTCATTCTAATGGAATATCACTTTGCAATTTAATCGTCATTTGTAAAGCAATTAAACATTGCAATGGACTATCACTTTGCAATAAAATAATTCATTTGCAATGCAATAGATCATTACAATGGAATATCATTTAAGAATATAGTAGTCATTTGTAATGCAACAGCACATTGCAATGGAATATCGCTTTGCAATATAATAATCATTTGGAATGCAATATAGCATTGCAATGGACTATCATTTATTAATGAAATAAGTCTTTTGTAATGCATTAGAACATTACAATGGAATATCGCTTTGCAATATAATAGTAATTTGCACTGCAATAATACATTTCTATCTAATTTCACATTGAAATGTAATAGTCATGTGCAATGCGATGGGACATTTAAATGGAATATCACGTTGCAATATAATAGATATTTAAAAAGCAATAGACCATTGCAGTGGAATATCAATTTTTAATATAATAGTCATTTGCAATGGTTTAGCTCAATCTAATGGAATATCGCTTTGCAATATAATCGTAATTTTCAATGCAATAGCCAATTGCAATGGAATATCACTCTGTAATGTAATAGTAATTTGCAATGGTTTAGCTCAATCTAATGGAATATCGCTTTGCAATATCATCGTAATTGGCAATGCAATTGCACATTGCAATGGACTATCACTTTGCTATAAAATAATCATTTGGAATGCAATAAATCATTACAATTTAATATCACTTTACAATATAATAGTCATTTTTAATGCAATAGCTCATTGAATTGGAGTATCAATTAAGAATATAGTAGACATTAGTAAATTAGTAGAACATTGCATTGTAATATTAGCTTGCAATATAATAGTAATTCGCAATGCTATAACCAATTGCAATGGAATATCGGTTTGCAATATGATCATCATTTGCAATGCAATAGAACATTGCAATGGAATATCATTTTCCAATCCAACTGTCATTTGTCATGCAATAGAACATTGCAATTGAATATCACTTTGCAATATAATAATAATTTGCAATGCAATAGAACATTGCAATGGGACATCACCAAAATATAATAGTAATTTGCAATGCAATAGCACATTGCAATGGAATATCACTTTGCAATATAATAGTCAAAAGCAATGTATTAGCTCATTTTAATGGAATATCGCTTTACAATATAATCGTCATTAGCAATGCAATTCGACATTGCAATGGGCTATCAGTGTGCAATTAAGTAAGCCATTTACAATGCAATAGTCCATTTCAGTGGAATATTGATTTCAAAAGAACTGGATATTTCCAATGCAATAAAATCTTGCAATGGAATATCACTTTGCAATATAATCGTCATTTGCAATGCAATAGAACATTGCTTTGAAATTTCACTTGGAAATATATTAGTCATTGGCAATGCAATAGCACATAGTAATTTGCAGTGCAATAATACATTGCTATCTAATTTCACGTTGTAATTTAATAGCCATGTGCAACGCAATAAACATTTCAATGGAAAATCACCTTGCAAATTAATCATCATTTGCAATACAATAGAACATTGCATTGGAATTTCACTTGAAAATATAATAGTCATTGGCATTGCAATAGCACATTGTAATGGAATATCACTTAAAATTATAGTAGTACTTTGTAATGCAATAGGACATTGCAATGGGATCTCACTTTGCAAATGAATCATCATTTGCAAAGCAATAGTACTTTGCAATCGAATATAACTTTGCAATAAAATAGTCATTTGCAATGCAAGAGAACATTGCAATGGAATTTCAGTTTGCAATGTAATAATCATTTGCAATGCAATAGAACATTGCAAGGGGATATCACTTAACAGTAGTCTTTTGTAATGCAAAAGGACATGGCAATGGAATATCATTTTGCAATATAATCGTCATTTGCAATGCAATATCAAACTGCAATGGAATATCGATTTGCAAAATAATCGCCATTTGCAGCGCAATAGAACATTACATTGGAATATCACTTTGTAATACAATAGTTAGTGGCAATGCAATAGTACATTGCAATCTAATATCACATTGTACTCACTTCGGCATTTTCAAACCTCACGCAATGATGACCATATATTGTCGACACCTAGAAGCTGCTGGACACGTCAATCTTGAGCGTCTGGCAACATGGAAGAATAGTAGAAAAGACACATTCAATGACCCCATTATAGAAGGTGCAAAATCATAAATGGCTTTTATAATCATAATGACGTCGCTAACATGGTGGCTGAAGATTGTCGGGCAGGAGTGCGGGAAAGGCGGAGCGAGGCGAGAGCGGACCCTATTGTGATGGCACCGATGAAGATGGCTGCCGTCCTTGCGGGATCCGTGCGTACCAGGCAGCTAAGTGTCCTTTGCTGCTTCGTGCGCTAGGCTCGTTAAGAAAAAAGCCTTTCACTGACTGGATTTCACTTCTTGTATTTGGTTAAGTGACCAATAAAATTGAAATTGAAATATGCAAGGGCACATTGCAATGGAATGTCACTTTGCAATATCACAGCCATTTTCAATGCAAATGCAAATTGCAATGGAAGATCAGTTTGCAATACAATAGTCATTTACAATGCAATGGAACATTGCAATGGAATATCAGTTTGCAGTATAATATGTAAGCTTTTATATCGACTGGCATTACATTGACAGCAAGGCCAATTATTTTGAAAAAATTTGGAATAAATGTACTAAACACATAATCTCATGCAAGTTTATTAAACACACACACTCATGCACATCAAAACAATAGCTTACTGGTATTTGAGAACTCTACTCGATTACAACAGGTAAGGTAATGGGTTAGATTTCCAAAGACTTGTAGTTCCCTGAGTCAAGCAATGTAGGCGGCCATGCTTCTTCATCTGGTCTGTAGAGGGAGCGCTTCTATTTTTCCACGCGTTCATACAGAGAGGAGAGAGCCTTTGGGTTCCTTGTTTTACATCTTGTTACATCTACTGTCTCTAGTCGAAGTTGCTAAGACCCCAGGATTGGGTCTTACTTGCATGGAAGTTCCTGTTTGGCTTTCCTTTCAACATGTGTCTGTCTGCAGTGGCTAGTGCCATTTGTTGCTTAAGTTTTTTAACACATTTTAATGGCTCTTGAGTTTGGAAGGTGAGTTTGGATGGTGAGCGTTTGTGGGGGGTTATCCTGTTATGCAGGTTTCCTGTGTTAAGTTGTGCACCATGTCCTTGAGCTCTGCTCCCAGGAAGATAGATCCATACACATCAAATTCATCTTTATTACATACGTCTAATATTAATAGTCTCGAGTCCATCACACATACATAACATATATTTTTATTCTTACAGATTCCCCGCCTTGAGGGGGAAATATCCTTATTGACCCCTCATTTGGTTTATCTCCTCAGGCCTCGCATATGGTGGTTCTGTTTTCCAAGGTGTTTTCTCAGGTAGCAGATCATGAGGATCCCCACCACTACAATTATGCCTTCTGTCAGTATCATAAGCATTGAAAGGGTTCTGAGCCAGGGGTGCTGTCCTAAATTATAAATTGTTTCCCACAATGGGCTGGCTCCTAGCTTTTGTATAGCTCTGCTGTTTATGACATTGTTCTGTGCCACCTGTATCCATATCATGGTCCTGTGGGAAACAAGATCAGTGAAGTCTTTGGTAGTTTTTAACTGGTTAATATGATACCATTTCTTGTACTTAACGCCCTTTTTCCCCGAGTAATTGACTCAAATAAACCGCGGGGTTCAATCGGAATGTTGTCCTAACCACCTGGGCTCAAAGGCATGCTTCTTTTTCCCATAATTTGCAATCTTTACGGTATCCCCCACGTGATACTCAAATGGACGTAATTTATTTTTAATGTATGTATTAACTTGTCTTTTTGACAACCCCAATTTCGTGGCCACAATTCGATTAATCTCATCGGTGTGATCTACCACTTGTTCCAGCCACTTGGAACTACATGGTTCCATTGTCAAGGGGCTCATCCCCGTAGTGTTAGCTGGCCTGGCATTCTCATGAGTCTCCCCGCCATGGCCTGATATGGGGAGACACCTGTTGTTTTATGAGGTGTGGACCTCATTGCCATTAAGCACATTGGCAGCATGTTAGCCCATTGAGCGGGGTGGACCGCACACAATTTTACAAACATTAACTTGAGGGTCCTGTTACCCCTTTCGACGAGTGGGGGTGGTAAGCAACATGTATACTGTAACACTGCAGTTTTTAATTTGGCCACGGACAGGGTGTGAGCATCAGTCCATACCAGGCATACGTCATCACCCTGCAGTTTTATCAAATCATACAGGGGCTTTGCGCACTCGGCAAAGCCTGGGATAAAGGTCCTTTGGTACCCCACCGAACCCGAGAATGGTCGTCGGGTTGTTTTGGAAGTGGGTAATTTTAGTCGCTTTATTATCTCCTCCTTGTGTGAGTCTGGGGACGATCCCTCTGGAGAAATGGACACTCCCAGAAAGGTGACCCATTCTTTTACCAAATGAACCTTAAGGGGATTCACCTTTAGTCCCGCCTGAGCCAACAATGTGAACAGTTTGTGCTGAAGGGTCAGATGCTCCTCCATGTTATTGGTTGCCAGCAGTAGGTCGCCTCCGTACTGTATCAAGCAGGTAGGGCGGAAAAAATATTTTAGAACTGCAGCCATTATTTTGTGGAAGATCGTGAGGTAATTGTGGAACCCCTGATGCAGGCATGCCCAGGTGTAGCTCTGGTCCTCAAATGTGAACGCGAATTTGTAGTGGTCGTCCCTTTTAACAGGGCTCCTCCAGAATCCATTGGCGCTGTCGAGGGTCGAGAAGAACTTGGAACCAGCAGGAATTTGAGATAATATGTTGGGAGCTTCTCTTACTACCGGTGAGCAGGCTGGCGTTAGAGAATTTAAATTTCTGTTATCAATAGTCAATCACCAGCTGCTATCAGGCTTTTTAACTGGCCATGTGGGTGAATTGGTTGTGAAAGTGCCTGTCCTAACAACACCCTGCTCGACATGGATTTTATGGTGTCTTGCATGTAAGGGTGACTCTCCCTTGTGATGCGTACTGTTTAGTGAATGAGTGGTGGATCCCTCAATTGACTCCTCGCCTGAAATTTTTCCGCAATCATGCTTGCACGTGGCAAACACTGCAAGGTGTTCCTTATTTCGTTTTGCCACGGCTTCATTTTCGCTCACCGGATCGTCATACTCGGCTGGCTTTTTAATAGCGAAAACGACTGAGCATCTGAAATTTCTATCAATGTTGCATTATTTCCTAATCCCATCCAAACACAGTAACGAATGTAATCCTTTACCATGCCATACTGATTCAACACATCAGTCCATAAAATTCCCCTTCCGCCGGGGTTGGTCGTCAGCATCGGCGCTGCGACCTTACAGCTGAGACCTCCCAACTGAAGTTTAGAAGGCTTCCCTGTGTATGCAGTTGTTGTATCACCATTAAACACTTTAAGGGCCGCACAACCCTTGCCCACCGCTGCTTGGCTTTCAGGGTATGGGGTGTGGATAATGGTAACGGCGGAGCCAGTGTCTATAAGCATATTCAGCTGCTGCCCCATTTTAAGACTACAAGGACTGCTGGTCTCCCCGCTGCCATTACGTCGGAACCCCACTTCTGACAAACCTTTGGGGCCAAACCCCATCATGGGGTGGGTCCTTGGAGGATTGACGATAGGATTTTCCATTCCCAATGGGTGCGCATTGGCGATTGTATGCACCACAAAATGATTTTGCATCTCCCCCGTGGCAATTTGAGCTTTCATGAGGGTTATCAATTGGGCCAAACGTTGATCCGTTCCAGAGGGCTTGGATTCGTCCTTTTTTACAAGGGTAACTAAGTGAACCAGTTGTTGTTCCATCCCAGAGGGTCTGGGTTCATCCCTTGGGAGATAACTGTGCGTTGCCTCGTGGTCCGGTACCTGTCTGGGTTTCCTGCAGTGTTCTGCTGGGTGGCCTTCCTTCTTACAATTAAAGCACTGTCCCGTAAACGGGTAGTACCTAGATCCCTCCACCGCTGACACTGGTTTCTTTGCGGTGGGTGGTGACATCACCTTTACCTGGTCTTTTACCATCTCCCAGGCTACTTGAAGGTTTGTCTCTATATCTGTCCACTGATCGATGGGTCTCAGGTCCCTGCCCAGGATGGTTTTAACTAAAGAGTGGAGTTGGGCCAGGAACATCGTTTTGAATTATTCCTGAATCTTTCCGGCTGCAGCATCTGCGGCTACCTGGTTTGGGGCATGTTCATAGATATTGTACAGGCGATTACTGAAGGCACTATGGCCTAGAAATTCAGTTGCTTGCGCCATCAGTTTGCACCCAAAGAGGCCACTCAGAGGCTTTAGCGCCACTGGCCGCAACCTCCGTGATATTTAGCGGGGCGCTAATGGCGGCATTAACCTGTAGCGCTGCGCCACCACCGGTGACGTCATAGGTGTGCGCAACGCCCTGCTACTGCCCCGAACGCCATATTAGGTCACGGCCGCCTCTTCCGTGCCAGCCGCAAATAGCGACCGGTACACAGGGCCCTACCTGTGGCGGTAGTGGCGCCAGTTAAGGTGGAGGTGAGGCCGGCCGCTTTTTCGGCGGCCGCCTGCCCGCACCTCCATCCCCGGCCTCCTACACCACCCCCCCCCACTGCATTGCCGGCTGTTTCCCGAGAGCCCGGCAATTCTCCTTGGTGCCGGGCTCATTTGCCGGCACTCGCGAGCGTGGATCACGCTGTTGCAGGCACCTCCCCCTTAACAGTGGGAGGAAGGCCTGCAGTACCGCAGCGTGCCGTGCAGCTGCGGCACTTTGCGCGCCGATATTCAGTTTCAGCACCCCAAGATGGGCGCGGGAAGCCTTGTATAGCGGCCGGCTTCCATTTGGGGCGCTGAAACTGAATATCCCAATGGCGCAAGTGGCTCCGCGCGCAGTGGAAATTCCGGCGCCCAGGGGAGCTTGGCGCACCAAAGTGAATTTTTAGCCCTATGGGTCTCTGCTGGCACTGTTTGGTCTGACTAAGCATATCCACTAAGTTTAAATTTTGGATCCTTAAATGGTGTTGGGTCTTGGTCATGACTGCATCAGTCATTGTGCCAAGCTGGAGGATCGCATCTGGCAGATTACTTTTTAACGGAGTGAATATTTAACCACACTACTTCTAGGTGGCACTGGAAGTGGTCTGCCTCCCTATGTGGCTTCTTAATTGTTTCCTTAATACCCCCTAACGTCTTCTACTTCCTGCCCGAGCAGCAGCTTTTCCAATTTATTTTGCTTGAATTAATCTCTTTTCATTTACCGCAGCGACTGCTGCTCCTGCAATTATATTTGACAGGCTTTGCTGCTGCAGCAACGAAGCTGCCTGCTCGGCTCCTCTTTCAAGTTGATTGATACTTTGGCCTAATCGATCGATTTCTTGTCTGAAATGCTGTATTTCTCCCGCCTTTAACTGCCTAACAAGCTGGATGCCTTCGTCTTTCTGTTTTTTCGTACTTTGAATCACTTTTTCATTAAGTTTAATCTCTTTGACTTTTAATTCTTTTAAATCTTATATCTCTCCCTTTATATATAAAATATTTTGTGCATCCTGCCTCATAATTCCTCAACTCTCCGAGCACAGTAATGTGCCCCAATGCCAAGAGACCGTTTGCCTGTTTGGGCCTTAGCTTTCCCTCATCTACTCTCTACTGCATGATTGCCAGCAGCTCCCCAAAGGATGCATGTTGGCCCTTACAGATGCATACGGCCCGTAAATCTTCTAAGTCCCTTATGGGCACCTTATCATATGTTTTCTCATGTTAGGCTACAGCTACGTATTTTGCTGGCTTTTTAATGCTCCCAATCCCTTCATCCTGTGTCTTTTAAATTTACATTTAAACTTCGCACCATAGGTTCGATGGCAGCAATGACGTATGAGGAGAGATTGGGTCGATTATACACATAGAAACATAGAAACATAGATGATCGGAGCAGGAGTAGGCCATTCGGCCCTTCGAGCCTGCTCCTCCATTCAATGAGATCATGGCTGATCATCCAAATTCAGTACTCTGTCCCTGCCTTCTCCCCATATCCCTAGATCCCTTTAGCCTTAAGAAATATATCCAACTCTTTCTTGAATATATTTAATGAACTGGCCTCCACCGCCCTCTGTGGCAGAGAATTCCACAGGTTCTCCCCTCTCTGGGTGAAGAAATTCCTCCTCATTTCAGTCCTAAATGGCTTACACCTTATCCTTAGACTATGGCCCCTGGTTCTGGACTCCCCGGCCATCATATACATCGTTCCTGCATCTAATCTGTCCAGGCCTGACATAATTATATAGATTTCGATGAGGTCCCCTCTCAATCTTTTAAACTCCAGTGAGTGTTAGCCCAATCGACACAATCTCTCCTCATACGTCATTCCTGCCATCCCAGGTAACAGCCTGGTGAATCTTCGCTGCACTCCTTCCATGGCAAGAACGTCCTTCCTCAGGTAAGGCGACCAAAACTGCACAAAATACTCAAGTTGCAGTCTCACCAAGGCCCTGTACAATTGTAGCAAGACATCCTTGCTCCTGTACTCGAACCATCTTGCTACGAAGGCCAACATACCATTTGCCTTCTTAACCGCCTGCTGCACCTGCATGCTTACCTTCAGCGACTGGTGCACAGAAACACCCAGATCTCTTTGCACTTCCCCTTTTCCCAATCTATTGCCATTCAAATAATAATCTGCCTTCCTGTTTTTGCCACCAAAGTGGATAAGCTCACATTTATCCACATTCGCTAATGTTTAGAAGAATGAGAGGGGATCTCATTGAAACTTATAAAATTCTAACAGGTCTAGACAGACTAGATGCAGGAAGGATGTCCCCGTTGGCCGGGGAGTTAAGAACCAGGTGTCACAGTGTAAGGATACGGGGTAAGCCATTTAAGACAGAGATGAGGAGGAATTTCTTCACCCAGAGAGTGGTGAACCTGTGGAATTCTCTACAACACAAGGCAGTTGAGGCCAGTTCATTAAATATATTAAAGAAGGAGTTAGATATATTTCTTGAGGCTAATGGTATCAAGGGATATGGGGAGAAAGCAGGGACAGGTTACTGAATTTGGATGATCAGCCATGATCTCATTGAATGGCAGAGCAAGCTCGAGGGGCCGAATGGAGTACTCCTGCTCCTATCTTCTACGTTTCTATGTTGCTATGTTTCAATGCAACTCTCGAAAGTTCCAGTTGTTTAAAAGAGTGCACTAAAGCTGCCTCACCAGATCCCGGACGTGCCCCCAGTTTTTTAAGCTTTTTATTTCGACTGGCATTAAATTGACAGCAAGACCATTTTTTTTGAAGCAAAGTGGAATAAGTTTATTAAACACAAACACTCACGCACATCAAAAGAAGAGCCTACTGATATCCTGGACAAAACCAAGGTTGTGGCGAGAATGAGGATCTTAAAGAAATTATTATTAGTAAAGAAAATCACCAACAAAATTAACTGGACTAAAAATCGATAAATACCAAGGACCGGATGACCTACATCCTAGGGTTTTGAAAGAGGTGGCCATTGGGATAGTGGAGGCGTTGGTTGCCATCTTCCAAAATTCTATAGATTCTGGAATGTTTCCTGCAGATTGGAGGATAGCAAATGTAAACCCGCTATTTAAGAAAGGAGGGAGATAGAAAACAGAGAAATACAGACCTGTGAGACTCACATCAGTAGTTGTTAAAATGCTGAAATCTATTATAAAGGATGCAATAACTGGGCACTTAGAAACTAATAGTAAAATTGGGCATAGTCAACGTGGATTAATGAAAGGGAAATCCTGTTTGACAAACCTATTGGAGTTCTTTGAGGATGTAACTAGTGGAGTAGACAAAGGGGAACCGGTAGATGAGGTGTAACTGAATTTTCAGATATCCTTTGATAAGGTCCCACACAAGAGGCTGGTGAACAAAATTAGGGAACATGGAATTGGGGGTAATATATTAGCTTGGATTGAGAATTGGTTAACAGACAGAAAACAAAGAGTAGGGATAAACGAGTCTTTTTCAGGATTGCAGGCTGCGACTAGTGCAATGATCATTGCTTGGGCCCCAGCTATTCACAATATTTCCTAAGGAGGCTGAAGGGATGTAACCTGTCACCCCTGATCCTCTCTAACTTTTACCGCTGCACAATAGAGAGCATGCTGACGAACTGTATCACAGTATGGTATGGCAGCTGTAGCTACTATGACCGGAAAGCCCTGCAGCGTGTAGTCAAAACTGCCCAACGCATTACCGGCACCCGGCTACCGACCATAGAGCACATATACCAGAAACGCTGTTTGTGGAGGTCACGGAACATCATCAAAGACCCTACCCACCCCAGCCACAGTGTGTTCACCCTCCTGCCATCTGGGAGATGCTACAGATGCATTCGCACCCGAACGACCAGATTTAGGAACAGCTTCTTTCCCAGGGCTGTCATCCTACTGAACTCCACAAATAAACTCTAAAGCCTGCACATCTGCCAATGCACTTTATTATGGTTATGTTTATGTTAATGTATTACAAGCCAAATGAATGTTGAATGTTTAAATGTCTTAATCTAAATGTACACTCTCGGGAGCCGCAAGCCTACATTTCGTTGTACTGCACTTGTATGAGGGGATTAAATGTAACATTTCCAAGTTGCTGATGATACAAAGCTAGGTGGCAGTGTCAGTTGTGAAGAGGATGTGAAGAGGCTTCAAAGGGATCTCGACAGATTCAGTGAGTGGGCGAGAACATGGCAGATGGAATATAATGTGGATAAATATGAAGTTATCCACTTTGGTAGAAAAATCACAAAGGCAGTTTATTTCCTAAATGGTGAAAGATTGAGGAATGCAGATGCTCAAAGAAACCTTGGTGTCCTTGAACAAGAGTCACTGAAATGAATGTGCAAGTGCAGTAAGCCATTAGGAAGGGAGAGAACATAGGAGTTATTAGGGAAGGATACAGTGTTCAACATCACAGCGCACTCCCTTATGCAGTAAACGTGCGAGGAAAGTTGTTGGGGACCACACTGGAAGGATGTAGGCTTGGTGGCTCCAAAATTGTTTGCCCTCACCCGATCTGTGAGACCGAGGAGGCGAAGTGCGGTTAATACCACAGCCAATTGTACAATGGAGGCCATGCTAGCCAACATGGAACCAACTCGAGTAGCCTACTGGGGTAAAGGCCAATACTGCGTCACCACATCCCAGACGGTTTTCGGGCATGGGTTTAACCAATGCCAGCTGTGAAAACAAACCGTGTGCTTTACACCACAGTTGCCATCAGGAGTGGGCGGGGTTGAGCAAGTGGACATACATCACCGAGAAGTAATTAACCTAGGTGCCAAGGAGGACATTCGAGATGAGCTCTAACAGTACATTAACCAGCTCACCTAACCGATATGCCCACTGCCTGAGCACTGGGATGAAATCAAGGCAGGTTTAGATATGGCCTACAAGACATATTATTCTCTCCGTCAGATGAGCGAGGATATAAAGGACCAGGTGGAGGAAATCCAAGTCACAACTTGCTGGGTGGACCTGTGGAACTGGGTTCTTTATGTATAAATTCACCACTGGATCAGAATAGCCTCCCATGTTTTGTGGTGGTACAACTGGTGGTAATGATTTCACCTGCATGCTCTGGACAAAGAAGCAGAAGAAGGACTTGGCCGAAGCCGTACGGAAGGCTGAAATATAACCGTTGAGAAATAAGGGAGAAGGTTGCGAGCAACTGGTGTGAAGACACATACGAGTACAGGGAAACATTAGGCTTAAGTTGCTATTTGCTGGCATTGTACCCAGACCTAGCGGAGGCTAGTAGAGCCAATGCAAAGTCGTTCAAGGCTTAGAGTTAGTAGAATCCGAAGCTTATGGAACCCAGAAAGTCCCTGGGACACTCTATAGGCGGAGGAACTATGGGTATGGCTGCCTTGTGTCAGGCGCTGGCCAAGTGCCAAAAGGGGGGAATGCTAGCGTACACGTTAGGATCACAGGTTAAAAACTCAAAGAGCGCTGGGATGCTTGATCTAAACTGTTTCAGCTGAGCATTGTGGGAAGCTGACCCTGATAACAGAAAAAGCAACGTGTGCAGATATGTGTAGCCATGGAAACAACCTCTTTGAACAGAGGATATGGGTAGCTACAACAGCTCAGGTGGCAGACAGTAACTTCTGCACATATGGAACAGCAGTGTCTGTGGTTTTTATTAGTAAATGTATACTTTTAAAATCATATGTTTATTTGTGCGGTTTTCATGCATAAAAGCAGTTGTTGCTTGATGTAGGGGGAGTAATTCTCTCGACACTGTTGGAACAGAGATTTCTGCCACGCGTGCGAATTAAATACTGCTTACACTTTTGCTACTGTCTTTTGTCGAGTATTTAGAAATGCTCCACAACAGGAGGGAGTTCCCGGATTTTGACCCAGTGAAGATGAAGAATCGGCGATATACTTCTACGTCAGGATGGTGTGTGCCTTGGAGGGGAACTTGGAGGTGGTGGCTTTCCCATGAGCCGAATGCCCTTGTCCTTCTAGGACTGAACACTGTGCAGTCAACAGCGAACATTCCCATTTCTGACCTTATGAAGTTCTGCACGTTTATTAAAGTTTTCTTGTATTTTTTCACAGTCAGCAACAACAACAGCAACGGCAAAAACAATTTGTACTTATAAAACGCATTTAACGTCCCAAGGCACCTCATTGGAGTTTAATGTAACAAAAAATGAGGCAGAGTCACATAAGGATATATTAGGACAGGTGATCAAAAGCTTGGCCAAAGATTTAGATTGTAAGGTGAGTCTTAAAGGAGGAAAGAGAGGTAGCAAGGCGGACAGGTTTAGGGAGGGAATTCCAGAGCTGAGGGCCTTGAAACAGAACGTTACGGCCACCAACGGTTGAGCGATTATAATCAGAGATGTTCAAGAGAGCAGAATTAGAGGAGTGCAGCTATCTCGGGGGGTTGTGTGGCTGAAGGAGATTACAGAGATAGGAAGGGGCGAGGGCTTGGAGTAATTTTACAACAAGGATGAGAATTGTGAAATCGAGGCGTTGCTTAACTGGGAGCAAATGTAGGTCAGCGAGCGCAGGGGTGATTGGTGAACGAGACTTGGTGTGAGTTAGGTTATGGGCAGCCGAGTTTTAGTTGACGTCAAGTTTACATAGGGTAGAATGTGGGAGGCCAGCCAGGAGTGCGTTGGAATAGTCAAGGCTAGTGGTAACAAAGCATGAGGGTGTCAGCAGCGGATGAGCTGAGACAAGGGCGGGCACAGGTGATGAAACGGAGGTGGAAATAGTTGGGTCTAGTTATGCTGCGCATATGTGGTTGGAAGCTCATTTCAGGGTCAAAACTGATACCAAGATTGGGAACAGTGTGATTCAGCCTCAGACAGATTTTGGGGAAGGGCATGGATTCAGTGGCTAGGGAACAGAGTTTGTCGCAGGGACGGAAAACTTTGGCATCATTCTTTCCACTATTTAATGGGAGAGATTTTTGCTCATTCAGAACTGTATGTCAGACAAGCAGGCTGACAATTTAGAGACCGTGGATGGGTCTAGAAAACAGGTAGTGAGGTAGCGATGGGTGCCGTCAGCATACAAGTGGAAAGTGACCCTCTGCTTACGGATAATGGCAACAAGAGGCAACATGTAGATGAGAAATAGGAGGGGCCAAGGATAGATCTTTGGGGGACACCAGAGGTAACGATGCGGGAGCGGGAAGAGAAGCCATTGCATGTGATTCTCCAGCTACAATTACATAGATAAGAAGGGAACAAGGCGAGTGCAGTCCCACCCAGCTTGACTATGGTGGAGAGGAGTTGGAGAAGGATGGAGTGGTCAACCGTGTCCAATTTTGCAGACAGGTCAAGAAGGACGAGGAGTAATCATTTGCCTTCGTTACATTCACAAGGGATGACATTTGTGGTTTTGATCAGAGTCATTGTCTACTATGGCAGGGGTGGAAACCTGAAGGATTCAAACATGGAGCTGCGGGAATGATGGGCATAGATTTGGGAGGCGACAACACGTTCAAAGACTTTCGAGAGGAAAGCGAGGTTGGAGATGGTGCAATAATTTGCAAGGACGGGGAGGTCAAGGGTTGTTTTTTGTGGAGAAGGGTGATGACGGCAGATTTGAGGGTCAAGGATACAGTAACTGAAGTGAGACAACCGTTAAAAATGTCAGCCAACTTGGGAGCCAGAAAAGGAAGTTGCGTGGTCAGCAGTTTGGTGGGAATAAGCTTGAGGGAGCAGAAAGTGTGTCTCATGAACAAGATGAGCTCGGAGTAGTCATGAGGGGAGGTCAGATAGAAACTGGAGAAAGATGTGAGGTCAGGGCACGGGCAGGGAGATCATTAAAGGAATTGTTGCCCTGTAGGCTAGGGGAAGGAAGGTCAGTGGCAGAGGCAGCTGAACGAATGGTCTCAATCTTAGAGACAAAGAGTTCCAAGAGCTTCTCACACTTGTTTTCGGATGTGAGGGTGGAGGAGGCGGGGAGATGGGTTCAAGAAGACAGTTAACATTGAAGATTTGATGCCGGGTTTGTCTTTGCATCCCAGAATTATTCTTCAATATTGAGCAATTATGGCAGACGAGTGCAGGGCCCGCTACTGCTTTATGTTGTCCAGCCAGGTCTGGCGGTGAATGTTTATAACCGTTGAATTCTGCGTCACTTGGATTAAGTGAGCGAAGATGAGAGCCATACCAGGGGGGACAGTGAATGTGAGAGTGAGTAATTGTTTTAATAGGAAGAAGATGGAGGCGAGGGTGTGGTTTAGCAGGTCCGTAGCTGCAGAAATGTCATGGTGAATGGAGGGACAAAGGCTGGAAAGTTGGGAGTTCAAGAGTGCAGTTGTATGAGTGCTGGATAGAGTTTTTTCCAGGTGCAGATACAAACGAGGTAGGTGGGGCTGGGGGGTTAGAAGAGGGAAGTTCATGCAGAGCGATACAAGAACGTGGTCAGAGATGGATTTATCTGCGATTGACACGTGTAAACCTTTCTCTTACTATGGCTTGGACTTCGTGAATGACGAATAAGCATACCAATGACAGACAAGTATTTGGTCAATAAAATTGGTCTGTATTCACACCACAATACAAGATTCAAGTGTATGTTGCAATCAAAATGCACCAAATCTACCCTCACATAAAAGTATTTCCCAGCAATTTACAAGCTACCTCTGAGTGACTTATATTCCAATCAACCATACATAAAGATATTTTAACAATATCTAACTCTATATCCGATTTTCATACATGGTCTTTTATCTCTGGTTGATCGGTCCATGATAAGTCATCAGTCAGAACATAGACTGGACTGCTTTCTCTGTTCATCTGTTCTTTTGTTCTGTATCTGTGTTCTGATTTCCAGCCTATGGGTAATTCTTTTATAACGTCTTCCTGCCGCCCCGCCTCGTATGTCACTGTCTATCACCACTGATAGGACAGTTTTACTCCAAACCTTCCCTGATTGGAGTTCCAATCGCATGACCCGTTCATGTGCCTGTGAGGTGTGTGGGGGCGGGTCTTCCTTGACCGTCATGTACCTCCTTCCTGTCCCTGTCGTGGTCCATGTTGGCACAAACGACATAGATAGGACTAGGAAGCCGGTTCTGTTGAAGGAGTATGAGCAGCTAGGGGTCAAATTAACAGACAAAACATCAAGGGTAATAATCACTGGATTATTACCTGAGCCACGATCGAATTTGGCTCGGACGAATAGAATTAGAGAGTTAAATGCGTGGCTCAAAGACTGGTGTGGGTGAAATGGGTTTTGCTTCCTGGGACACTGGCACCAGTACTGGGGCAGGAGGGAGCTGTTCTGTTGGGACGGGCTTCACTTGGCCAGTGCTGGGGCTAGAGTCCTGGCGGATCATATAACTAGGGCTGTAGAGAGGGCTTTAAACTAACTAGCCGGGGGGAGGTTCCAAGAGAGCCAATAATAAAAATGACAACAGAGAAGGTCATAGACTTAGGTAGCAGTGGGGAAATTAAAAACCAGAGCGTGTCAGGAAGGGGCAGAAGGTATGGAGTAAAAGGTAAAGTAATAAAAAGGGCAAAAGCAGGAACTACATGTCACAAAACATATTTGAATGTTCTATATCTGCATGCAGGTAGCATTCGTAACAAAATAGATGAGTTAATGGCACAAATAACTACATATGGGTATGATCTTGTGGCCATTACAGGATGACAATGCCTTGGAATTAAACATACCAGGTTATTTAAGGCTCAGGGAGGACAGGCAGGAAGGAAGGGGAGGTGGGGTGGCTATGTTAATAAAGGAAGGAATCACTGTAATACAGAGAAATGATATTGGGTCAAAAGATCAGGATAATGAAACAGTTTGGGTGGAGATAAGGAATAATAAGGGGAAAAAATACCAGTCTATAGGCCTCCGAACAATTGAACTCTGTTGGACGGAGTATTAATCAGAAAATAGTTGAGGCTTGTAATAAGGGAACATCTATAATTAAGGGGGATTTTAATTATCATATTAATTGGACAAATCAAATTGGGCAGGCTGCCTTGAGGATGAGTTCATTGAGTGTATTAGGGATGGGTTTCTTGAGCAGTATGTAACTCAACCGACCAGGGGGCAAGCAACCTTAGACCTGGTCCTGTGTAACGAGACAGGATTAATTTAAAATGTCCTAGTATAGGATCCCCTTGGAATGAGTGCCCATAACATGGTTGAATTCCATATTCAAATAGAGGGTGAGAAGGTTGGATCTCAAACAAGCGTGCTAAACTTGAATAAAGGAGACTATGAAGGTATGAGAGCGGAATTGAGTAGAGTATTTTGGGGAAATAGTTTAAAGGGTAAGACGATACATGATCAGTGGTGTACATTTAAAGAGTTATTTTACAACTTCCAAAAAAAATATATTCCACTGAGAAGAAAAGGGTGTAAAAGAAAAGACAGCCATCCATGGTAAAGTAAAGACATTAAGGATAGTATTCGACTAAAAACAACGGCATATAAGTTGCCAAATCTAGTGGGTGGATAGAGGATTGGGAAAACTTTAAATGACAGCAAAAAATAACAAAAAGATTAATTAAGAAAGGGAAGATAGATTATGAAAGTAAATTAGCAAAAAATATAAAAACAGATAGTAAGAGTTTTTATAGTTATATAAAAAGAAAAAGGGTGGCTAAAGTAAATGTTGGTCCCTTAGAGGATGAGACCAGAAAATTAATGGTGGGAAATATGGAGATGGCAAAAACACTGAATGAATATTTTGTATCCGTCTTTACAGTAGAGGACACCAAGAATAGCCCAACACTGGGCAAACAGGGGGCTATGGGGGGGAGGAGCTAAACACGATCAAACTCACTAAGGAAGTGATACTGGGTAAAATAATGGGACTCAAGGCGGATAAATCACCGGGACCTGATGGCTTACATCCTATGGTCTTGAGGGAAGTGGCGGTAGGGATTGTGGATGCATTGGTAATAATTTTCCAAAACTCCCTGGACTCGGCAAAGGTCCCGGCAGACTGGAAACAGCTAATGTAACACCCTTATTTAAAAAGGGCAGTAGACAGAAGGCTGGAAACTATAGACCGGTTAGCATAATATCTGTGGTCGGTAGAATTTTGGAGGCCATTATTAAGGAGACAGTAAGAGGAAATTTGGATAATCATAATGTAATAGGACAAAGTCAGCATGGTTTTATGAAGGGGAAGTCATGTTTGACAAATTTGCTGGAGTTCTTTGAGGAAGTAACATATAGGGTGGATAAAGGGGAACCAGTGGACGTAGTGTATTTAGACTTCCAAAAGGCATTTGACAAGGTGCCACACAAAAGATTATTGCTTAAGATAAAAAATCACGGGATTGGGATTATTATTCTGGCATGCATAGAGGATTGGCTATCTAACAGAAGGCAGAGAGTTGGGATAAATGGTTCATTCTCAGACTGGCAATCAGTAACTAGTGGTGTGCCACAGGGGTCAGTGTTGGGTCCCCAACTCTTTACAATCTATATTAACGATTTGGAGGAGGGGACCGAGTGTAACATATCAAAGTTTGCAGATGATACTAAGATGGGGGGGAAAATTAGTGAGTGAGGAGGACATAAAAAACCTGCAAGGGGACATAGACAGGCTACGTAAGTGGGCAGAGATTTGGCAGATGGAATGCAATACTGGAAAGTGTGAGGTTATGCACTTTGGCAGGAAAAGTCGTAGAGCAAGTTATTATCTTAATGGCAAGAATCTGGAAAATACTGAAGTAAAAAGGGATCTGGGGGTCCTGGTGCACGAAACTCAAAAGGTTAGTATACAGGTGCACCAAGTGATTAAGAAGGCCAATGGAATGTTGGCTTTAATTGCTCGGGGGATAGAATATAAAAATAGGGAGGTATTGCTTCAGTTGTACAAGGTATTGTTGAGACCGCACCTGGAATACAGCATACAGTTTTGGTGTCCATACTTAAGTAAAGACATACTTGCTCTCGAGTCAGTACAAAGAAGGTTCACTCGGTTAATCCCGGGGATGAGGGGATGGACATATGAGGAAAGGTTGAGTAGATTGGGACTCTAATTGGAGTTCAGAAGAATGAGAGGCGATCTCATAAGATTGTGAAGGGGTTGGATCGGGTGGAGGGGGGAGGATGTTCCCGATGATGTGTGAAACTAGAACAAGGGGGCATAGTCTTAGAATAAGGGGCTGCTCTTTCAAAACTGAGATGAGGAGGAACTACTTCACTCAGAGGGTGGTAGGTCCATGGAATATGCTGCCCCAAAAAGCTGTAGAAGCTACATCCTGACATAAATTTAAAACAGAAATAGACAGTTTCCTAGAAGTCAAGGGAATTAAGGGTTACGGGGAGCGGGCAGTAATTTGGACATGAGACTAGGTTCGGATCGGTCATGGCCCTGTGGGTAGCAGAGTGGGCCCAGGGGCCGTGTAGCCTCATCCTGCTCCTATTTCGTGTGTCTAATTCTGTTAGATTCAGGAGATGATTCTGTGATAGTAGATTGGCGGTTAGGATCAGATCAGCCATGATCTTATTGAATGGTGAAGCAGGCTCGAGCGGCCGATTGGCCTACTCCTGCTCCTATTTCTTATGCTCTTATGTTCTTCTCAAACAAAGGACCATATGCTGACCAAAGGCAAAGGACCCTGCTAACTTCCACCATTTTGTGTCTCCACAAACAAAGAACACATGTTGATTTCCTACATTTTGAATCCGCCTGTTACCATTTCACAATTCATTCTAAACTTCGACCCCCACACGGTAGCAGCGGTTTCATTACAATTGTTAGAATCTTACAGTCCTCCCTTAAATGTCTCTCATGTTTATTCATGTGCAAACATTTCACCAGAGTTGGAGCAGTATGTTTTCCAATCGGACATAGTCCCTTTTATCCCCTATAATACAACATCTATTCCCCCATTTCACATTATTAAAGCTGATTCCGTAGCAGTTCCCTCGTTTGCTAAATTTTCTTCCCTCGTTCTTTTTTTGTTTACGTCTTGTCCACCTTCCCCATTCCCACATAAGTGCGATCACACACATTAACTGTAACCATAGCAGAACTTGTGAGCACTGTCTTAACCATGGAGCTCAGTCTATATGATAAATCCCAAATCCCACCAAGAAGTCCCTTCGTCCATTAACGAGGTTATTATCCTGGCATTAGCATCATTCCTCCCTTTTACTACTGAGAATATCCTTCCAATTCTCCAATCAGTTTCACAAACTCAGTGAGATTTTCAATTATCCAAGGTAACCCATATCCAAAAATGGCCATGTATTTCCCCAAATCTTCTACCGCAGTTGATGCCTTAACAAGCATTGGATTCTAATCCATTAAAGGCAGAATAGTTCTGTTCCCGATTTTTACTATCTTTTTATGTTTAATACACAAAATACTGTTAGATGCCAGACATATTGTAGTATTCTTTTGCACATATTTATATTTTGTTTCTGTGGTGGTTCATCAATAGACACACTCTACCTTATAAACAACGCTGGTATACTGTTTCGACCTTACGTCTGTGACCTGACACTGATACTTCGACATTCTTGTCAAGTTAAATCCGCATAACGGCTCTTCCTCAAAACAAAACATTATACATACACATGGTGGTTCTTCCTTGATTCATAAATCGATGTAATTTTACCTCATAAATCGATTGCTTATATTTAACAACATATCCGGGCGACGATGTATATTTATATAAAACACTATCTTACAGGAAACCCATTTGGCTACCTTATACACCCGCATGTGTGCCCAACGTTTGGACATTATGGGCATTCTTAATATGATTCCTATCAAGCTATCATCGCAAGTAGGATTACATTCGTGTGGGGTGACACGTACCACAGTTAGACTTCGCAACTGACACACTGTCACGTCTGGTTGATACCCTTCCGTTGCCTTAAGGTGTTCATCTTGCATCCAAATTGGAACCGTTCCCTCAGCTATTCTATTCAAATTCCTCCCTCTATTCTGTGCTGCCTGATCAGAGGCATTTCCATCCTCCTTTTCAAGTTTTTTATGGTCTGATTTTCCAACAACTTGATCAACCCTTGCATGTGAATTGCCAAGGTCATTTCTGCTTCTAATTGTATTACACTAAGCTATTCTGGTTTCTTAATGCCGTCTGGACTTTTCACTCAATTTTCCCAATTGATGGTTCAGGCTCATAATTTCCCCTGTATTTACTCATCCTGATGCAGTATTCCACGTTGTTGCTATACTATTGACCGCACTGTGCTTTCTCCTCTGTTCCGGGATTTCGGGGCTTGAGGCTCCTCCCCTGTTTTTATTAACTGCGCTTTTCTATCTCTAAGATAGTTCCTGGTGGGTTTACTGCACCGTGTTGTCAAGGCAAGACTAAGCACGTTGATAATAATCTCCATCGCACCTAATACAATATCATGTAAGATTGTTAACTCATGTGGAACCAATATCAATCCTTTAGTTGGAGCAGCGGATGGGGCGGGGCACTTTTTGCTGCCTTCATCGGGTGGCACTGGTTTCTCTTTCGCCTTTAATTGAATGGCTTCTTTTGACTATTCAGGGCATTGAATATTATCATAACGATTTTCAATTTGTGGATCATCATGGGAGAAATTTTTGTTTACACACATACGTGTGATTAGCTGACCAGAAATTTGTCGTACAATTACTTGTCCCATCATAGAGTCATAGAGTCATAGAGTCATAGAGTTTTACAGCACAGAAAGAGGCCCTTCGGCCCATCGTGTCTGCGCCGCCCATCCATCCCTGTCCAGTCTAATCCCATTTTCCAGCATTTGGTCCATAGCCTTGTATGCAATGGCATTTCAAGTGCTCATCCAAATGCTTCTTGAATGTTGTGAGGGTTCCTGCCTCTACCACCCTTTCAGGCATTGAGTTCCACATTCCAACCACCCTCTGGGTGAAAAAGTTCCTCCTCAAATCCCCTCTAAATCTCCTGCCCCTTACCCTGAATCTATGCCCCCTTGTTATTGACCCCCCCACTAAGGGGAAAAGTTCCTCTTTATCTACCCTATCTATGCCCCTCATCATTTTGTACACCTCAATCAGGTCCCCCCTCAGCCTTCTCTGCTCCAAGGAAAACAACCCCAGCCTGTCCAGCCTCTCTTCATAGCTGAGGCGCTCCATCCCAGGTAACATCCTGGTGAATCTTCTCTGCACCCTCTCCAAAGCAATCACATCCTTCCTATAGTGAGGCGACCAGAACTGCACACAGTACTCCAGCTGTGGCCTCACCAGCGTTTTGTACAGCTCCATCATAACCTCCCAGCTCTTATATTCTATGCCTCGGCTAATGAAGGCAAGTATCCCATATGCCTTTTTAACGACCTTATCTACCTGCTCCGCTGCCTTCAGGGATCTATGTACATGTACACCAAAGTCCCTCTGACCCTCTGTACTTCCTAGGGTCCTACCACTCATTGTGTATTCCCTTGCCTTATTTGTCCGTCCAAAATGCATCACCTCGCACTTTTCAGGGTTAAATTCCATTTGCCACTTTTCTGCCCATCTGACCAACCCGTTTATATCGTCCTGTAGCCGGAGGCTTTCCTCCTCGCAATTTACCACCCCACCAATTTTTGTGTCATCTGCGAACTTACTGATCATACCTTTTACATTCTCATCCAAATCATTTATGTAGATCACAAACAACAAGGGACCCAGCACCGATCCCTGAGGTACCCCACTGGACACAGGCTTCCAGTCACAAAAGCAACCTTCAACCATCACCCTCTGCCTCCTGCCACTCAGCCAGTTTAGGATCCAACGCGCCAAGGCACCCTGGATCCCATGGGCTCTTACTTTCTTAACCAGTCTCCTATGCGGGACTTTGTCAAAAGCTTTACTGAAGTCCATGTAAACCACATCCACAGCATTTCCCTCATCCACCCCCCTAGTCACCCCCTCGAAAAATTCGATCAGATTTGTCAGACATGATTTACCCTTGACAAAGCCATGCTGACTATCCCCGATTAATCCTTGCCTCTCCAAGTGGAGATTAATTTTGTCCCTCAGAATTTTTTCCAATAATTTCCCCACGACAGATGTTAGACTCACTGGCCTGTAATTCCCTGGTTTATCCCTGCTACCCTTCTTGAATAATGGTACTACGTTAGCTGTTCTCCAGTCCTCTGGTACATCCCCTGTGGCCAGAGAGGTTCTGAAAATTAGTGTCAGAGCCCCTGCAATCTCCTCCTTTGCCTCCCACAGCAGCCTGGGATACATCTCGTTCGGGCCTGGGGATTTATCCACTTTTTGGCCTGCTAAAACCGCTAGCACCTCCTCCCTCTCGATGCTAATATGTTCAAGTATGTCACAGTCCCCTTGCCCGATTTCTATGTCTGCATCGTCTTTCTCCATAGTGAACACAGATGCAAAAAATTCATTTAAAACCCCGCCTACATCCTCTGGCTCTACACATAGATTGCCACTTTGGTCCCTAATGGGCCGTACCCTTTCCCTGGTTATCCTCTTGCCCTTAATACACTTATAAAACATCTTAGGATTTTCCTTTATTTTGCTCGCCAGTGTTATTTCATGGCCCCTCCTCGCCCTCCTAATTTCTTTTTTAAGTATGCCCCTGCACTTTTTATACTCCTCTAGGGCTTCCTCCGTCTTTAGTCTTTTGTAACTGCCAAAAGCCCCCCTTTTATTTCTAATGCATTTTTGTATATCCCTTGTCATCCAAGGTTCCCTTTGCTTGTTGGTCCCACCCTTGACCTTTACAGGAATGTGTTGGCGTTGTACTCTCTCAATTTCCCTTCTGAAAGTCTCCCATTGTTTTGATGTGGATTTTCCTATAAGCAGCTGCTCCCAGTCCACTTTGGCCAGATCCTGCCTTATCATATTAAAATCGGCCTTCCCCCAATTAATGGGAGAGCCCAATTCCTCTTCCTTCCTCAATCTCAGGTTATTTGTGGTCTCACCCGGTGCAAACTGAAGTTCCAGGATCCTCCCATTTGGAATAGTCTCGTTTGAGCATTGTAAACAAATCCTTTGTCCCTCATGCACCATCTACTCCATTACCCTCACTGTCCAAGTATAACATGTTGGCCTAGAAATTCAGTCGCATTTGCGCCCACTTATTGGCTAAAGAGTGGTTTGCGCCGGAGGTTTTTTAGCGCCCGAAATTCAGTTGGTCCCTAACATCGGCGTTAGCTGGTAGCGCTGCGCCGGCACCGATGATGTCATCGGTGTGCGCAGCGCCCCGGTTCCAATGCGATTCCGTGCCGACCGCCAAATTCAGTTGCGGCCGCCTCGCCCATGGCCTTGCAGCTCCGAGAGGCCGACGCATAAAGGTGGAGGGGCGGTCGGCCGCTTTCCCGGCAGCCGCCTGGCCGCACCTCCCTCCCCGGACTCCTGCACCACCCCCCCGCGGCATTGGTGTCTGACTCCCATGAGCCCGGCACTTCTCCGTGGTGCCGGGCTCATTTGCCGGGGGAATCCAGCGGTGATCTCACGGCTGCAGGCAGCTCCTCCTTAAGAGAAGGAGGAGGCCTGCAGTACCCCAGCCTGCCGCACTGCATCGGGTGCCACAGCGGCAGCTGGACGCCTGCAATTGACTTTCATCACCCCAAGCGAGGCGGCCAAACCCTGCAATAGCGCCTGCCTCCGTCTTGGGGCTCTGCACAGGATGGTGGTCCCTGACCCTGCACAGGATTGTGGACCCTGACCCTGCACATGATGATGGTCCCTGACCCTGCACAGTATTGTGGTCCCTGAGCCTGCACATTATTGTGTTCCCTGAGCCTGCACCGGATTGTGTTCCCTGCATCTGCACAGCATGGTGGTCCCTGACTCTGCACAGGATGGCGGTGCCTTACCCTGCACAGGATTGAGGTCCCTGACCCTGCACAGGCCTGGACACTGCTGCTGCTTGCTGTGTTCCTCCGTATCCCAGAGCAAGACCCTGATGCCTTGGTATCCCTGGATCATCATCCCACAACATCACACTCACGTCCAACCCTGCACTCAGGGTTCTGAGATCAGAACATTTCCATTCTCCTTTTTCCTTCCCAATTTACTTCTTTGGTGGCGCTTCATCTGATTAATTTGTAACCATTTGATCCTCTTCGGTAACTGAGCTGCATATACCAGGGGACAATCTTTATCAATAATGTTATGAGGTCCCTTGGATAATTGTTCAAAAACTCCCACTCTCAAATAGTTTCGTACTATTACCTGGCACCCTACTGCACACTCCTGGGGTATACTCATAGCCAAGTATAATCGGTTGCGATGGTGTGCGTTTCCAATGTTGTGGGCGGTCCTTTAGTTCAATTCCTTTAAAGTTCCCCACAGGTTGCTCAGAGATTTGTCCCGAGGCACCTCCTTGATTTGTTTATCAGGCAGTGTGGGGACCAATAATTGTGAGGTGTTTTGCATGGGTCTCCCCGTTACCAATTCATGACGAGAGTGACTCGTTCCTTTGGTTTTGTTACTGTGTATCCACATAAGGATTATACGAATTACCTCATCCCACAATAGTTTAATTCCTTTTGTAAGGCCAACTTCAATGTAAGGTTCATTCATTCCACAAACCCCCGATGATTATGGGTTGTGGGTCACATGACATTCATTTCCTTTCAATTCCTAACTATTTCAGTGTGGCTTACCGCACGAGGAAGTCCCCTGCTGGAGAATATTCCTTTAAGTAGGGTCTTGGCCATCCAGCGAGCTGTGGCCACCTTGCACGGGAAGACTTCTACCCTCCTGGAAGTATTGCACCATCAACACTGAACTGGCCCAGCTTCTTAAAAGAAAAAATTTTCAGACAATCCTTTGGGGCTTTCCTACAAACCCAATGGGTTAATTCGTCAATTCCTGATTCCCTTCTGTCAATGTGGGGAAACATTCTGTCAAATTAAAGAAACTTCAATTTAATAATGCTGAATATCACTAAAATGTATTCATCAATAAAAAGTTATTGTGTAGTGAAAAAAAAAGCCCAGCTGTCCGCAGAAAGGAGTAATGCATTTGCCGGTTTGTAAGATGGTGGAGCAAATTGTCAGACGCATGCAATTGCATCACTTCAATTTAATTGGTTAGTTGGCGTTTCTTTTCAAAAGAAGACAAACCAGATACCATTTATAACTCGTCAATAAAATAATGTTACTTTTGCAAAATCTTTTGCTTTGAAAATCTATGTTATGATCCACTTCAGCAGGTAAAAGCATCAGACTTCATAAACATTCTGTGATAAACTCCAGGCACAATAGCATTTCCTTTTATCTTCTTGATCAGAAATACTTGAAATATATCATAAATTTCGAAAATACCAATTGTTGAGGTGATTGTCTCATGTCCAGATCTAGCGGCTTTAACACAATTTACACCAACCAGAATTTCACGGTGGCCACAAAAAAAGTCTGCTTTTAAAGTCGTTAATTAACCTCAATAACTCCAATTCAATTCAAACCAATATCTTAAACTAACCATTACCACTTGAAAAGAGGGAGGAGCTTCCCGTAGCTTGAAGCTTAAAAACATTCATGCACGTTTTTTCAAACATCACTAAACTGGAATTCGAAAAGGGGCAGAAACTTTCCTTTTCTGCTAAACACATTTCACCATCCTACATGCAACAAAGGGTTAAACGGATTCAGCTCCAGGCACAGAAAAGTGGGTGGAGCTAAATCAAACGCAATGGACACTTTCTTTCAAAAACAGACTTTCAGATAAAAGGAATGCAGTAGCTTAAAACTTCCACACATTAACACAGACTTTCACACAAAAGAAAATCCAGCATTCTTTAAGGTTCCTTTCACTCACCAAATCTTGTGCTACATTTGTCTTGGCACAAACGCTGATAGTTTGTGTTGATAATACATTAATTTTCCTTTTTTCCCTTCTATTAAATTGACATCTGAGTAGCTTTTCATGGCTTCCCAAAACACTGTTTTCTTCCTTCCTTTGCTGAGTTTTCAGATTGCAACTTCGATGTTTATCTCTCTTTATCTCCGACTCTCATTCTGCTGTTCTGTATTATTTTTACATTCAGTATGTTCCCCACGAGCAGTCCGTTCTTCTAACTCTTTAACAAGTGGTTCGGCACTGCTTCCCTGTCGCTCCCATTTCGTTTCAGTTGGTCAATCTATCTGGTTTATTCTTCCACCACTTTCTTATTTTGAAGTGATTGCCTTTGATAGGCTAACAGCCATATCGCCTTTTACCATGCCTTATTTCCTAAGCGACCTTCTGTACATTCCTTTCCTTGTTTTGCTTCCAAATTTTGCCCTTGCTTATCCTCCATTGTGATTAAAAAAACGCTTTTTCACTCAAGATCCCTTCGTGGTCGCCAATCTGTAAGACTTTCTCCTACTGCTGTTCGGACCTCGAGAATTACAAGGAGGAATAGCAATGACAGATACGTTTGTTATCTATAAAACTGGTCTTTACCCACACTACAGTTTTTTAATTCATGCGTACATAAAAGTATCTGAGCCATATATACGCCCTATATTTTATTGATTACTGCATACATAAAAGTACACCAGCAATATCTATGTTCTACAATTTATTAATTCAAGCGTACATATAAGTACCCTACCAATATACATGCCCACAGTTTAGTAAGTGATGCGTACATTAAAGTTCCCCAGCAATACATACGCTCTATGTCTGACTTCCATACATACATTCCTCCACGTGTGATCAATCCGAGTTGCTGGTAGCTTTCAACAGTTGACTGGACAGTCAAATAGCTTCCTTTGTTCTGAGTTTTCACGCTGCTTTACCTTCCCTTTATAATGTTCTCCTGCATGGGTCCCTCGTGTCTTTTATCTCTGCCTTCCTCTGACAGGTCAGTTTCTCTACCTACTTTCCCTGATTGGTGTTCCTTCTGCATGATATGCTCATGTCCCTTTGATGTCTGTGGAGGGCGGGACTTTCTCCTCACCCTGTGTACCCCCTTCCTGTCCATGTGGTCTCACAAACGAAGGAAAACATACAGACCCCCTCCATTTTGAATGCAGACAAACAAAGGATCGCACACTCATCTCCTCCCTTTTGAAGCTGTCCACCATCATTTCACAGTTCGTTCAAAATTTCGACCTCTACAGAGTAGCAGCGGTTTTTTTTAAGTGGAAAGCAGCTTACATATTAGGTGGGGTGGGGAGGAGCTGAGGATATTTGCTGGGCTGGAAAGGATCAGAAGATGTTAGATGGGGTGAGCAGGAGCTGCGAATATTACGTGGCATGGGGAGGAGCTGAGGGTATTTTGTGGGGTGGAGAGGTGCTGAAGATATCAGGTGGGGCGGGCAGGAGCTGAGGATATTAGGGGGGGTGGGGAGGTGCTGAAGATATTAGTTGAGGTGGGGGAGCTGAGGATATTAGGTGGGGTGGGTATGAGCTGAGGATGTTGGATGCATAAATTGTTACCGTAAGTCGGAAAGAGAGATACATTGCCAATCTCTCACACAGTTGTAGATATCTGCCTTTATCAATTATTATTGATTTTATTCACTACAACTGATGCTTCACTTCAAATATTGAAGAAACATTTCCCAAAAAAACATCTCACAATTAGAAAAATTGCAGAATGTGCTGTTAAGTGGCACGTGAACTTTAACTTCGATGAATTCAAAGCGGAGCATTTTGGTAGGTAAATAGAAACATCATGATGGCAATGTGGTTAATGTTGTGGATATGGACTTTCCAAAGGCGTTCGATAAAATATCACATAATAAACGTTTTCATAAAATTTTAGGCCATGCGATTCAAGCGACAGGGCAGTATGGATAGAAAATTGGCAAAGTGACAGAAAACAGAGTGTGGTGAGCTGTTGTTTTTCAGACAGGAGGGAGGTATACCCCAGGGGTCGCTGTTTGCTTCCTGCTCTATATGATACATATTATTGATTAGAGTTGAGTATAAACAACATAATATTATATTTTGCACATGAAACATAATTCGGAAATGTAGTACACAATAAGGAGGACAGTTACAGAGTTCAGGAGGACGTAGACTGACTGGTAAAATAAGAACATAAACAACAGGAGCAGGAGTGGACCATTTGGTCCGTCGAGCCTGCTCCACCTTTCAATACGCTCATGGCTGAGCTTCGGTTAAAAGCACATTCATGCAACACCTAATAACTGAATAACATTCCCGCATATACAGTTGTCTCCTTACTCAGTTTACTGCTATATTTTGCATTAATTGAATGAAATATCAATGGAGCTTAAATTAGACCCTGAATTCCCAGCAAATCCATCGAGCAGAGAAGTTAAGAGGAGATTTGTTCGAAGTGATCAAAATATTTAATTGCTTTTACCGAGTAAACAAATAGCAACTGATTCCAGTGGCAGTGGGGTCGGTAATCAGTGGACACAGATTCAATGTGATTGGCAAAAGAACCAGAGACGACTTGAGGAGGATTTTTATTTTAAAGAGTTGTGATTTGGAATGCTCTGCCTGAAAGGATGGTGGAAGCAGAGACAATAGTAACATTCAAAATGGATTTGAAAAGTATACTTGAATTTTTTTAAATACTGGGGAAAGAGCAGATGAACAAAATTAAAATCAGTATCGCTGGTCAGCAAAGCAAGTAAAATGTTCGCAAGGAACTGGGGTTGATTTCTAATTCAATAGAATTCAATAGCAGTGAAGGTAGCACAAGTTCGGAGGCATAAGTCTTGCATTTCTAAAGCACCTTTCACCAGCACCGGATGTGTCAAAGCGGCTTACAGCCAATGAAAAACTTTCTGAAGTGTAGTCACTGTAGTTATGTAGGAAACGGGGCAGCCAATTCGCGCACAGCAAGCGCCCAGAAAGAGCAATGTGACAATGACCAGATAATCTGTTTTAGTGATGTTGATTGATGGATAATTACTGGCCCAGGAAAACGGGGATAACTCCCCTGCTCTTCTTCGAAATAGTGAGATGGAATCTGTTGCATCGAGCTGAGAGAGCAGTCCGTTTAACGTCTCATTCAAAAGATGTCACGTCCGAAACTGCAGCACACCCTCAATACTGCCCCTCCGACAGTGCAGCGCTCCCTCAGTACTGCCCCTCCGGCAGTGCAGCGCTTCCTCAGTACTGCCCCTCCGACACTGCAGCACTCCCTTAGTACTGCCCCTCCGACACTGCAGCACTCCCTCAGTAATTAACTGGAGTGTCTCTCTAGATGTGTGTGCTCAAGCCAGCAGATAAATGTAGCCTCACACGGTACAACGCATTATTTATTTCCAATGAGTTGGAAACAGGAATACGATATTTTTACATTTTGTTATCATTTTACGTGAAATTAATACTCGTAAAAGTATTGGAGTGGGAATGCACCGGATAACAGCACTGCTGGTAATGTTTGTGGAATATTTTCTTGCAGCCAAAGCGCACATTGACAAGCTGGAACTGTGTGGGACTGAATCCTCAGGGGAAAAAACAGTTATAGACTTCGTCCCTGGGTGGACTCGAACCACCAACTTTTTACTCAACAGCCGAACGTGCTAGACAATTGCGCCAGAGAAAAAGATACGAAGTCCTTTTGCAAGGCATCCTAAACCAGGCTGTCGGTGAGTTGAAGCTTCAGATTGCTCCGAGCAGGATGGTACTTGTCCAATGTCAGTTTTACTGTTACAAAATAAAGGATGGGACATTGATTGTGGATAACTGGCAGCAGTCTGGTCCCGCACACTGCAGACACATCCATGTCACATCTAACCATCTCTCCTGCAACCGGCGCGGTCTCCCTTCGAGACATTCGGTGCCCTGTCTTTGTAAAAGTATTCTGATTGTCCAGAAGCCGGTATTAGGTTTTAATTCTGATCTGCAGTAACGAGAATCTTTCAAATGTCTCTGATCAGTTAAATTCCCCGTTAAATTCAGAGTAAAGGTGCCAGTATCTTAAACCAGGGAAAGGTGCACTGATCGTCCTAGGACAGTCGGGCATTTGCATCTACATTCTCCTCACATTCCATTTCCCAAAGCGTTTCCAAAGATTCACAAAACCCCTAACTGTGTTTCCTTTGTTATTTCATTCCAATTTCCTGCTTCAGGCTGGCCGAGCTGTCGAAAACGCTGTGTTTAGGTTATAGTTTTCTCTGGGCGTGGATTCGAATTCCTGTTTTGATATGCGGTTTTTTTCAATTTTAAAGTTAATTATATCTTGTGGAATTAGCTACAACTGATTGTTTTCAGCCCAGTTCATTCGTCATTCGGTAAAGTGATGCAAAATACATTTCCTTGCCTTCTGTAAAATGCCAGCTGTTTCAAAAAAAGGTCCGCAGGGAATGACTAGCCCTTTTTGTCAACAATCGGAATGAGGCACTTTAAATATTTACAAGCCCACATTTAACTGCAGCTCATATTGTCAGAACAGTCACGCTAATCATTAGTCTTCCAGGTATCTTCTTGAACTGCATCTCTAAAACAAACATAGCTTTTCACATCACGGCTATCGATCAATTCATTGCCAGTGTGAAAATGCAACATTTGAAACATAGCAACGTCTGCAAGACTGGAATCAGAGAATGCCTGGGCCGTGGGCTGTGATAAATTATCTGGTGCATTAAGATATTCATCAAGCCTGAGCCCTTCCTGTATTGCTCAGTAGCCCACTGAGTGAGGAAATAAGAGATCACATACCGGGGAGGGGCCTGGGCATTTTCAGTTTTGTGCTGAAGATTGAACTTGACAAAATGTCAGCTTGGCTCGGGATCAGTGCGGCTCAGTGCGACTTCGGCCCGTAGCCCCCTTCACAAGTCACCAGTGCCGAGAAAACAACGGGGAATTTTACACATGTGTTGTATTCTGTAACTTTATATGAACATTTCAGTGCATTTCACGCTATGTCCAACACTGTGAGGTCCCCAATGGTGTATCATCTTTGTATCTTTATGAATATTCCAGCTTTACTCCGGCGGGCCAAAGAAACAAATTAGAGGGACCATTGCCTACAACTCTCCGAGATCATATAATAGAATGGCTGCAGCACAGAAGGAGGCCATTCGGCCTGTCGTGCCCGTGCCGACTCTCAGAAAAAGCACTTCAGCTAGTCCCACTCCCACACCCTTTCCCCGTAGCCCTGCAAATTTTTTCCTTTCAGGTCCATATCCAATTCCCTTCTGAAAGCCACAATTGAATCTGCCTGCAGCCCCCTTTCAGGCAGTGAATTCCAGATGCTATCCACACGCAACATAAACTATTTTCCCTCATGTTGCCTTTGATCTCTGTGCTCCTGCAATTCGGGCCTCTTGCGTGTTCCTATGTTATTTGCTTCACCGTTGAGAGGTGTGCTTTCAGCTGCCTAGGCCCTAAAATCAGGAACTCCCTCCCGAAACTGCGCCACTTCTCTGTCTCTCCTCCTTTAAGATGCTCCTTAAAACCTAATTTTTCGACCAAGCTTTTGGTCATCCGTCCTAATATCTCAAATACAAATGCAAAATACTGCGGTTGCTGGAAATCTGAAATAAAAACCGAAAATGCTGCAAATACACAGCAAGTCAGGCAGCATCTGTGGAGAGAGTACTAGAGTTGTTGGAGAGAAGAGCAGAGCTTCATCAATATGGGCATTCTTTAAAGAGAAGTGGCAGTGAATTAAACAGTAATACATTTCTGACGAAGGGTCATCGACCTGAAACGTTAACCCTGTTTTTCTCTCTCCACAGATGCTGCCTGACCGGCTGAGTATTTCCAGCATTTTTTGTTTTTATGTCCTAATATCTTCTTGTGCGGCAGGGTGTGAATTTTTTTTTGATAACGCTCCTGTGGAGTGCCTTGGGACGTTTTACTGCATTAATGGTGCTATATAAATACAAGATAACAAGTCAATAAGGAGAAATTGTTTCCAGTGTCAGTTACGGTGGCAATAGATTTTAGAAAATTTGCAAAATAACCAGTAGGATATTTCCCCGACTCCCCCTCGAGCAGGTGAAAAAAAGTGATGCAGAAAATTGTTGTGAGTCACTGCAATGCTCTGCCTGAAAGGGTGGTTGAAGCAAATTGATTAGTAATGTTGAAAAGATCATTTGGATAACATTTGAGGGTAAAATAATTGCAGGGATTTGGTGAAAAAACAAAGGAGTATGATTAATTGGATAGCACTTTGAAAGAGCCAGCAGCGGTACGATGGGCCGAATGACCTGGTTCTGTGCAGTATCATTGTTTCTGTCGTTAACATTTTGCCAAAGTGCAGAGTTGGCAGGCAGATTTGAAAATTTGGATGTACGCGGTGTGGACTTGTAAGTATGAATAATTTTGGATTTTTTGTGCAAAATATGTCATTTCTTAGTTGTAAGGATGAATTTCAATGTGAGCGTAGGGAGAAATTGAAATGTGAGCTTTGGGAATCGCTTATCAGGCGATTTGAACAGGCTGTGTTTTGGAGAAATGCCGTTTTGTATCTCAGATCCCTCTGTCGGGAATAAAGCAAAGGTAGGATTGAAAGCAAAATAACACTGCATTTGAGAGCTTAGTTGAAAATGTAACACTAATTGTAAAGCCAGGGGAGAGCACGAACGCAGTCCCCCACTATGACAAATTTTGCAGTCGGGTATCTCGCATTTGGGGAACATCACAGGCGTCAGCACACCCAAAGTGCAATGAGCTAGCCTCGTCGGGGGAAAACCAACTTCATGACCACCATCTTCTCTCCCCCGCCAAATAAGTATGCTTTCCATTGACACACATTGCCTCGCCACATAATTCACTGCCTCTTACCGTCTCAACGACTCTTTTTTGTAATTCAAATTTCCCCTCCATTCAGAATGTGCTGCTGTTTTCTCATGTCGGTTCTGCTAAAATATTGCAATATAAAATGATATACACTTTGACAAAGCGCTGCAATAATAAAGAGCCGGACAGGCATATTTGAATTTACACTTAAAAGGAAACGAACGCTCACTCAATATCTTTTGCTCAGGCCACGGAAAGTTTTCTGGAAATAAATCTCTCCTTATATGTATTGCATCTGAAGTAAATGTCTGTCATATCTTCATATGAAAAATAAATCGGAATCTGAGTGTTTGGAAAAGCAATTCTCAAGTATTGCCCATACAGACCGATAGGTTCTGGCCCATTAAGTCTTCATCACTTGTCACATTCATACACTGTGCTTGAAATATTTCATCAATAAACCTACCTTCTTTTCTTTAAGCAGGTTTCACATTTTTGTCTTATAATAGGCCTGTGAAGTGTCTTGGGACGTTTTAACTACGTTAAAGGCGCTATATAATACAAGTTGTTGTTGACGTTTGCAATCTTTCTCACACTTTTCAGTATGATCATTCAATATATTCATAGTGATTAAATGATATAAGGAAAAGCCACATTAAGAGCTTAGAGACGGAGGTGGAAAATAAATGCACCTTTATGTTTACCAACATGCAAACTGTTTACTTAGAAACAGAGAACAGCGGGAGTAAGTGGAACATGGTAACTGTTTAATTAGAAACAGAGAACAGGGGAAGTAAGGGGAACACAATTATTGTTTAATTAGAAACAGACAACAGTGGGGGTAAGGGAACACGGTAACTGGTTAATTAGAAATAGAACATGGTCAGTAAGTTGACCACAGTAACTGTTTATTTAGAAACAGAGAACAGCGGGAGTAAGGCGAACATGGTAACTGTTTAATTAGAAACAGAGAACAGGGGAAGTAAGGGGAACACAATTATTGTTTAATTAGAAACAAACAACAGTGGGAGTAAGGGGAACACGGTAACTGGTTAATTCGAAATAGAACAGGGGCAGTAAGGTGACCACAGTAACTGTTTATTTAGAAAGAGAGAACAGTGGGAATAAGGGGAACACGGTAACTGTTTTATTAGAAACTGTGAACAGGGGAAGTAAGGGGAAGACGGTTACTCTTTAATTAGTATCAGAGGAGAGGGGGAGTAAGGGGAACATGGCAACTTTTTAATTAGCAACAGAGAACAGTGGGAGTATGGGAAACACGTTAAATGCTTAATGAGAAACAGAGAACAGGGAAAGTAAGGGGAACACAGTAACTGTTTCATTAGCAACAGGGAACAGCGGGGAGTAAGCAGAACATGATAGCTGTTTAATTAGAATCAGAGAAGAGGGGAGTAAGGGGAACATGGTAACTGTTTAATTAGAAACAGAGAACAGGGGGATTAAGGGGAACATGGCAACTTTTTAATTTGAAAGAGCGAACAGGGAAGACAAAGGGGAAAACTGTAACAGTCTAATTAGAAACAGCGAACGGGGTAAGCAAGGGGAATGCAGTAACTGTTTAATTAGAAACAGATAACAGGGGAGTAAGGGGAAAACGGTAGCAGATTCATTAGAAACAGAGAACAGCGGGGAGTAAGCAGAACATGGTAGCTATTTAATTAGAATCAGAGAAGAGGGGGAGTAAGGGGAACATGGTAACTGTTCAATTATTAACAGAGAACAGGCGAAGTAAGGGGAACCCGATCACTGTTTAATTAGCAACAGAGAACTGTGGGATTAAGGGGAACACGGTAACTGTTTAATTAGAATCAATGAACAGGAGAAGTAGGGCGAACATGGTAACTGTTTAATTAGAAAGAGAGAAGAGGGGAAGTAAGGGGAACACAGTAACTGTTTAGTTAGAAGCAGAGAACAGGGGAACTAAGGGGAAAACGGTAACAGCCTAATTAGAAACAGAGAATGGGGGAAGTAAGTGGAACACAGTAACTGTTTAATTAGAAACAGAGAACAGAGCGAGTAGGGGGCACATGGTAACTGTTTAGTTAGAAACAGAGAACAGGGGGAGTAAGGGGAACAGGGTAACTGCTTAATTAGAAACAGAGAACAGCGGGTGTAAGGGGAACACAGTAACTGTGTAATTGGAAACAGAGAACAGGGGAAGTAAGAGGAACACAATATCTGTTTAATTAGAAACGGAGAACAGGGGGGCGTAAGGGGAAAATGGCAAATGTTTAATTATAAACAGAGAACAGGGAATGTAAGGCGAACACAGTAACTGTCGAATTAGAAACAGAGAACAGGGGGAGTAAGGTGAACACGTTAACTGTATAATTAGAAACAGTGAACAGGGGGAGTAAGGGGAGCACGTTAACTGTTTAATTACTATCAGAGAAAAGGGAAAGTAAGGGTAATACAGTTATATTTTACTTTAAGAAAGAGAAGAGGGGAAATAAGGGGAACACAGTAACTGCTTAAATAGAATCATGAACAGGGGAAGTAAGTTGAACACATTAACTGTTCAATTAGAAACAGAGAACACGGGAGGTAAGGGGAACACGGCAACTCTTTAATTAGAAACAGAGAACAGTGGAAGGAAGAGGTACACAGTAACTGTTCAATTAGAAACAGAGAACACGGGAAGTAAGGGGAACACGGCAACTGTTTAAATTGAAACAGAGAACAGGTAGTGTAAGGGCAACACAGTAACTGTTTAATTAGAAACAGAGAACAGGGAAGTAAGTGGAACATGGTAAATGGTTAATGTGAAACAGATCAGGGGAAGTAAGGGGAACACGGTACCTTTTTATTCAGAAACAGAGAAGAGAGGAAGTACGGGGAAAACATTAACTCTTTATTTAGAAACAGAGAACAGGGGAAGTCAGGGGAACATGGTAACTCTTTAATTTGAAACAGAGAACAGGGGAAGTAAGGTGAACACATTAACTGTTTAATTAGAAACAGAGAACAGGGGAAGATCGTGGAACACATTAACTCTTTAGTTAGAAACAGAGAACAGGGGAAGTAAGGGGAACACAGTATCCGTTTAATTAGAAACAGAGAGCAGGGGGAGTAAGGGGAACACTATCTGTTTAATTAGAAACAGAGAGCAGGGGAAGTAAGGGGAACACAGTAACTGTTTAATTAGAAACAGAGAGCAGGGGGAGTAAGGGGAACACAGTATCTGTTTAATTAGAAACAGAGAGCAGGGGGAGTAAGGGGAACACAGTATCTGTTTAATTAGAAACAGAGAGCAGGGTAAGTAAGGGGAACACAGTAACTGTTTAATTAGAAACAGAGAGCAGGGGGAGTAAGAGGACAGTAGTAACTGTGCAATTAGAAACAGAACGGGGAGAGGAAGGTGAACACATTACCTGATAATTAGAAACAGTGAAGAGGGGAAGAAAGGGGAACATGGTAACTGTTTAATTAGTAATAGAGAACAGGGGAAGTAAGGGGAACACGGTAACTGCTTAATTTGAAACAGTGAACCGGGTGAGTAAGGGCAACACGACAAATTTTAATTAGAAACTGAGAACAGGGGAGAGGAAGGGGGAAATATTAACTGTTTAATTAGAAACAGAACAGTGGAAGGACGGGGAGCACGGTAACTTTGTCATTAGAAACAGAGAAGCGGGGAATTAAGGGGAACATGGTAACTGTTTAATTAGAAACAGAGAACAGGGGAAGTAAGTGGAACACAGTAACATTCGAATTAGAAACAGAGAACAGGGGAGTGGAAGGGGAACACGTTAACAGTTGAATTAGAAACAGAGAAGAGGGGGAGTATAAGGGGAACACACAAACTGTTTAATTAGAAACAATGAACGGGGGCACTAAGGGGAAAACGATAACTGTTTAATTAGAAAGAGAGAACAGGGAGACTAAGGGGAGCACGGTAACTTTTTAATTAGAATCGGTGAACAGGGGAAGTAACGGGAATACAGTTACTATTTAATTAATAACAGAGTACAGGAGAAATAACGGGAACACAGAAAATGTTTAAATAGAAACAGAGAACAGTGGAAGCAAGGGGACCACAGTAACTGTTTACATAGAAGCAGTGTACAGTGGAAGTAAGGGGAACACAGTAACTGTTTAATTAGAAACAGTGAACAGGGGAAGCAAGTGGAATACTGTAACTGTTTAATTAATGTAAGAAATCACACAACACCAGGTTATAGTCCAACAGCTTTATTTGAAATCACAAGCTTTCGGAGCGCTGCTCCTTCTTCAGGTGAGGTGGAGAAATGCATAAAGGCACAGCTTATATAGTCAGAGAATCATGTCAGATGTTTAAAGGTAACCTTTCCAACTGTCATTTATCGCAGCTCGGCAGAGAGATAATCACAGCAGTCAAAGGCAACGGAACTACGCTACCTACATGCACACCAAGAACAGGAAGCTTGAGAAACTTGGCATCACCAGCAGCAGCAACCAAGCCTCCCCCGGTACCACGGTTGAAACCACAGGGAAATCCATCGTCAACCTGTTCAACCACACCCTTCAACCAGACGAAATTGAAGTTCTCAGCCGTGGTCTCAATTTCTGCCCCACCACCAAAATGGACCCCATCGGTCTCGCGGCAGACACAGACGAATTCATCAGGAGAATGATGCTCCGGGAATTCTTCCACAAATCCCAAGATGTCAGCAGCGAACCCAATGAGACAATCAATGATCCGGAACAGCAGACAGAGGGATCCGCAGTGCAGCGACCGAAGAAGAAAGAGTCAAATTGGACCCCTCCAGAGGGTCGCTGCCCTAAGCTTGACATGTATGCTCAAGCTGTCAGGAGATGCATCAATGCCAGATTCATCAGCCGCACTCACAAGACAGTCCAGAATGTCACCCGAGCACAACGCAACGCCATCCACGCTCTCAAGACCAACCGCAACATCGTCATCAAACCAGCGGACAAAGGAGGTGCCATCGTCATACAGAACAGAACGGACTATTGCAAAGAAGTATACCGACAACTGGACAACCAGGAACACTACAGACAGTTACCCACAGATCCGACCAAAGAACACACCCGCCAACTCAACAGACTGATCAAAGCCTTCGATCCAGACCTTCAAAGCATCCTACATGCTCTCATCCCACGTACTCCCCGCGTGGGTGATTTCTACTGCCTCCCAACGATACACAAAGCCAACACACCTGGACGTCCTATCGCGTCAGGCAACGGAACCCTGTGTGAGAACCTCTCTGGATATGTCGAGGGCATCCTGAAACCCATTGTACAGGGAACCCCCAGCTTCTGTTGCGACACTACAGACTTTTTACAGAAGCTCAGCACCCACGGACCAGTTGAACCAGGAACACTCCTCGCCATGATGGACGTCTCCGCACTCTACACCAGTATCCCCCACGATGACGGCATCGCTGCGACAGCCTCAGTACTCAACACCAACAACAGCCAATCTCCAGATGCCATCCTACAACTCATCCGCTTCATCCTTGACCACAATGTCTTCACCTTCGACAATCAGTTCTTTACCCAAACACACGGAACAGCCATGGGGACCAAATTCGCACCCCAATACGCAAACATCTTCATGCACAAGTTCGAGCAAGACTTCATCGCTGCACAGGATCTCCAACCAACGCTATACACCAGATACATCGACGACATTTTCTTCCTATGGACCCACGGCGAAGAATCACTGAAAAGACTACACGATAACATCAACAAGTTCCATCCCACCATCAAACTCACCATGGACTACTCCTCAGAATCAGTCTCATTCCTGGACACACGAATCTCCATCAAAGACGGACACCTCAGCACTTCACTCTACCGCAAGCCCACGGAGAACCTCACGATGCTTCACTTCTCCAGCTTCCACCCTAACCACGTTAAAGAAGCCATCCCCTATGGACAAGCCCTGCGAATACATAGGATCTGCTCAGACGAGGAGGAACGCGATGGATACCTACAGACACTGAAAGACGCCCTTGTAAGAACGGGATATGACGCTCGACTCGTCGATCGACAGTTCCGACGGGCCACAGCGAAAAATCGCATAGACCTCCTCAGAAGACAAACACGGGACACAACCAACAGAGTAACCTTCGTCGTCCAGTACTTCCCCGTAGCTGAGAAACTACGCCATGTTCTTCGCAGCCTTCAACATGTCATCGATGATGACGAACACCTCGCTAAGGCCATCCCCACGCCTCCACTACTCGCTTTCAAACAGCCGCCTAACCTCAAACAAACCATTGCTCGCAGCAAATTACCCAGCTTCCAGGAGAACAGCGACCACGACACCACACAACCCTGCCACAGCAACCTCTGCAAGGAATGCCAGATCATCAACACAGATACCATCATCACACGTGAGGACACCACCCACCAGGTACATGGTACATACTCATGTGAATCGGCCAACGTTGTCTACCTCATACATTGCAGGAAAGGATGCCCCGGAGCATGGTACATCGGCGAGACCATGCAGACACTGCGACAACGGATGAACGGACACCGCGCAACAATCACCAGGCAGGAGTGTTCCCTCCCAGTCGGGGAGCACTTCAGCAGTCAAGGACATTCAGCCTCCGATCTTCGGGTAAGCATTCTCCAAGGTTGCCTTCGAGACACACGACAACGCAAAATCGTCGAGCAGAAACTGATAGCCAAGTTCCGCAGCCATGAGGACGGCCTTAACCGAGATCTTGGGTTCATGTCACGCTACATGTAACCCCACCTGATGCAGGGTCATCCAGACTCGAGTCGACATTGGCTTGTTCTCTCTAAACAGATGCGGCTGGACCTGCTGTGATTTCCAGCCAAAAAAAAATGTTTTTTGTCTGTTTTTTTGTTTTTCATACAGACCCCAGCATCTGCAATATTTTACCCCTTGTGACCCCACCTCATTGTTCTTTGATGTAATGTTTCCCTGACTGACCTGTTTGGACACCATTCACACCTTTGACTGCTGTGATTATCTCTCTGCCGAGGTGCGATAAATGACAGTTGGAAAGGTTACCTGTAAACATCTGACATGATTCTCTGACTATATAAGCTGTGCCTTTATGCATTTCTCCACCTCACCTGAAGAAGGAGCAGCGCTCCGAAAGCTTGTGATTTCAAATAAAGCTGTTGGACTATAACCTGGTGTTGTGTGATTTCTTACATTTGTCCACCCCAGTCCAAATCCGGCATCTCCACACCATGTTTAATTAATAACAGAGAACAGGGAAAGTATAGGGAACACAATAACTGTTTAATTAGAAACAGAGAGCAGGGGAAGTAAGGGGTATACGGTAAATGGTTAATTGGAAACTGCGAACAGGGGAGAAGAAGGAGAACACTTTAACCGTTTAATTAGAAACAGTGAACAGGGGAAGTAAGGGTAACAAAGTAACTGTTTAATTAGAAGCAGTGAACAGGGAAAGTAAGGGGAACACAGTAACTGTTAAATTAGAAACAGAGAACAGGGGAAGTAAGGAGAACACTTTAACTGATTAATTAGAAACAGTGAACAGGAGAAGTAAGGGTAACAAAGTAACTGTTTAATTAGAAGCAGTGAACAAGGAAAGTAAGGGGAACACAGTAACTGTTTAATTAGAAACAGAGAACAGGGGAAGTAAGGGGAACAAGGTAACTTTTTAATTAGAAACAGAGCGCAGGGACATTAAGGGAACACAGTAACTGTTTTAATTAGAAACAGAGAACAGGGGAAGTAAGGGGATCACGGTAACTGTTCAATTAGAAACAGAGAAGAGGGGGAGTAAAGGGGAACATGGAAACTGTTTAATTAGAAAAAGTGAACAGGGGGAGTAATGGGAACACGCTAACTTTTTAATTAGAAACAATGAACAGGTGGAGTAAGGGGAGCACAGTAACTGTTTAATTACTATCAGTGAACAGGGGAAGTAAGGGGAAAACAGTTACTTTTAAATTAAAAACAGAGAACAGGGGAAGTAAGGTGAACACAGTAACTGTTCAATTAGGAACAGAGAACACGGGAAGTAAGGGGAACATGGTAACGTTTTAAGTACAAACAGAGAACAGGGGGAGTAAGAAAAACACAGTAACTGTTTAATTAGAAACAGAGAACAGGGGTTGTAAGGGGAACACAGTAACTTTTTAATTAGAGACAGAGAACAGGGGGAGTAAGGGCAACATGTTAAATTTTAAATAGAAACTGAGAACAGGAGAGAGGAAGGGGAAAACATTAAGGCCTAGAAATTCAGTTCGGCGCACCAGCCGTTAGCCCCTTAGGAGGAGTAGATCTCGAGCGCTAGGCGCTTAGCGCCCGGGCGCAGCGCGATCTGCGCCTCGCCCCAACTTCAGTACACATTTAGCGCCGGCGCAAAGTCTTAGCGCGTGCCCTGCTGCGCGCGCAGGTCATGACGTCATTTACTAGTGCAACGCCCTGTGTGCGCCCCAAACCGGAACTTCACTCACGCCGGCCCATTGTGCGCCGGGCGGCCCTAACGACTGTGAAGTGGAATGGTACACAGCCGAGGCGGGCCGCGGGGAGTGCTAATTAAAGGGCATTACCCTGCACTATAAAGGGCAGCCATTTTGCAGCATTCACTCTTGTGCAACGGTTTTTTGGAGAGAGACCAAGGAGGAGAGCTTACTGGTTTGGACCAACACTAGGACATGTATTTTTGGCTCAGGCCAGAGCTTAGCAATTATCTTTGCCTTCATTGAGAGCTCATTGTTTGCCAGCATATAATGGGGGCTGCATTGGGTGCCAACGCTGACTTTCAGCCTTATGCCAGAACGGCTTACAGACGCTGTGAGAGTGGTAGCCCTGGCTAGACGCAGAGGGGGCAACTGGCATCGCCAACTGAGGCCTTACCTACCAAGGGTATACCGCCAGCATTCCTCCTATCTGACCATGTCTGCCGCGATGTGTGTAAGGAGGCTGCGATTCAGAAGGGAGGTGGTTGCAGACATCTGCCAGCTGCTTCAGAGAGTTCTGCAGCCACAGCTGATGCGCAGGACGTCTCTGACGGTGGCAGTGAAGGTGACGGTGGCTCTCAACTTCTATGCCACTGGCTCCTTCCAATCCGCTGCTGGGGACATCGCTAACATCTCCCAGTTCGCCGTGCATTGCTGCATCCGCCAGGTGACTGGAGCCCTTTTCAGAAGGAGACCTCAATTCATCTCCTTCCCCATGACCCTGGACAAGCAGCAGCAGCGTGTAGTGGGATTTGCAAGAATAGCGGACTTCCCCATGGTGCTGGGCGCCATTGACTGCACGCATGTGGCTTTGCGGGCACCTCTGGAGCATGCCGAGGATTACCGCAACCGGAAGGGCTACCATTCCCTCAACGTACAGCTGGTGTGTGACCAAAGGCAGCGCATCCTAGCTGTCAATGCCCGCTTTCCAGGCAGCAGCCACGATGCCTTTATCCTGCGACAGACAACTGCGGCTGACATGTTCCAGGCACAGCATCACCCAAGAGGATGGCTTATCGGGGACAAAGGCTATCCTTTGTGTACCTGGCTCATGACACCGCTCCGCGCGCCCATGACCCCTGCTGAAGAGGCATACAACGAGAGCCATCAAGCGACTGGGAACATCATAGAGCAAACAATCGGCGTCCTCAAGCAACGGTTCTGCTGTCTTGATCGCTCCGGGGGAGCCCTCCAGTATTCGCAGGACCGAGTCTCCCAATTCGTTGTCGTTTGCTGCATGCTGCACAACCTGGCTATCCGCAGGACTCAGGCAATGCCACCTCACGTTGGACCCCCACCTCAGGAGGAGGAGCAGGAGGAGCATGAGGAGGAGGAGGACGAGGAGTACCAGCCCAGGAGGGAGGCACAAGGTCCAAGGGCCGCCCGTCGGCGGCTTATTGAACGTCACTTCTAGGCCCCCTGTCAGGGAATGGCTTGTGCCAATGAAAGAACATGATTGCAGCCGCTCCGCAAGCCCTCAGCCGGTTCAGGCAACAAACACTTCAAAGATCAAACATGGACAATGTTAATAAATAAAATGCTTTATTGTACAAACTCAGTGCCCTTCCCAAATGAAAACCAAAAACAGACGAAACCCCCAAAAAACACTCAAACACATTACTCGCTCACACAACCTGGAGAGGATTAACAAAACAGTGCAACTAAAATGGCCGTGATCCTCGGACTTCGTAAAATACAAACATCACATCCTCGACCTTCAAAAAACAATCATCCAATTCTCGGCCTCAAAAAACAAACATCCAATTCTCGGCCTCAAAAAACAAACACAACTGGCCACACATTCGACTTTCCGGCCCGCTAGGGCGATGCCTTGGCCATCTTTGTGTGGCCCCTGCCCGCCCTGCTGCTCCTCCTCAAAGTAAGGCCATTGGCTGCTGCAAGGCTGGGGGCAGGCTCCAGAGGGGCACATGTCGTGATGGCAGATGCCCTTGGGGGTTGGCCTAGTCGAGGTCTGGCCATCGAGCGGGCGGCTGTTGAATGCTGCAGCTGTGGCTGGCCAGCATCAGTCGCTGCAGCAGCTCCTGGCAGCTCCACTGGGGGAGTGGCAGTGGCGGCTGGAGGAATGGTGGCAAGCTGGCAGATGGCAGGCACTCGCTGGTCGCCTGAGACACTGGCACTCGCCCGGGCCAGCACTGCAGCATGCGCACCAATCTGCCGAGGGACAGACCGCTGTGCTGCTGCAGCGCGCCGGGTGCCCTGGCGATTCATGGCTGACACAGCGAGTGTGGCAGCAGTGAGTGCCCATGTTGACCTGTTCAGTGACCTCATCAGAGCACCCAGTGACTGCACGGCACCACTGATCAGCTGCCCACTCGCTGCCTGAGCTGCCCCGAATGCCGCACGACTCGCTGCCTGATCTGCCCGAATGCCACCCGACTCGCTGCCTGCTCTGCCCCAAATTCTGCCAAACTGATGGCCTGTGAGGCCCCGATGTCGGTGACACTCCGAGAGAGGGACTCGATGGCCTCAGGCAACCGTGCCACTACCTCCATGAGCTCCGTGTGCCGGCGCTGTGAGTCCACGGACAAGTCCTCGAGGCATTCCATCTCCTCGGTGAAGACCATCTCCGGACTGGAGGCCGGATTCTCCCTCTGGGGAGAAGGCCGCCGAGCTGGCTGACCCTTCCTGCAATGCTGGAGGCCGCTGGGCCCAGCATTTGGACTCCCCTCCGACCCTTTCACCCTCTGGGGAGAAGGCCGCCGAGCTAGCACCCCCCTCCCACGTTTCTGCAGGCCGCAGGTCCCATGAGCTCCCCTCCCCTCCAACACTTCCGCGACGCTCCCCTCCAGGTAAGACGTATCCCCTACATTGGCATGGGTTGCCACGGCTGAGGGTTCCCCTGATGGGCCACCTTCCTCTTGCTCCTCCTCCTCCTCCTCCTCTGAGGGGCTGTCACTGGCAAATTCAGGGACCTCCTCCTCAGCATCTGAAAGCAGGAAGGCACAAGAGTAGCTTTAGAGTGAGGAGAGGGCGTCAGCGAGGGATGCATGAGTGGTGGCATTCAGCGCATTGGTCGGACAGTGGCAAAGGATGTAGATCTGATGCGCAAGTGGGACGAGAGAGGTCCAAACGTTGATGTCCTTACCATTGGTGCCCAGAATAGGGTCGGCATCTCCACATGCAACGGGGCCAATCACCCGGGCACCCATGATGCACTCCACGCAATGTTGCAGCTCGGTGAGCGGCTGGATCTGGGGTCGGCCTCCCCCGGTCGCAGTGCGGCTCTTCTTGTTATTGGCCAGCTTGGCCTGCAAGAGAAAGGTCGGCCTCTAAGTACAGTGTGTCGCCCTGATCTTGTGTGCACTGCATCCCATGGTGGAATAGCCTGGCGAGTGTGTCGCCCTGATCTTGTGTGCACTGCCTCCCATGGTGGAATAGCCTGGCCAGTGTGTCACCCTGATCTTGTGTGCAATGCCTCCCATGGTAGAATAGGCTGGCCAATGTGTCGCCCTGATCTTGTGTGCACTGCCTCCCATGGTGGAATAGCTTGGCCAGTGTGTTAAGTGCATAATGTGCAATTGATGTTCATGCCTGTCCCATAGCTGCTGGATGAGGGCTGGCCATTAGGGCTTTCAGGTCCCATTGCCCATAATGTGAGGTGCACATGCAAGGATGAGGAGGTCACTGGAAAGGGTACTCACCCTGACAATCCGCGTGAGGTCATTAAACTTTTTGCGGCATTGGACACCAGTCCTGGGGACCTCGCTGTTGGCTGACACCTTGCTGGCGACATGCCTACAGGCTCTCCGGTAGGCGCGGACCGGCGCCTTCCTGCCATTGTCCGGGTACAAAATATGGCGCCTCTTCTCCACACCACCAACCAGCACACTCAGACCACACTCTGAGAAGCGCTGCGCTCGTTCACGGGCCCTCTGCATGGCTTCAGGCGCTATTTGGTTCCAGCAGCAGTGTTCAGGCCTAGCTGGAGGGCTCCACTATCCAGGGCATGGCAGCAGACAAAGTCGACCCTTCTCCCTTAAGAGCTGGCCGGCGCCAGGTTGTCTGTTGTCAATCACGAGATGGCCGCACCTGCGCTGCACCCGGCCTGGGCGCTCTCGCTCAGCACCTCCGGCTTAGCGCCTAAAGAGAGGTGTCCAGCGCCAGTTTTAGCGCTCGAGCAAACTCTTAGGGCGCAGCTAATGAATATCGCAGAAGTGGCCTCGATTGGGCGGCGGGCGCAAACTTTAGCGGCCGCCCGACTTTAACGCCCCAAAAGTGGCTACAATGAATTTCTAGGACTAACTGTTTAATTAGAAACAGAACAGTGGAAGGACGGGGAGCACGGTAACTTTGTCATTAGAAACAGAGAAGCGGGGAATTAAGGGGAACACTGTAACTGTTTAATTAGTATCAGTGAACAGGGAAGTAAGGGGAATACAGTAACTGTTTAATTAAAAACAGAGAACAGGGGAAGTAAGGCAAACACAGTAACTGTCGAATTAGAAACAGAGAACAGGGGAAGTAAGGGGAGCACGTAAACTGTTTAATTAGAAACCGAGCAGGTGGAGTAAGGGGAACACAGTAACTGTGTAATTAGAAACAGAGAATAGTGGAAGTAAGAGGAACACAGTATGTGTTTAACTAGAAACAGAGAACAGGGGAAGTAAGGGGTATACGTTAACTTTATAATTAGAAACTGAGAACAGGGGAGTGGAAGGAGAACACATTAACTGTTTAATTAGAAACAGTGAACAGGGGAAGTAAGGGGAACACAGTAACTGTTAAATTAGAAACAAAGAACAGGCGAAGTAAGGAGAACACTTTAACTCTTTAATTATAAAAAGTGAACAGGAGAAGTAAGGGTAACAAAGTAACTGTTTAATTAGAAGCAGTGAACAGGGAAAGTAAGGGGAACACAGTAAATGTTTAATTAGAAACAGAGAACAGGGGAAGTAAGGGGAACACGGTAACTGTTTAATTAGAAACAGAGCGCAGGGACATTAAAGGAGCACAGTAACTGCTTTAATTAGAAACAGAGAACAGGGGAAGTAAGGGGATCAGGGTAACTGTTTAATTAGAAACAGAGAACAGGGGAAGTAAGGGGATCACGGTTACTGTTTAATTAGAAACAAAGAAGAGAGGGAGTAAAGGGAAACATGGAAACTGTTTAATTAGGAAAAGTGAACAGGGGAAGTAATGGGAACATGCTAACTTTTTAATTAGAAACAGTGAACAGGTGGAGTAAGGGGAGCACAGTAACTGTTTAATTACTATTCGTGAACAGGGGAAGTAGGGGTAAAACTGTTACTTTTAAATTAAAAACAGAGAACAGGGGGAGTAAGAAGAATACAGTTACTGTTTAATTAGAAACAGAGAACAGGGGGAGTAAGGGCAACACACTAACTGTTTAATATGAAGCAGATCAGGGGAAATAAGTGGAGCACGGTATTTTTCTAATTAGAGATGGAGAACAGGGTGAGTAAGTGGAACGAGGTTAATCTTTAATTAGAAACAGAGAACAGGGGAAGTACGGGGAACACGTTAACGCTTTAGTTAGAAACAGAGAACAGGGGATGTAAGGGGAACATGGTAACTCTTTAATTAGAAACAGAGAACAGGGGCAGTAAGGGGAACACAGTAACTGTTTAATTAGAAACAGGGAGCAGTGGGAGTAAGGGGAGCACAGTACCTGTGCAATTAGAAACAGAGAACAGGGGAAGTAAGGGGTACATGGTAACCGTTTAATTTGAAACAGAGAACAGGGGAGATGAAGGGGAACACATTAACTGTTTCATTAGAAACAGTGAACAGGGGAAGAAAGGGAAACACGGTAAATGTTTAATTAGTAACAGAGAACAGGGGAAGTAAGGGGAACACAGTAACTGTTCAAGTAGAAACAGAGAACAGGGTGAGTAAGGGCAACACGGTAACTTTTCAATTAGAAACTGCGGACAGGGGAGTGGAAGGGGAACACATTAACTGTTTAATTAGTAACAGAGAACAGGGGAAGTAAGGGGAACACGGTAACTGTTCAAGTAGAAACAGAGAACAGGGTGAGTAAGGGCAACACGGTAACTTTTCAATTAGAAACTGCGGACAGGGGAGTGGAAGGGGAACACATTAACTGTTTAATTAGAAACAGAGAACAGGGGAAGTAAGGGGAACACGGTAACTGTTCAAGTAGAAACAGAGAACAGGGTGAGTAAGGGCAACACGGTAACTTTTCAATTAGAAACTGCGGACAGGGGAGCGGAAGGGGAACACATTAACTGTTTAATTAGAAACAGTGAAAAAGGGGAGGAATTGGGAACATGGTAAATGTTGAATTAGTTACAGATATCAGGGGAAGTAAGGGGAATACGGTAACTATTTAATTAGAAACAGTGAACAGGCTGAGTAAGGGCAACACGCTAACTGTATAATTAGAAACAGAACAGTGGAAGGAGGGGTAGCACGGTAACTGTGTCATTAGAAACAGAGAACAGGCGGAGTAAGGGGAACACGTTAACTGTTTAATTAGAATCAGAGAAGAGGGGGAGGAAAAGGGGAACACAGAAACTGTTTAATTGGATCAGTGAACAGGGGGAGTAAGGGGAACACGGTAACATTATAATTAGAAACAGTGCACAGGGGGAGTAAGGGGAACACGTTAAATGTTTAATTAGAAACAGAGAACAGGGGGAGTAAGGGAAACACAGTAACTGTGTAATTAGAATCGGTGAACAGGTGAAGTAAGGGAAATACAGTCATTTTTTAAATAAAAACAGAGAACAGGGGAAATAAGGGGAACACTGTAACTGTTTTATTAGAAAGAGAGAACAGGGGAAGCAAGGGGACCACAGTAACTGTTTAAATAGAAACAGTGAACAGTGGAAGGAAGGGTAACACAGTAACTGTTTAATTAGAAACAGAGTGCACGGGAAATAAGGGGAACACGGCAACTGCTTAATTAGAAACAGAGAACAGGGTAAGTAAGGGCAACAAAGTACCTGTTCAATTAGAAACAGGAAACAATGATAGTAAGGGGAACACAGTAATAGTTTAATTATAAACAGAGAACAGGGGATGTAAGAGGTACACGGCAACTGTTTAATTAGAAACACAAAACAGGCGATGTAAGGGGAACGCGGCAACTGTTTAATTAGAAACAGAGAACAGGGGGAGTAAGTGCAATACAGTAACTGTTTAATTAGAAACAGAGAATAGGGTGAGTAAGTGGCACACGGTAACTGCTTAATTTGAAACAGATCAGAGGAATTAAGGGGAACACATTAACTTTTTAATTAGAAACAGAGAACAGGTGAAGTAAGGGGAACACGGTAACTGTTTAAATAGAAAGAGAGGACAGTGGAAGTAAGGGGAACATGGTAACTCCTTAATTAGTAAAAGAGAACAGGGGAAGTAAGGGGAACACAGTAACTGTTTAATTAAAAACAGAGAGCAAGGGGAGTAAGGGGAACACAGTAACTGTGTAATTAGAAACAGAAAGCAGGGGGTGTAAGGGGAACACGATAACTGTGTAATTAGAAACAGGGAACAGGGGAAGTAAGGCAAACACAGTAACTATTTAATTAGAAACAGAGCAGGGGGTGTAAGGGGAACACAGTAACTGTGTAATTAGAAACAGAGATCAGGGGATGTAAGGGGAACACAGTAACTGTGTAATTAGAAACAGAGAACAGGGGAAGCAAGGGGAACACAGTAACGGTGTAATTTGAAACAGAGAACAGCGGAAGTAAGGGGTAAACGGTAACTGTTTAATTAGAAACCGAGAACAGGGGAGAGGAAGAGGAACACATTAACTGTTTAATTAGAAAAAGTGAACAACGGAAGAAAGGGGAATAGGGTAACTGTTTGATTAGTAACAGATAACAGGGTGAGTAAGGGCAACACGGTAACTGTTAAATTAGAAACAGAACCGTGTAAGGAAGGGGAGCATGGTAACTGTTTCATTAGAAACTGAGAAAAGGGGAAGTAAGCGGAACACGGTAACTGTTTAATTAGAAACAGAGAACTGGGGAAGTAAGGCTACACAGTAACGTTTTAATTAGTAACAGTGAACAGGGAAAATAAGCAGAACACAGTAACTTGTACGATAGCAAAATACTGCCGATGTTGGAAATCCGAAATAGCAACAGAAAATGCTGGAAAAACTCAGCAGGTCAGGCAACATCCGTGGAGAGAAATTTGAGTTGACGTTTCGGGTCGAATCCTTCTTCAAAACTGAAAAGAAAAGAAAATAGATCAAAGGCAGGGCTGCGATCAGACAAAAGAAGTGAAAGAGACAAAAGATTTAAAGAGACAATAAAAGGTATTCGAAGCCAGACGAGATGGTAATAGGCTGAGATTAGGTGTGAAGTGTACTGGCAGGCCAAGAGATAGCTGCCTGGTGGGAGAGAGTAACAAAAGGAAAGGGGGGGGGAAGGAGTGGAAAAATTAAAAGTAAAAAAGAAATAGGGGCCGAGGTATTGATCTGTAGTTTTTGAACTGGATATTGAGTCCGGAAGGCTGCAAAGTGCCGAATCAGAATATGAGGTGCTGTCCCTCGAGTTTACATTGAGCTTCCATGGAAAAATACAACAGGCCAAGGACGGTGAGGTCCGAGTGGGAATGGAGCGCTGAATTAAAATGACAGGCGACCGGAAGCTCGGGGTCACCCTTACGGATTGAGCGGAGGTGTTCCGCAAAGCGGTCACCCAATCTGAGTTTGGTCTCCCCAATGTAGAGGAGACCGCATCGTGAGCAGCGAATACAGTATACCAGATTGCGAGAAGTACAATTAAATCGCTGTTTCACCTGGAAGGGGTGTTTGGGGCCCTGGACAGTGGGAAGGGGGGAGGTATAGGGTCAGGTGTTACATCTCCTCCACTTGCATAGGAAGGTGCCAGGCGAAGGGAAAGGGCTGTTTGGGGTGATAGAGGAGTGGACTAGGGTGTCTTGGAGGGAGTGGTCCCTACGGAATGCTGAATGGATAGGGGAGGGGAAGATACATTTGGTGGTGGGATCACTTTGGAGGTAGCTGAAATGCCGGAGGCTGGTGGGGTGAAAGGTGAGGACATGGAGAACCCCATCGTGGTCCCGGGAGGGAGGGGCAGGGGTGAGGGCAGAAGTGCGGGAGATAGAACTGACACAGTCGAGGGCAGTGTCAACCACGGTAGAGGGGAATCCTCGGTTGTGGAAAAAGGAAGACATGTCTGAAGCACTAGTGTGGAAGGTGGCACCGTCGGAGCAGAGAACAGGGGAAGTAAGGGGAACATGGTCACTGTTTAATTAGAAACAGAGAACAGGAAAAGTAAGGGGAACATGATAACTGTTTAATTAGAAAGAGTGAACAGGGGGAGTAAGGGGAACACGGCAACTGTTTATTAGAGACAGAGAACAGGGGAAATAAGGGGAACACTGTTACTATTTAATGAGAAACAGTGAACAGAGGAAGTAACGGGAACACAGTAACTGTTTAATTAGAAACAAAGAAAAGGGGAATTAAGGGGAACATGGTAACTGTTTAATTAGAAAGAGAGAACAGAGGAAGTAAGGGATACACAGTAACTGTTTAATTAGAAACAGAGAACTGTGGAAGTAAGGGGAACAGGATAACTGTTTAATTAGAAACAGAGAACAGAGGGAGTAAGTGGAACATGGTACCTCTTTAGTTAGATATAGTGGACAGAACCATTATGGGGAACACAACAACGTTTTAAATAGAAATAGTGGACTGGGAAATTTAGCGGAACACTTTAACTGTTTGTTTGGAAATAGTGAATAGGGCAAGAAAGAGGAACACAACAACTTTTTAATTAGAAATAGAGGACAGAAAGAGTGGCCTTCAAATATCTTAATATAGACTGGCATAGTAATAATGTAAAGTGCAGAGAGGGGAATCAATTTCTGAAGTCTGCTCAGGAGCATTTTCTTGATTATTATGTTTCCGGCCCAACCATAATTGGGACCTTGCTAAATCTTGTTCTGGGGGATGAGATGTGTCAAGTGGAGCAATGTCTATAGGGGAACATTTAGGGAACAGTGATCATAGAATCACAAGGTTTCGATTAGCTATAGAAAAAGACAGGGAGCAATTTAGAGTAAAATACTTATTTGTGGGATGGCCAATTTCAATGCGTTGAGAACTGATCTGGCCCGGGTAAATTGTAATCAAAGATTGGCAGGCAAAACTGTAATTGAACAAGGGGCCCAATTTAAAGAGGTGATAGTTTGGGTACTGTCGAGGTACATTCCCGCAAGGGGGAACGGTAGGGCAACAAAAGCCAGATCTCGCTGATGATGAATCAGATAGAGAATATGATGAAGCAGAAAAAGGGGCAGTATGACAGGTTTCTGGTTTAGAATACAAGTGAGAACCAGGCTGAATATAGAAAGTTCAGGTGTGAAGTGAAAAATTAAATGAACGGGGCAAAGAGAGTCTGAGAATATACTGGCAGCTAACATAAAATGGATTCCAAAAGTCTTATATAGGCATATAAATAATTTCCGGGTGGTAAGAGGAGGGGTGGGGCTGATTATGGACTAAAGGTTACTTTGCATCTGTCTTTACCAAGGAAGAAATGCTGCTAAAGTCAGAGTGAAAGAGGAGGTAGATGAGATAATGAATGGGATCAAAATTGATACAGAGGATGTAGTAAAATGGCTGGCCGAACTTAACGTAGAAAACTCACCAGGACTGGATGGGATGCATCCTAGGATACTGAAGGATGTAATGGTGGAAATTGCGGAGTACTAGCCATAATCTTCCAATTCTCTTTTGATACAAGGGTGATGCCAGGGAGAATTGCAAATGTTACACCCTTGTTCCAAAAAGCCTGGAAGGATAAACCCAGCAACTACAGGCCAGCCAGTTTAACCTCGATAGTGCTGAAGCATTTAATGACGATAATCCTGTACATAAGTAACAGTCACTTGGACAAGTGTGGATTATCGAAGGAAAGCCAGCACGGATTTGTCAAAGGCAAATCGTGTTTAACTAACTTGATTAGTTATTTGATGAGATAAAAGAGAGGGTTGATGAGGGCAGTGCGGTTGATGTGGTGTACATGGACTTCCAAAAGGCGTTTGATCAAGTGTCACATATTAGGTTTGCCAGAAGACCTGAAGCCCATGGAATAAAAGGGACAGTGGGAGCATGGTAGGAAATTGGCTAAGTGACCTGCTGAGTATTTCCAGCATTTTCTGTTTTGATTTATATTCTACTTGTTGTCTTAATTTCATGTGACTCTCTCATTGCCTGCCTGCCTTGCCTTGATTTGAATGGAGTGAAATAAAATAATTCAAAAATCGCAGAGCAGCTTTTACTGTCAGAAAGTAGAAAAATACATTTTTCAGTATCTCACTGACTGACTGTCTGTTTTGAAGTGAAGTGAAGTGAAATAAAGTGCAATATAGTGATACACAACAGCATTACATGTGGACCGGGCAAGAATGAAATCAATAGAGTTTAATACAACAACAGCAGGTCATAAGACAGCAGATCACATCTCAAACAAAGAGAAGCATTTGCTCTCTCCCTCTCTCTCTCTCTCTCTCTCTCACACACACACACACACAAAAACACACACACCATGGCCAGCCTGCAAAATGATGACTGCCGTGTTGGAAAATTAAAGCCAAAAATACACTTTTCTGTATCTTATCTTTTCACTGTGTTGCCTACAGAAACAGGCTTTCTATTTTGCATCTTGCATTTTAAAGTTCATGTCTGACTCTCTTACTGGCTATCTGTCTGTCTCTCACTCACACACTCTCCCTCCCATCCACAGTGAACTAAAACTTACAGTGACATGACAAACACACTCACACAGACTCTGCAATTTGCTGAAACACAGACACACACTCACATACAGACACACTCACACAGACTCTGCAATTTGCAGAAACTCACACACAGATCCACTTTGAAAGGGGAGCGGAGTGGATGTGTCAATTTTTGATGATGTCCCTTCCCCACTGTGCGGCCATGTTTGATGAGGGCAACCCAACAGGAAGAATTGAAGCTGAGGCCCCAGAAGTCCGGGTCCCCGAGAGGAAATGAAAGCCCGGAAGATGAAAAGAAGTAAATACAATCAGGAGTAAATAATAATATATATACTTTACCTCTTTTCATTAAATGTCTGCCTCTCTGTGGTTTGCCTGGAGTGTAATAATACTTTCTGTTTAGTCAGACATGAGATGCAGTACCAATGCACAAAGCAGATAACTTGAACACAGACAAGCTCTGCATAGACACGAGCTTTTGCTGTCTCTCTCTCTCTCACACACACACAAACACACACACACACACTGCCAGTCTTAAAATTGCCGGAAATCACTGTCAGGAATGAAAAAAAGTTGATTTCTTTCATTGCTCTGCTCTGTTTGGCAGTTTGAAAGCAAACAGAGATTATTCAGTATTTTATCATTTCACTTTTTGGTCTACAGAAACAGGCTTTCTATTCTGCAACGTGCATTATGATTTCATGTCTCTCTCACTCTCACTGAATGGCTGTCTGTCTGCAAATCACACAGTCTCCCTCTCACCCACATTGAACTAAAATTTACGCAACATGACACAGACACTCACACAATCTGCAATTTGCAGACACACAGACACCCGCACACATACAGAGACACTTACACACAGTCTGCAATGTGTAGAAACTCATTCACAAACAGACACACTCACGCAGACTCTGTCATTTGCAGAAACTCACACTCACACATCCATTTTGAAAGTGGTGCAGTCTGGGAGTGTCAATTTTAGATGATGTCCCTTCCTGGCTGTGCAGCCATGATTGATGAGGGCCATCCAACAGGAAGAAGCGAAGTGGAGGACCCAGAAATCCGGGTCCCCGAGAGGAAATGAAAGCCCGGGGTGTGAAATGAAGTAAATACAATCAGGAATAAATAATAATATATATACTTTACTTCTGTTAATTAAATGTCTGCCTCTCTGTGGTTTGCCTGGAGTGCAATAAAATGAATGGAAAGATTGCACAGCAGCTTTTGCTCTGAAAACATCCCAGCACTTTCTCCAATAAAGCCCAGTCCAGAAAAAAATCAAATGGATTATTCTGAGAATAATTTAAAAAATATAAAATACACTTTTTCTTTAATAAAATTTATTGTCCTGTTTGAGTTGGACTGAAGGGGAGAGGAAGATCCCTCAGCAGGATATGCCATGAAACACTCCACAAACATTCCCCTATGAAGTCCAGTCCAGAAAAATATCAAATGGCTTGATGTATAAATGTAGATTTCCTTTTTAAAAAATTCTTGAAAGAAAGGCAAAGTAAGATCCCACAGTCTAGAGTTAAATCAATATTATCTAATGGTGTATACTTTCAGTTTTTTCAGACAAGAGATGCAGTACCATAGCACATGGCTGTAAGGCTCACATAATTCTACAAATACCCCCAAACCAATAAAAGAAGAGATTTTGGACTGTTTTAAAAAATATTGTGCCAAAAAAGGGCTTAAACTCAAAACCCCAGGATTGGCTATTTTAAAAGGCATGTCCAGGCCTGTGAAAGGCTGCAACAAAGAATCTGGGATCGACATATGCAGTAGCCAGTTTGAGTATTCGAGGTAATCAAACTGTCAGAGGGAATATGTAAACGTCACTCAGCCCCTATCAAGACATTTGCATGCTGACGATAGACCCACGGAAGAACAGCCTCACAGAACCCATCCAAGTCATGCATAAACCAAATCGTTTAGCCAACCAGCAAATAATCTCAAGGCCCCACAGGAAACTCAAGGAAAAAATGACAATTAAACAAAAGGCCATCCCGAAACCAATTCAACAATTTGAACAGATCAATGTTAACGAGCCCACCCAAAATTTAGCAATGAACCGAGACAGATTTGGCAGGCAGGTAAGCAGGCCTTAATTAGTATAAACTGAAGACCTGTTTCCACAAGAAATCAGTCAGTTCGATGAGTTTTATGGGTTCTATCAGTTCGATCAGTACAGAAACAGTCAGAGAATTGAAACAGCAGTCAGTGAATTGAAGTCAGCAGTACAGTTCGGTCAGACACAGAGAGAGGCTCAGCTAATTCGAAACATATCAGCCTCGGGACGATAAATGGCCAAAAGAACAACAGGAGGAGAACGGAAAGGAATCGTGGTAACCAAGGGCCCAAGAAACAAACAACCAACGATATTACCAACAATCAGGTAATACGGGTCCACCGCAACCAACAAGAAACCAACTCGGAAGCAAGTTAGTCCCACTCTACAAACTATTCCTGCGTTTGGTGAGCATTTCCTGGGCCTCTGGAATTCAACTTTGCTGGTAAGGTGGGATTGGCAGGGGTGAAGTATTCTGTCTATTGTCATTTTCCCGCATATATTCCGAAGTGTTCCCCCTTTTAGAGTGATTAGATTGATTGTGCTGTGTATATTATCTTGTTTCAAATAAAATCCGGAGAAATTCAGTTGTTAGCACCACCCATTACCGCCTTAAGAGGTCGATAAGTGGGGCGCTAACCAACTAGCGCCCAGGTGTGGCGATACCTGTTCCTCTCATGAAATTGAGTGGACATTTAACGGCGGCGCTAAACCATACTGCCTGCTCTCCTGCGAATGCAGATCTTGACATCATTCAAGAGTGCAACACCCTAGGGGCGCACTGGGCCGGAAATTCAGTGGCGCCCCCCTCTTTTCTGCCTGTCGCTACCAATGACAGGTTGATTGGAATGCTTCGCAGTCGCTGTGGGGCTGGGGGGGCGCTATTTAAAGGCGGCTCTTCCTGGCTTCTGTGTGGTAGCCACTTTTGCACCACTCGTTTTGCAAGAGAGAGAGAGATTTGCAGAGAGGCAAAGGGAGAGAGAGAGACTTCTGCATTGAGTCAACACTGTCTGAGGTAGTTTTGGCTTCTGCCCATAACTGTGTAGTTGCTTTGCTTTTTCACCGGCATAGCTTTGATTGCCAACATACTATGGGGGCTGCAATGGATGGGAACGTCATGCTTCTCCATCACATTGAGAGTGCACAGAGACGCAGAGAGAGAGTGGCAATCATGGCCCGACGGAGGAGGGCCAACAGGCGTCGGTAAAGGAGACCTTACCCTCCCTGGGTTTTTCGCCAACAGTTCTCATACATTAACATGTCTGAGGAGCAGTGTTTGCGAAGGCTGTGATTCAGCAAGGAGGTGGTCCCTGAGCTCTGCCACCTGCTTCAGCCAGATCTGGAGCCTCAACTGAGGAGCAGCACGTCTCTGTAGGTGGCAGAGAAGATAACAGTGGCTCTCAACTTTTATGCCACCGGCTCCTTTCAATCTGCTACTGGGGACATGCCAATATCTCTCAGTTTGCGGTGCAATGCTGCATCTATCAAGTCACAAATGCCTTCTTTTAAAGGAGACGAGAGTACATCTCTTTCCCCATGAACTCGAACGAGCAGCAAGAACGTGCGGCGGGCTTTGCAAGAATAGCGGGCTTCCCCATGGTCCAGGGCGCCATTGACTGCACGCATGTGGCTTTGCGGGTGCTGCAAGAGAATGCCAAGGATTACCGCAACTGGAAGGGGTTCCATTCTTTGAACGTCCAGTTGATGTGTGACCACAGACATCTGATACTCGCTGTCAATGCCCACTTTCCAGTAGGCAGCCACGATGCCTTCATCCTGTGCTAGACTTTTGTGGCAGACCTTTTCGAGGACCCGCTTCAATGAGGAGGCTGGCTTCCCGGGGACAAGGGCTATGCTCTGTGCACCGGGCTGATGACCCCGCTCCGTTGGCCCAGCACACCTGCAGCAGAACGATACAACGAGAGCCATCAAGCTACCAGGAACAGCGTTGAGCACACAATCGGCGTGCTCAAGCAACTGCTCCACTGTCCGAATCACTCTGGAGGAGCCCTTCAGTACTTGCCTGAGCGAGTCTCCCACTTCGTTGTTGTCTGCTGCATGCTGCATAACCTGGCAATCCTCAGGACCCAGCCAATGCCACCAGACATTGGAGTACCAGCAGTGGAGGAGGAGGAGGAGGAGGAGGAGGAGGAGCAGCAGCACCAAAACTGGAGGGAGTCACAAAGTGCAAGAGCCGTCCGTCAAAGGCTTATAGCAAGTCGCTTCTAGGCCCCCTCTGAGGGAATGGCTTCTGTCATTCAAAAATCTGAATGCAACCATGCCGCAACCCCTAAGCCAGTCAAGGCAACAATGATTGCAAAGAGCAAACATGCACATTTTGAATAAAGACACTTCTTTATTTACCAAACTGTGTATCCTTCCCGCATGACAAAGTACTAGAAAGAAACACAAAAAAAATGACAATCACATAACTTGCTCTCACAACCTGGAGACAATATCCAAAACAGTAACAACAATATGAGCACGATCCTTGACCTTCAATAAAACAATCTACAACATTTTTGCCACACCTCCTACATTTTGCCCTTCGAGGGTGATCTGCTTCCCTTGCGAAATTGCCCCCTTCCCAACCTGCAGCTCCTCCATAATTGGAAACCACTGGCTGCAGCAAGGCTGGGGAAAGGTTGCTGAGTGTCAGAAACTGAGACTGCAGATGGCCTTGAGGGATGGCCTGGACCAGCTCTGGGCCTGGAGGGCCTGGCTGCTGACTGCGCCAACTCTGCATGGGCGGCAGCAGTCTGTCCTACAGTTGGTGGCAACTGCAATGGAGAAGTGACAGTGCTGGCAGCAGGAATGCTGTCATCCTGAGAGAGGACAACAACTCCGTGCTCGAGCGACACACTGGCACTCCAAAGAGGCAGCACCTCAGCATGCGGAGCAATCTGCTGGAGCACAGATTGCTGGCCTGCTGCAGTGCGGTGAGTGCCCCGGCGAAACCTTCCCGATACAGCGAGGGTGGCAGCAGTTAGTGCTTGCGTGGCCTCAATCTGCTTCTGCATGAGACCAGCCACTGACTGCATTGCAGAACTTAGCATTTGAATGGCAGCTGCCTGTGCTGCACCGAGGCCCTGGACACTCCTTGCCAGTGACTCAATGAATTCGGCCACCCTTTTCACTGCAGCCATGAGCTCAGTGCGCCTTTGCTCCGCCTGGGCTCTTATTTCAGCGAGGACCCGCTCCTCGTCTGCGTTCAGTGCAGCAGGAATCGAGAACACACTCTCCCTCCGGGGAGAATGCTCCCGAGCTTCCCTAACCCCCTCGCGTTGCTGCAGCCCACTGGGTCCTTGAGCTTCACCTTCATCAGACCATTCACCAAGCTCCTCTCCAGGGAAGTCCTGCCCCCAGTATGGGCATGGTCTGCCTCGGAAGAGGGTTGCGCTGATGGCCTGGCTTCCTCTTTCGCCTCGCCTTCAGCTTCACTCCCAATGGCAGCTTGAGGGCCCGTCTCCTCACCTGGTGAATCGGCATCTGAAAGCAGGGAGGTACAAGAGTGGCTTTAGCGTGAGGACAGGATGGCAGCAAGGGAGGCATGAGAGCAGCGATGTACTAATTTGGATCGAAAGTGTCAATGGATGCTGTTGTGAGGAACAAGTGGAAGGAGAGAGGTCAAAAAGGTGATGACCTTATCATTGCTGTCCATAATGATGTCAGCGTCTCCAGTAGCGATGGGGCCAAGCATCCGGCTTGACTCAATCCGGAGGACTCGCTGCTCCAGATCGGTCAGGGCTTGAAGGTGAGGCCGATCTCCCCCTGGTCCATTGCTGCTGTCTCCAATTATGCGCCAGCTTGACCTGCAAGAAAATGGACGGGGTCTGAATAAAGATGCAGCCATGATCTTGGCTGAAATGCCTCCCATGGTAGTATAGCCCTTACTGTGAGCAGCCATGGTCTTTGCGTAAATGCCTCCCATGGTCGAATAACCCTTACTGCGTGCAGCCATGCACTTTGCTGAAATGCTTCCCATGCTCGAATAGCCCTGACTGTATGCAAAGTGCTGAATGTGCGTGTGGGTTTCGTGAAAGGGACATAGGTGTTGGATTAGTGCTGGGCATTGGGGCTTTCAAGACCATTTGGCCATAAAGTGAGGTCGAGATAGCGTGATGAAGAGGTTTCTGAAAAAGGCACTCAGCCTGACGACCCGCGTGAGGTCATTGAACTTCTTCCTGCATTGCACAGGGGTCCTAGCCACCATGCTGCTGGAGGTCACTCTGTGAGTCTCCTCCCTCCAAGCTTTTCGGTACTCACTGGGCAGAGGCCTCCTGCCACTCTCCGGTTACAGGAGAGATCGACTTCGCTCCACCGCGCAAACCACATCCTCCAAGGCCCCATCGCTGAAGCACTGCACTCGCTCCCTGGCCCTCTCCATGGTACTTGGCTGCAGGATTTGGCAATAGGGATGTCCAGGCCGAGTTTCAGTGCTCCGATGCGCAGGGTGCGGCTGCAAATCAAGATCAACCCTCCCCTTTGACAGCACCTGTGCTGCGCCCACCCTCTGAGTTAGCTCCTCGCTCCTCCGGCTTAGCACCTTAAGAGAGTCGTGCAGCACCCGATTTAGCACTCCAATCACCTCCAGTGGCGAAAGAGACCGATTTAGCAGTAGGCGGCGATAAATTTGCGAACGGCCGATAATTGCGCCCCAATTTCTCCCCCCAAGTTCTTTTCACCAACTCAGTTGTCTGTGGCATTTTCAGTATAACCCCCAAATAAGTCCAGCTCTAGAACGAAGGGAGTGGGAGCGATTCGAACTGCTCAGGGAGTCAGAGGCAAAACTGACCCAGACACACCACCCCTTAAATAGCAGATAACTTGAACACAGACAAGCCCTGCATACACAACAGCTTTTGCTGTCTCTCCCTTACTCTCTGTCTCTCTCACACACACACACAGGCCAGCCATAAAATTGCCACAAATCACTGTCAGCAATGAAAGAAAGTTGATTTCTGACATTGCTCTGCTCTGTTTGGCAATTTATAAACAGTCCGTCAGTTTTCAGTATTTTATCTATTCATTTTGCGGCCGACAGAAACAGGCTTTTTCTTCTGCATCAAAAGCAAATGCTGTGGATGTGGGAAATCTGAAATAAAGTCAGATAATGTTGGAAATACTCAGCAGGTAAGGCAGCATCTGTGGAGAGAGATAGAAATAGAGTTAATATTTCAGCTCGATTACCTTTTGTCATATTCTGGCAAGTATCTGACGAAAGGTCATCGAGCTGAAATATTTACTCTGTGTCTCTGTATCGCCAATGATGCTGCCTAACATACCGAGTATTTCCAGCATTTTCTGTTTTTATTTCTATTCTGCAGGTTGTCTTAATTTCACGAGTCCCTCTCACTGCCTGCCAGCCTGCCTGTCTTGTCTTGATTTGAGTGGAATCAATGCAAAGGTCCCAGGGCAGCTTTTATTGTCAGACAGTCCACAAAGACATTTTTCAGTATCCCACTGGCTGACTATCTGTCTTAAATTGAAGTGAAATAATAAAAATGCAATAAAGTGATACACAACAGCATTTAATGTGGACCAGGCCAGAATGAAACCAATAAGGTTCAATACAGCAGCAGCAGATAATAAGACAACAGACCACATCTCATTCAAACACCAGCTGTTGCCATCTCTCGCTCTCTCAACACACACACACTCACAGCCTGCAGAGCGATGACTGCTGTGTTGGTAGATTAAAACCAAAAATACACTTTTCTGTATCTTATCTTTTCACTTTGTGGCCGACAGAAACAGGCTTTCTATGCTGCTGCTTGCCTTCTGAATTCATGTATCTCTCGCTCTCATTGACGTCTGTCTGTTTGCCAGTCACTCACACGGTCTCTCTCCCACCCACATTTAAATAAAATTTACAGTAACATAACACACACTCAGACAGACTGCAATTTGCAGACACACAGACACCCACGCACATACAGACACACACAGACAGTCTCTACATTTTGCAGAAACACACACTCACACTCTCACATCCATTATGAAAGGGGTGCAGCCTGGAAGCGGCTGAGACAGCTGAGCCTGTGGCTGGGCCTCTGACATCATAATGGGAGATGACGCAATCAGCTCGAACTGGAAACACTTAAATTAAAATCAAATCAACGGCCGGAAATGGTCACACAATGGGAGCAGTGACGTCATCAATAGGAATGTTCATACAATCACTCTCAGTCCGGGTCTTGTTCCCTGCAGCGCCCTTAGGAGTCTCTCTCCAGTTGAACTGAATTGATTCTCCCACAGCCTGACACAGATTAAAGATTAAACAGGAAATAAACAGATTGAACAACACTGTAAAAAACCGCGAGACTGGGGTTAATATTTCAATATTTCAATAATAATTACAGACAAAAATTACCCAGACTGGATCACATTGATTTTTTTTATTACATTAAAAATTAACACAAACACTCACCGGATCCGTTCCAGACTCCTGCAGGCCAGTATGAGGCGGCGGATAGCGGGGACAGATCCATCTGTGAAGGAGTTTCCTCCCAGGGTCAGATCCGTCAGTGAGCGGTTTGTACTAAGAGCGGAGACGAGATCCTCGTCACAATCATCTGTGAGACCGGCTTCATCCAGCCTGGGTATCAGAGAGATAAATAACAGGTATCAGAGTAAATCCCCAGTGTTTATTAATAACACTATAACTGATACTAATAATAATGTTCAGTGTCAGACATCCAGTTATTATAAACACAATCTCACACAGTCTGGTACTTACCCCAGTTTCTGTATTTTACAGTCCGGGTTCCTCAGAGACGCAGACACTAGTTTCACTCCTGAATCTCCCAGTTTATTATAACTCAGATTCAGATCCGTCAGTGAGTGCTTTGTACTGAGAGCGGAGGCGAGATCCTCGGCACAAGAATCAGTGAGACCGACAGCCTGTAGACTGGGGATCAGAGAGAGAGAAATAAGACGGATCAGAGTAAATCCACAGAATCTATTAATAACATTATTACAGATACTAATAATAATGAACAGTGTCAGACACCAGTTATTATAAACACAATCTGACACAGTCTGGTACTTACTACAGCTTCTGTATTTTACAGTCCGGGTTCCTCAGAGCCGCAGACAGTAGTTTCACTCCTGCATCTTTAAGTTTATTGACAGCCAGGGTCAGATCAGTCAGTGAGCGGTTTGTACTGAGAGCAGAGGTGAGATCCTCAGCACAAGAAACTGTGAGACCGACACCATCCAACCTGGGGATCAGAGAGAGAAATAACAGGAATCAGAGTAAATCCCCAGAGTTTATTAATAACACTGTTACTGGTACTAATAATAATGTACAGTGTCAGACAACAAGTTAATATAAACACAATCTCACACAGTCTGGTACTTACTCCAGTTTCTGTATTTTACAGTCCGGGTTCCTCAGAGCCATAAACATTGGCTTCACTCCTGAATCTCCCAGTTATTTGTGATTCAGTCTAAACACAAACAGAAACAAACTGAATCAACGCCCGGACCTGAAACATTATTCACTCTCGGATATTATAGCAATCACTGAAAGTACTTCAGGGCATTAATCACTGGTTTCCCCCCGCGATTTCCCACCTGGGCGGGTCGGGTTGGGGCGGGGCGGGGGCGGCCGGGGAACGGATCGGGTGTCCCTCAGACCGGTCTCATTCCCTGATGATCAGAATTAACCTCCTGGCGCTCAGTGACCGGTCCTGTCATGTTTGGAGAAAGTTGTCTCATTTCTGCTGCTCCTTAAATCCCGGATTTTATGGGAATGAAGCGATGTTTTCAGAATTAAATGATAAAGTGGTGATTCCCTGTACTATATACTCTGTGCATTATATTAATCTGTTTATTATCTCGGGGTGAGTTATATTGTGAAAGAGTATCTGCGGCTGTAAAATCCGGCCCCCAGCATTTTATATAACAAGGAGAATTTATGCTGAATTAAAAACAGAAAATGATGGAAATACCCAGCAGGTCAGGCAGCACCTATAGAGAGTGAAACTGAGTAAATATTTCAGGACAAGGACGCCTCGTCAGAACTGGAATGAGTTACAGCTGTAACATATTTTTAAGCATGTGTAGGGGCAGGGAAAGTTGGGGGGAGCGGAGGAAAGAACAAAAGGGAAGGTCTGTGATAGGGTGGAAGACAGGAGAGATTAAAAGACAAAAGGGATGATGGTGCAGGCAAAAGGAGATGGTAATGGGATAAGTTAAAAATCAAAAGATGAATCTACATGCGGTGTGAATGACAATGGCAAAGTTATCAACAGCTGTCATTCGAGAGAAAAAAACCGAAAAGGAAAAACAATATTAAAAAAATAAAATAGTGGCCGAGGTTATAGTCTGAAATTGTTGAACTCGACGTTGAGTCCAGAAGGCTTTAAAGTGCCTCATTGAAAGGTGTGGTGCTGTTCCTCGATCTTATGTTTTACTTTGTTGGAAGAGTGTAAGAGGCCAAGAATGGAGAGATCAGAGTGGGAGTGGAGCAGAGAATTAAAGCAATAGGCGACCAGAAGCTCGGGGATCACACTTATGGACTGAGCAGAGGTGTTCCGCAAAGTGATCACCAATCTGCATATTTCTCCCCAAGGTAGAGGAGACCGCATCGTGAGCAGTGAATACAGAATACTAAATTGCAAGAAGTACAAGTAAATCACTGTCCTACCTGGAAGGAGTGTTTTGGGCACTGGACACTGGGAAGGGAGGAGGTAAAAGAGCAGGTGTAGTACCTCCTGCGCTTGCACGGGAAGGTGCTGTGTGAAGGAGCAGGGGTGTTGGGGTGATTGAGGAGTGGACCTGGATGTCGTGGAGGGAGCGGTCCCTTCAGAATTTTGGAAGGGGGGGTGAGGGGAAGATATCTTTGGTGGTGGGAGCACGCTGGAGGTGGCGGAAATGGCGGAGAATGTTTCATTGAATGCGGAGGCTGGTGGGGTGAAAGGTGTGGACAAGGGGAACCCTATCGTAGTTTTGGGAGGGAGGGGAAGGGGTGAGAGCAGAAGTGCGTGAAATAGAATGGACATGGTCAAGAGCCATGTCAACCACGGTAGAGGGGAATCCTCGGTTGAGGAAAAAGGAAGACATGTCGGAAGCATTAGTATGGAATGTGACATCATCAGAGCAGATGCGGCAGGGACAAAAAAAACTGGAAGAATGGACCAGCGTCCTTACAGGAAGCGAGTTGTTAGGAAGTGTATTCCAGGTAGCTCTGGGAGTCAGAGAGCTTATAGTGAATGTTTGTCAATAGCAGCAATAGAGTTTATTCAGTCCCGTTACAAGTTTTAAATGTCCCTGAGCTCCTAATTTATAGGGGAGGGGAGTTTCTCACTTTATTCCCCATTAAACTGGCTCTACATATAATTCAGGTGTAACTGGCCCGAAATTTTTTTGGGAATTTTCGGAAGTTCCCTCCCCGAAAGGAGCCTCACACAGGGGGTGGGTTATGGGGAATTCACCGGTTCACTGCCCCCGGTTTACTCAGGAGCCGCCCGCTGTGTGCGAGGCCCCACTGATGGCTGGTGTGTGTCTGTACTCCGGTTAGATTGGAACCTTTTCACCGGCAGGTTTAAGATCCTGAAAATCAATCTTTACTCAATGTTCAGGACTGTGAATAATTGTAAGCATTTAGTGCTGAAAGAATTCCCAATTCCCCAATCCTCCCAATCCAGGAAACTACCCCCTCGACAGGACACACTCTGCACGGTATTGGAGTAAATATCGAACTGTTAGTGATTTAAACTCGGGATTCACTCCTGTTTCTCGTTGAAATGGTGGATATGGAAAAGATTATTAATTAATTTTAGCTTTACTGCCGGATTATATTTTATGTTTACATTCCGCTGTCCAGCTTTATTAAAAGTGATTTATTTTAATTAAATTATCAGACTCTCAGTGACCTTTATTTGCTGATCTAATAAAAAATATAAAATCCCTACTTGTTCAAAAGGATGCATTTTAGATTCTCCAGTCCTTAGGGAATTACTGACCGATCCTCTTATTATTGGTCAAATTTGTATTGAATCTGCTTCTCTCTGGTTTAACTGAACTGTTTGTTTCCCTACCTTACGGAGCAACAACACAATCACTGACTGTTCTACAATTCGCCCAACATTTAGAGACAAATAAACAGTTACCTCAACACCCGGCATTTGTGCAGTACGTGTCCCAGCCGTTGGAGTCCTTCACACTGAATGGAGCAGCCTCCTAGATCGAGTTATTTTATTGTATCACAGAGTCCAATGACGTGAGACAGGACTGCACAGTCAATCGGGGTCAATGGCAATCCTCTAAATGTAAGTGTTTCCACAGATCCCACTGTGGTCCGAGCCAGTGCTTTATTCTGAGACTCAAACGGGTAGTGGAATGTGTTTAGGAGGTTCCTTTTACCAGTTTCACTCACTGTGTTCCCAATCAATCCTTCAACCTTCTCCTTCACCCAGTCAATCGCTCGGCAGTTTGTTTGATGAAGAAATGGACCCAGAAACTCCTCCAGCGGCCGAGCTGCCTGTGGGGAGGAGAGACCAGCAACAAAACGGAGACATATCTCAAATCGCCTATCTTCCTTGCTGTGGGCTTCATTGAGGAGTTTCAGGAGGTCCCCGGGATCTGGAGTCAGGAATTGTGTGAGTGCAGCTACAAACTCTTGGATGGTGAGGTGCGGGAATGTGTACACCACGTTCTGGACAGAATTATCTCTCTCCAAAAGTTCCATCATGAACCCAGACATGAACTGGGAAGGTTGTAGATTGTACTTTATCAAATCTCCATTTCTAAGCACAATCTTGTTCTCGGAAACTCCTGTGAAGGCCATCTCACCAAGCTTCAGTAACACATCACGGGGGCTTTCAATCTCTCGGCCATGGTTTTTCAGAATGTTGTAAATATAGTAGGAATATAGTTGGGTGATGGTCTTGGGAACTCACTGCTGATTCCTGTCTCTTTGTGTAAAGAACGGACCCAGTGACAGACCAAGTATCCAGCAATAGGAAGGATTGTAGCACATTGTGCACAGGATCTCGTTCTCTTCCACGTGTTTGAAAACAGCTGCTGCCACCGCCCGATCTTCAAAAAACTTGTTGAAATATTCCTTCCGCTCTTCACCAACAAATCCCAGGATTTCAGCCCAGACACTGATCTCAGCCTTTTCCAATAAATGTAATGCAGTGGGGCGGCTGGTCACTAGCACTGAACATCCTGGGAGCAGCTTGTGCTGTATTAAACTGTACACAATGTCAGACACTTCACACCAGTCTTTAGGATCTGTGCACGTGTGCTGCGGTTCTGTGCTTCTCCGATTGTCAGCAAAATCGATCCGGTCATTGCATTCATCCAAACCATCGAATATAATCAGCAATCCCTCTGGGTTCTTCCAGAGCTCTCCCAGAACTTTCCCGAAGTAAGGATAGAAAAAGAGTATCAGATTCCTCAGGTTTATTCTACAGTTAATAGCGTTCAAATCCCGGAATTTAAAACTGAAATCAAATTGAAAGTGTGGGTATATTTTCCCAGTGGCCCAGTCATGAACAATCTTTCGTACCATTGTTGTTTATCCAAACCCTGGGACTCCGCTCACTGCTCCTGAACTCCCTGATTTAGATTCTCTCTGGGAAAAACAGCTCTGGAACAATTGATCAGTTCGGATTTTTTCCAGCTCTCTCCGGAGGTGTTTCTTTCTCCACTCTTCATGGTCTCGGCCTCTTGCCAGCAGTTCATGTTCTACAAGTGTCCGATCGCGCACAGTAGAAATGACCGTTAGTTCAGCGTATCGATCAACCAGCTGGAAAACCTTAACCTTCTCCTTTATTAGGATAGTGTTCACTTTCAGTGTTTCAGTTTGTACCCGGAGTGTTTCCTTGTGTTTCTGTTGAACACCTTTAATTAGAACAGACAGAAAGTGGTGTCAATGTTAGTTGTATTGACAAAAAATAACTTCTCAATTCCATTTAATGTTCAGTAAAATATTGCACGGTTTAATTCACAGCTTCAATAGAGGTGCATGTAGAAATTAAATCTCAGTTAATGGAAACCTCATTTGAAAGTGAACAATGGCCGAGATAAGTTTCAAATCCTCACTTGATTCTTATATACATAGAACATGGAGATTTCTATGAAGGTGACTGTTGGTAAACCATTTAACTGGTGTAACTAGAGGAATTGATTTAATTTAAATCCAATTAATTAAACGGGATACTAGCATCTAAAATCGGGCAGAGGGTGTCCATAACTAACAATAAAAAATTTAATTAATTACATAGAATTGAGCAGGTGATGTGTTACTGTTGCGAGATGTGGGAGCCGGTGAACCCCATTGAGGGTCACGGTGATTACGTCTGTGACAAGTGTCTGCTGCTACAGGAACACCAGCTCCGTGTTGATTAGCTGGAGTCTGAACTTCAGACACTGTGACACATCAGGGAGCGGGAGAAGTACCTGGACTCTGTGTATCAGGAGGTGGTCACACCTATGAAGTTAATTAATTCAGATGTAGCCCATGGTCAGGGAAAGGACGGTATGACTATGAGTGAGGCAGGTACGGGGATCCAGGACGTAGAGCTCGAGGAGATGCAGCCCTTGTTCTTGTCCAACAGGTTCGAGGTTCTTACTCCCTGTGGGGACAGGAGCAGGGACTGCAGGGAGGATGAGCAACCTGGCCACAGCACCGTGGAACGGGGGGCCATTCAAGAGGGGGGAGTAAATAGAAATATTGTAGTGGTAGGGGTAGTATTATTAGGGGGATAGATAGAGTTCTCTGCAGCCGAGAGTGAGAGTCCTGAAGGCTGTGTTGCCTACCCGGTGCCAGGGTTAAGGACATCTCCTCTGGGCTGGAAAGAAACTTGCAGTGGGAGGGGGTGGATCCAGTTGTCGTGGTCCTTGTTGGTACAAACGGCATAGATAGGACTAGGAAGCCGGTTCTGTTAAATGAGTATGAGCAGCTAGGGGTCAAATTAAAAAACAGAACCTCAAGGGTAATAATCTTTGAATTATTACCCGAGGCACGAGCGAATTTGGCTAGGACAAATAAAATTAGAGAGTTAAATGTGTGTTTCAAAGACTGGTGTGGGAGAAATGGGTTTTGCTTCCTGGGACTCTGGCACCAGTACTGGGGCAGGAGGGAGATGTTCTGTTCGGACGGGCTTCACTTGGCCAGTGCTGGGACTGGAGTCCTGGCAGATCATATAACTAGGGCTTTAGAGAGGGCTTTAAACTAACTAGTGGGGGGGGGGGGTTCCTAGAGAGAAAATAATAACAATGGCAACAGAGAAGGCCATAGACTTAGGTAGCAGTGGGGAAATTAACAACCAGAGCGTGTCAGGAAGGGGCAGAAGGTATGGAGTAAAAGGTAAAGTAATAAAAAGGGCACAAGCAGGAACTAAGTGTCACAAAACATATTTGAAAGTTCTCTATCTGAAAGCACGTAGCATTCATAACAAAATAGACGAGTTAATGGCACAAATAACTATATATGGGTATGATCTTGTGGCCATTACAGAAACATGGCTGCAGGGTGAAAATGCCTGGGAATTAAACATACCAGGATATTTAACGAACAGGAAGGACAGGCAGGATGGCAGGGGAGGTGGGGTGGCTATGTTAATAAAGGAAGGAATCACTGTAATACAGAGAAATGATATTGGGTCAAAAGATCAGGATAATGAAACAGTTTGGGTGGAGGTAAAGAATATTAAGAGGAAAAAAACACTAGTGGGCGTAGTCTATAGGCCTCCGAACATTTGCAACTCTGTTGGACGGAGTATCAATCAGCAAATAGCTGAGGCTTGTAATAAGGGAACATCTATAATCATGGCGGATTTTAACTATCATATTAATTGGACAAATCAAATTGGGCAGGGCTGCCTTGAGGATGAGTTCATTGAGTGTATTAGGGATGGGATTCTTGAGCATTATGCAACTGAACCGACCATGGTGCAAGCAACCTTAGATCTGGTCCTGTGTAACGAGACAGGATTAATTAAAAATGTCCTAGTAAAGGATCCCATTGGAATGAGTGACCATAACATGGTTGAATTCCATATTCAATTAAAGGGTGAGAAGTTTGGATCTCAAACAAGCGTGCTAAGCTTCAATAAAGGAGACTATGAAGGCATGAGAGCGGAATTGAGTAGAGTGGATTGGGAAAATTGATCAAAGGGTAAGACGATACATGATCAGTGGTGTACATTTAACGAGTTATTTTACAACTTCCAAAAAATATCTATTCCACTGAGAAGAAAAGGGTGTAAAAGAAAAGACAGCCATCCGTGGCTAAGTAAAGAAATTAAGGATAGTGTTCGAGTAAAAACAAGGACATATAAGGTAGCCAAATCTAGTGGGAGGATAGCCATACTTGCTCTCGAGTCAGTGCAAAGAAGGTTCACTCGGTTAATCCTGGGGATGAGGGGATGGATATATGAGGAGAGGTTGAGTAGATTGGGACTCTACTCATTGGAGTTCAGAAGAATGGGAGGCGATCTTATTGAAACTTATAAGATTGTGAAGGGGTTGGATCGGGTGGATGCGGGGAGGGTGTTCCCGATGATAGGTGGAACTAGAACTAGGGGCCATAGTCTTAGAATAAGGGGCTGCTCTTTCAAAACTCAGATGAGGAGGAACTACTCATGGTAGGTCCATGGAATATGCTGCCCCAAAAAGCTGTAGAAGCTACATCATTACATAAATTTAAAACAGAAATAGACAGTTTCCTAGAAGTAAAGGGAATTATGGGTTACGGGGAGCGGGCAGGAATTTGGACATGAGTCTAGGTTCGGATCAGTCATGGCCCTGTGGGTAGCGGAGCGGGCCCAGGGGCCATGTAGCCTGATGCTGCTCCTATTTCGTGTGTCTAATTCTGTTAGATTCAGGAGATGGTTCTGTGATAGTAGATTGGCGGTTAGGATCAGATCAGCCATGATCTTATTGAATGGCGAAGCAGGCTCGCGGGGCCGATTGGCCTACTCCTGCTCCTATTTCTTATGTTCTTATGTTCTTATATTTTCCCTCTGATGGTTAATATTATCCGGCCTGTCCTGTGCTTTAGAAATCACGTTACTAATCCACACATGATCCTATTTATACGACAGTAGAATATCTAGTGAATCAATCTCTGAAACCGCCAGTGGTGATTCCCCTCTGCAGCAATAGAAAACGGGATTGATCGCTCACCGAGAGGGACAATTTGCAGAAGATCCGCCGTTTGCTTATCAGATCTTGGGCAGGTTATCTGGGTTAGTTTGTAGACTGGGAGAGGGCCAGACTGTGAATTGACCGAACTTGCACTGTTAATGTATCAGAACGTGGACAGGTTATTTGTGGTAGTGTGGGCATTGGGACAGAAAGTGAATGGGCAGAAGTTCCACCGTTAGTGTGTCAGGTCCTGAGCAGTTTATCTGCGATAGTGTGGGCACTGGGAGAGGGGCAGACTGTGGATGGACAGGAGTTCTACCGGTAGTGTGTCAGGTCCTGGGCTATTTAGCTGTGGTAGTGTGGGCACTGGGAGAGGCACAGACTGTGGATAAACAGAAGTTCCACCGTTAGTGTGTCAGGTCCTGGGCAGGTTATCTCGGTTAGTGAGGCCACTGGGAGAGGGACAGACTTTGAATGGGCAGAAGTTCCACTGTTATGTGTCAGGTCCTGGGCAGGTTATCTGGTATAGTGAAGGCTTTGGGTAAGGGACAGACTGTGAATGGACAGAAGTTCAGCCATTAGTTTGTCAGGCCCTGGGCAGGTTATCTGGGGTAGTGTGGGCTCTGGTAGAGGGAGAGACTGTGAATGGAAAGAAGATCCACCGTTAGTGTGTCAGGTCCTGGGCAGGTTATCTGGGTTAGTGTGGGCTCTGGTAGAGGGAGAGACTGTGAATGTACAGAAGTTCCACCGTTAGTGTGTCAGGCCCTGGGCAGGTTATCTGGGGCAGTATGGGCACTGGAAGAGCGGCAGCCTGTGAAAAGACAGAAGTTCGGCCATTGGTGTGCCAGGTCCTGGGGCAGGTTTTCTTGGGTAGTGTAGGCACTGAGAGAGGGACACACTGTGAATGGACAGAATTACAACCGTTAGTGTGTCAGGCCATGGGCAGGTTATCTGGCGTACTGTGGGCACTGGGTGAGGGCAGACGGTGAATGGGCAGAAGTTAAACCGTCATTGTGTCAGGCCCAGGGCAGGTTATCTGGGTTAGTGTAAGCACTGGGCGAGGGACAGACTTTGAATGGACAGAAGTTCAACCATTAGTGTGTCAGGCCCTGGCAGGTTATCTGAGGTAGTGTGGGTACTGGGAGAGGGACAGATGGTGAATGGACAGAAGTTCCACCGTTAGTGTGTCACGTCCTGGGCAGGTTATATTGTTTAGAGTGCACACTGGGGCAGAGGCAGATTGTGAATGGACAGAAGTTCGGCCGCTAGTGAGTCAGGTCCTGGGGCAGGTTCTCTGGGGCAGTGTGGGCACTGGGAGAGGGACAGGCTGTGAATGGACTGAAGTTCCACCATGAGTGTGTCAGGTCCTGGGCAGATTATCTGGGGTAGTGTGCGCACTGGGAGTGGGACAGACTGTGATTGTTCAAACGTTCGACCGTTAGAGTGTTCGGCCCTGGGCAGATTATCTGTGGTAGTGAGAGCAATGGGAGAGTGATAGACTGTGAATGGACAGAAGTTCCACCGTTAGTGTGTCAGTTCCTTGCCAGGTTATCTGGGGTACAGTGGGCCTTTGGAGAGGGACAGTCTGTGAATGGACAGAAGTTCCACCCTTAGGGTGCCAGGCCCTGGGCAGGTTATCGGAGGAAGTGTCGGCACTGGGAGAGGGACAGCCTGTGAATGTACAGAAGTTCCACCGTTAGTGTGTCAGTTCCTGGGCAGGTTATCGGAGGAGGTGTGGGCACTGGGAGAGGGACAGACCATGAATGGACAGAAGTTCCACTATTAGTGAGTCAGGCCCTGGGCAGGTTATCTGGGGTAGAGCAGGCATCGGGTGAGGGAAAGTCTGTGAATGGTCAGAAGTTCCACCGTTATTATGTCAGGCCCAGAAAATTTATCTGGGGTTGTGTGTGCACTGGGAGAGGGATAGACAGTGAATACACAGAAGTTCCACCGTTAGTGTGTCAGACCCTGGGCATGTTTTCTGGTGTAGTGTGCGCACTGGGAGAGGGGCAGACTGTGAATTGACAGAAGTTCCACCATTAGTGAGTCAGGTCCTGGGCAGGTTATCTGGGATAGTGAGGGCATTGGGAGAGGGACAGACTGTGAATGTACAGAAGTTCCACCGTTACTGTGACAGGCCCTGGGCAGGTTACCTTTGGTAGTATGGGCACTGGGAGAGGGACAGTCAGAGAATGGACAGAAGTTCTACCATTAGTGTGTCAGGTCCTGTGCATGCTATCTGGTTTAGTGTGTGCACTGGGAGAGGGATGGACTGTGAATGTACAGAAGTTCCACCGTTTGTCTCTCAGTCCCTGGCAGGTATTGTATGCCCTTCTAATCACAGGAAGAATATTATTGAGATGGTGAAGGTGCAGAGAGTAATAAAATGATTGTGTGTGTCAGGAATTGATCAGGATTTCTAACGGAAGTCACAAAATTAATACCGGAATGAGATTAATAATGAACACAATTAATTAAGAGAAAACAGACTCGAACACGCCAGGACAATGAAGGGAAATCAGGGTAATATTTTTCACCAAAGTGTAATGGAGCGGGAGACCAGTTACCAGGGAGGACAATAAAGGGCTGTGTAATTTGGCACAAGAGACAATTGGTTGTGTTTCTGTGTGAAATCAGGGTAATATTTTTCACCAAAGGGTAATAGAGCGTGAGACCAGTTACCAGGGAGGACACTAAGGGGCAGTGTGATTGGGGACAGGAGACAATTGGTTGTGCTTCTGTGGATAAACTGAGAGGAGGGGCAGGTGGGCCCCTCTCTATCAGGGACAGACTGGTTTGGACCAAAGTGGCCTTTTATTCCCCTAAACCTCCTCCTGTTGTGTTTCAGAAAATGCGATCAGCTTTCAGTAACTTTACATTTATATTATTTTTAGATAATCTCATCAGATAACCGAACAGTATCAGGAATAGAACTACCGCCCACTTCACTCAGTATTACGTTAGGGTAGAAAAGACTGAGTATTCATTTCAAAAGTTACTATTATTAAACTCCATCGTTGCATTTGGATACGAGTTTTCCATAATGTTGTATTGAAAATTACAATTATGTTTGTAATAATTATTATGTCCGTGTGTAATTGAGACACGGACTACAGGAGTTGGTTACAACAGAAGTTTACTGAGTGGAGACAACACTGGAACTACTATGCAAAGTTACTGCACAGGCTTTTATACAGGGGTGGTCACTACCGGTACTGCAGTAAACAGTGGCTGCAGAATATAGTTCCTTCTGCAAAGTACATACACTACAATTCCTCCCCTTTTAGCTAAACAGTACATAACATTCAATTAATAACTAAATAACATATTTACAATTACAGTCGCTATACATTAGCTGAAGTTAAGCAATTATAAGTTCAGTCTTTGAGTAGGCTTCCTGATTCTGTCTGGATAACGTTTCTTTGGGGTATCAGGTTCTTCTGGCAAAGTTGATTCGGAATCAACGTCGTTGTTTGTTTCGTCTGCTTCCAATATCACCGAATCTGAGGTAGATGAAATTGGTACTTCGGTTTCATCACCAGGTGTATCGGATCGTGGTGTGGAATTGAGGTTTTCCAGTGACTCTAGAATCTGGTCAGCATGGCGTCTTACAATGCTCTCTCCAACGTCCACGGTATACATTAGAGGTCCTTGCCGTGTGCAGATCGTACATGGCTGCCATTTCTCTGTGCGGTAGTCCCGGGCCAAAATTGGTTGACCTATCTTAAAACTCCTGGTCGGCCTTTCATTCATATTCTGAAACTGCCTGTTCTCCACATCTCTTCTGATGTTTGGCTTAACCAAATCCAAGCGGCATCGTAGTCTTCGATTGAAGAACATCATGGCTGGAGTTTGGTTGGTAACCGCATGTGTCGCATTCCGGTAGGCAAACAAGAAGTTATCCACCTTGTGTTGTAGGGGTATGTCTTCATTTCACATTGCCTTGATAGCCTTCTTGAATGTTTGAACGAACATCTCAGCCAATCAATTGGTGGCTGGATGATATGGGGCGATGTGTAATGCTTAAAACCATTGTTCTTTTAGAACCTCCGGAATTCTTCAGACACAAACTGTGGTCCATTGTCGGAGCAAACCTGTTCAGGCAGCCCATTTCTGGCGATTATGGTTCGTAAGACTGTGATAGTTTTTTCTGTGGTGGTTGAGGACATTTTTATTACCTCTGGCCACTTTGAATGTGCATCCACCGTAACTAAAAACATTGAGTCCATAAATGGACCAGCAAAATCAATGTGCACCCTTTGCCATGGAGATGAGGGCCACTCCCATGGATGTAAAGGGGCTTGAGGTGGGGCGTTTTGGACCTTCTGGCATCCTGTACAGCTCTTGGTCATCTCTTCGATTTCTCTATCGATTCCCGGCCAACACACAAACGCTCTGGCTAAGTTCTTCATTTTTACCCCTCCCAGGTGACCCTCATGAAGCTCATTGAGCACTCTATCCTTCAATTTGGGTGGAATTACTACTCTGGATCCAAATATCAAGGTTCCTCTGCACACCGACAGCTGTTCTATTCTCGGCGAGAATGCTGGCAACAGTAGTTCGCCATGTGTTGGCCATCCCTTCACCGTTAAATCATAGACCCTGGGTCATTTTGTGTTACCTTTTCTATGTTTGCATTCGTCACAGGTAGACATTCGACGATGGTCGAATGGAATATCTCCACAGGATGCACTGCAGGTGCTTCATCCACCATCGGCAATGGTAGGCGCGACAATCCATCAGCATTCCCATGCTGTTTAGTTCCTTTGTACTCGATGTCATATTGGTGTGCCCCTAGGAAAAGGGACCACCTCTGTAGCCGTTGTGCTGTCATTATCGGGACGCCCTTCTGAGGGTTGAAAATGGAGGAAAGAGGTTGATGATCAGTTAGAAACGTAAATTCCTGACCATGCAGCTAGTGATTGAACTTCTTCACCCCCCCCCCCCCCACCAGGCTGAGGGCCTCTCTGTCAATCTGGGCGTAGTTACGCTCGGCTGAAGTTAACGAGCGTGACGCAAAAGCTATCGGCCTCTCTGAACCATCAAGGAATTTATGTGACAGTACCGCTCCAGTGCCGTAGGGAGACGCATCACACACCAGTCTTATTGGTAGTGATGGGTTGCAGTGAGCCAATACTTCTCTTGAAGTGATTAGGTCTTTACTCTTCTGAAAGGCCCGCTTACATTCATCGCTCCATTTCCATGCTACTCCAGTTTGTAGAAGGGCATTCAGTGGGTGCAGAATTGTGGACAAATTCGGCAAAAACTTATGGTAGTAATTCACCAATCCGAGGAATGACCTCAGTTGCGACACATTTTCAGGCGCTGGAGCCTTAACTACCGCTTCAATTTTGTCAGGGTACTTATGTAACCCCTCTTCATCAATCATGTGGCCACAATACCATATCTGTTTCTTAAAAAACTCGCACTTGGAGCGATTGGCTCGTAGCCCATGTTCTCTTAGTCTAGTGAGTACCTGCTCTAGGTTGGCAAGGTGTTCACTGTCATCTTCACCTGTCACTAGGATGTCGTCCAAGTAACACTGAGTCCCCAGAATCCCTTGCAGGTCTTGTTCCATCGCTCTTTGCCATATCGCCGGAGCTGATGCTACTCCGAATACCAGTCGCTTATACTGGTAAAGACATTTGTGAGTGTTTATCGTGTGATACTTCCTAAAGGATTCTTCAACCTCCATCTGCAAATATGCTTGTGCTAGGTCAATTTTTGTAAAACGCTTCCCTCCAGATAGTGAGCAAAAATATTTTCTATCCTCGGGAGAGGATACTGTACTGTGTGAAGGACTGGGTTCACCGTCACCTTGAAGTCCCCACAGATGCGAACGTTCCTTGGTTCCTCAGACTTATTGTTTAACGTTTTCTTCATGATAGGAACGATGGGTGTCGCCCACTCGCTCCAGTCCACCTTAGATAACACACCTGCATTCTCCAGATTCTCCAGCTCTGCCTCGACGGCTGGGCGAATTGCATACAGTATCGGTCTTGCTTTGAAAAACTTGGGAATTGCTTTCTCTTCTATTTTTATCGAGGCGGTTGTGCCTTTAAGAGTTCCCAGTTCTTGTTGAAATACCTCTTTGGCGTTAGCTAAGATTTTTGACAATCGACCAGGTGTGATGTCGTCATCCTTTTTACCAGCCACAGTCAGTGCCTGAATGGAGTGCCAGTCTAAACTTATCTTTCTGATCCATTCACGTCCCAATAACTGTGGTCCACCATCTTGCAGTATGTACAGATACAATTTCTGTATTTCATTGCCGTTGTATTCGACAGGCACCCTTATTTTCCCTCTGGGGTATACTTTCTGCCCCATATATGTCTTCAAGACAATGGATGTCTCTTTCAAGGGTATGTGTGAGAATAGCCGCTCGTAGTCTCGTCGATTCATGACGGTCAGAGCTGATCTTGTATCCAATTCCATTTTGACTTGGGACCCTGCTATCGTGAGGGTGACCCAAATAGTTCGGTGATCCTCTTTTGCGATTACGTTGTGAAGTTTGAGACAGCTTAGTCTCTTGTTCCCGGATTCACTATCTCTCTTCTGGTCTTCGGAACTACTGTCCTTCATCTTTTGTACTTTCCTGGACTGTTCCTTAGTAGCCTTTTTGTTGTCGCTCGTCTTCTTCCCAGACCTGCAAATTCGTGCAATGTGTCCCATCTTTCCGCATTGCCTGCATATTTTGTCCTTGGACCAGCAGTCATTTTGGTCATGGGTTGTTCTGCCGCAGCGATAACATTTTTGAAATTCCCGTGTCATTTCATGGGTGCCGTATTCCTGTGGCTTTTGCTGTATTTCCGCAGCTCCCCTTGCTGCTGCTTCGTACGATACTGCCACGCTGAAAGCCATATCTAGCGTCAGCTCTTTCTCTGAGAGTAACCTCTTCTGGGTTCCTTCACTCAGGAGTCCACAGACAAATTTGTCCCAAAGGGTATCTGCAAGTCCTGCTCCGAACTGGCAGTGCTTTGATAGCTTGCCTAGTTCTGTAAGGTAATCAGCATTGCTCTCATATTTATGCTGATTTCTCTTGAGGAATTTAAATCTTTCTGCTATCAGCAGCGGTGTAGGATTTAGGTGTTCCTGTAGGATATCAACAATTTCATTAAAACTCTTCGCCATCTGTTTGGCTGGAGTAATCAAGTTCCGCAATAGGCCGTATGTTCTTGCGACCATGAAGTTTAGTAGTACCGATGCCTTTTTCTCATCGGCTACTTTGTTTGCCTCGCAATATACTTCGACTCTTTCCACATACGTGGTCCAGTCTTCTATTGCATTATCAGAGGCAGTGATATTGCCAGTCTTTGGCATCTTGGAAATCTAAGATGGCACCTCCCGCGCTTTGCCTTCTTCCCCGATTGAACAAAATGGCGCCTCCCGCGCTTTGCCTTCTTCACCGCTGGATTAAGATGGCGCCTCCCGCGCTTTCTGTCTTCTCCGCTGCTGCTAGTGCTGCTGCTGGCGTTTATATGCCTTGATGGCGAAGCCCTATGGTCTTCGCGCACTTCTCCCCCCGTGCTGCTGCTAACGCCGCTCTCCGCAGTCCCCGTAGCAACTGCAGCTCCTCGCGGCTTTCTGCGCTTCTAATTTCTTTTATTTTCCCGTCGTCAGAGCAAACCCTATGGGGCACTTTCCTCCCTCTTCTCGGGTCTGTACGCTGCCCGGCTTCGTAGCACCGGCCGCGCCCTGTGTGCTCCACCCTCTCTCTCTCTCTCCTCTTCCCGACAACGCTGCTCGGCCCCGTTGAGAAGCCACCCAATCGAGCTCTAGCCCACCGCAGCCCAGGAAGGATCAGTGTACTACCTGCCACCAGCCCGGTTAGCTGGAACACCATAGACAGGATAATCAAGCCATGCTCTCGACAGCCTCTCCTGCAAATCTTCAACTCCAATGAATCAGAGGCAGTTGCCCACGGTCGACGCCCGTTTCTTCTGTTTGTTTTTTTTTTCTTTCTTCCTTCTTGCCTCGACCACTAACAGCTTTGCTTCAGCGATGGATCCCCATGAGGTGGTGCAGACTGTAGGTCACTTCGGATCTATTCGTCGCCAGTGTAACGTCCGTGTGTAATTGAGACACGGACTGCAGGAGTTGGTTACAACAGATGTTTACTGAGTGGAGACAACACTGGAACTACTATGCAAAGTTACTGCACAGGCTTATATACAGGGGTGGTCACTACCTGTACTGCAGTATATAGGGGCTGCAGAATATAGTTCCTTCTGCAAAGTACATACACTACAATAATCAGTAAATTGGGATTCAAAATCCATCTGAATGGAATGACGGTTTTTCAGTACAACAAGATTCTCTGAGCCTATTTTTTCTGTTTTACTGCCAGAGGGAATCGGCCCAATCAACTTCAAATCACCAATAACATGGCCTATTCCTCATGTTCCTCCTCAGTTAATGTTTAATTGTGTGAAACTCTGAACATCTTCTCAGGTTAGATGAAACACTATCTACTGTTCATGAGGTGATGTACAATGGTAATGCTTAAACTTTTCACAATTCTCCACCACATTTGCGACAGTTTGTGCTGAATAGCAGCCATGGGGCAGAGATAACTTCCAGATCAGGGACAAAGGCATTTGTTTCACACGGTATAATGATCTGGCCAGGTGTATTTGTGATTTCACAGTGCATCAGGATCCTGCCTGGTGTGTACGTGGTTTCACAGTGTATCAGGATCCTGCCAGGTGTGAATGTGGTTTCAAAGTTAATCGGGATCCTGCCAGGTGTATATGTGGTTTCCCACTGTATCAGTTTCCTGCCAGGTGTGTGTGTGGTTTCACAGTGTATCAGGGTCCTGCCTGGTGTGTATGTGGTTTCACAGTGTATCAGGATCCTGCCAGGTGTGTATGGGGATTCGCAGAGTAACAGGACACTGCCAGGTGTGTAAGGGGTTTCACAGTGTATCAGGATCCTGCAAGGTGTGTATGGCGATTCACAGTGTATCAGGATTCTGCCAGGTGGGTATGGCGCTTCTCAGTGTATCAGGATTCTGCCAGGTTTGTATGGGGTTTCACAGTTTATCTGGTTCCTGCCAGGTTTGTATGGGGTTTCACGGTGTATCAGGTTCCTGCCTGGTGTGTATGGTGTTTCACAGTGTATCAGGATACTGCCAGATATGTATGCGGTTTCACAGTGTCTCAGGATCCTGGCAGGTGTGAATAAGGATTCACTGTGTATCAGGATACTGCAATGTGTGCATGGGGTTTCACTCTTTATCAGGATCCTGCCAGGTTTGCATATGGTTTCACAGTGTATCAGGTTCCTGCCAGGTGTGTATGGAGTTTCACAGTGTATCAGGATCCTGCCAGTTGTGTATGTGTTTTCACAGTGTATCAGGATCCTGCCAGGTGTGTATGGGGTTTCACAGTGTATCATTAACCTGCCTGGTGTATATGGGATTTCAGTGTGTATCGGATCCTGCCTGGTGTGTGTGGGGTTTGACAGTGTATCAGGATCCTTCCAGGTGTGTCTGGGGTTTCTGTGTATCAGGATCCGGCCTGGTGTGTATGGGCTTTCACAGTGTATCAGGATCCTACCAGGTTTGTATGGAAATTCACTGTTTATCAGGATCCTTCCAAGTGTGTATGGGGTTTCACAGTGTATCTGATCCTGCCAGGTGTGTATGGGGTTTCACAGTGTATCAGGATCCTGCCAGGGGTGAATGGGGTTACACAGTGTATCAGGATCCTACCAGGTGTGTATGGGGTTTAACAGTGTATCAGGATCCTGCCAGGTGTGTATGGTGTTTCACAGTGTTTCAGGATCTTGACAGGGGTGTATGGGGTTACACAGTTTAACAGGAACCTGCCAGGTGTGTATGGGGTTTAACAGTGCATCCGGATCCTGCCAGTTGTATATGGTGTTTCACAGTGTATCAGGATCCAGCCAGGTGTGTATGGGATTTCACAGTGTATCAGGATTCTGACAGGTGTGTATGAGCTTTCAGAATGTATCAGGATCCTGCCAGGTGTGTAAGTGTTTTCACAGCGTATCAGGATCATGCCAGGTGTGTATGGGATTTCACACTGTATCAGGTCCCTGCCAAGTGTGTACGGGGTTTCACAGTGTATCAGGCTTCTGCCAGAGTTGTATGGGGATTCACAGTGTATCACGATGCTGCCAGATTTGTATGTGGTTTCACAGCGTATCAGGATCCTGCCAGATGTGTATGGGGTTTCACAGTGTATTAGGATCCTGCCAGGTGTGTATGCGGTTTGTCAGCGTATCAGGATCCTGGCAGTTGTGTATGGTGTTTCACACTGTATCGGGATCCTGACAGGTTTGTATAGGGTTTCACAATGTATCAGGATCCTGTCAGGTGTGTATGGTGTTTCACACTGTATCAGGATCCTTCCAGGTGTGTATGGGGTTTCCCAGTGTACCAGGATCCTGCCAGCTTCGTATGGGGTTTCACAGTGAATCAGGGTCCTGCCAGGCGTGTATTGGGCCTCCAAGTGTATCAGAATCCTGCCAGGTGTTTATGGGGTATCCCAGTGTTTCAGCATCCTGCCAGGTGTGCCTGTGGTTTGATAGTGAATCAGGATCCTACCAGGAGTGTATGGGCTTTCAGTTTATCCGGATCCTGCCAGGTGTGTATGGGGTTTCACAATGTATCAGGATCCTGCCTGGTGTGTATGGGGTTTTACAGTGAAACAGTATCCTGCCAGATGTGTCTGGTGTTTCACAGTGTATTGGAATCCTGCCAGATGAGTATGCTGTTTCACAGTTTATCCGAATCCTGTCGGGTGTGTTTGGGGTCTCAAAGATTATCTGGATCCTGCCAAGCGTTTAAGGGGTTGCACAGTGTATCAGAATCCTGGCAGTTGTTTATGGGGATTCACAGTGCATCAGGATCCTGCCAGGTTTGTATGGAGATTCACAGAATATCAGGATCCTGCCAGGTGCGTATGAGGTTTCACACATTATCATGATCCTTCCAGATGTGTATGGGGTTTCTCAGTGAATCAGGATCCTGCCAGGTGTTTAAGGGGTTTCCCAGTGTATCAGGAACCTGCCTGGTGTGTGTGGGCTTCACAGTGTATCAGGAAACTGCCAGGTGTTTATGGGGTTTCACACTGAATCAGGATCCTGCCTGGTGTGTATGGGGTTTCACTGTGAATTAGGAACCTGCCTCGTGTGTATGGGGTTTCACAGTGTATTAGGATCCTGACAGGTGTGTATGGGGTCTCACAGTGTATCAGGATCCTGCCTGTTGTGTATGGGGTTTCACAGTGTAACAGGATCCTGCCAGGTTTGTATAGTGTTTCATACTGATTCAGGATTCTGCCAGGAGTGTAAGGGGTTTTACAGTTTATCAGGATCCTGCATGGTGTGTATGGCGTTTCAGTGTATCAGGATCCTGCCAGGTGTAAGCGGGGTTTGAGTGTAGCAGGAGTCTTAGGTTTGTATGGGGTTTCACAGTGTATCAGGATCCTGCCAGGTATGCATGCCCTTTGATAGTGAATCAGCATCCTGCCAGGTATGTATGGGGATTCAGTGTATATGGATCCTGCCAGGTTTATATGCGGTTTCACAGTGTATCAGGTTCTGCCTGTTGTTTAAGGGGTTTCATAATGTATCAGGATCCTGCCAGGTGTGTATGGGTTTTCAAATTGTATCAGTATCCTGCCAGGTGTGTATGGGGTTTCCCTGTGTATCAGGATCCTGCCAGGTGTGTATGGGGTTTTACAGTGTATCAAGATCCTGCCAGGTGTGTGTGGGGTTTCACCGTGTATCAGGATCCTGCAAGATGCGTCTTGTGTATCGGAATCCTGCCAGATGAGTATGCGGTTTCACTGTATATCAGAACCCTGTCAGGTGTGGTTGGGGTGTCAGAGTGAATCAGGATCCTGCCACGTGGTTAAGGGGCTGCGCAGTGTATCAGTAAATTCCGAGGTGTGTATGGGTTTTCAGAGTGTATCAGGATCCTGCCAGGTGTGCTTGTGGTATAACAGTGAATCAGGATCCTGCCAAGTGCTTAAGGGGTTTCACAGTGTATCATGATCTTGCCAGGTGTATGGAATTTCACAGTGTATCAGGATTCTGCCAGGTGCGTATGGGGATTCACCGTATATCAGGATTCTGCTTGATGCATCTGGTGGTAGGACAAGGAAGGAGGTTCTGCTGAGGGAGTTTGCGCAGCTAGGGGCCAAATTAACAAGCAGAACCACAAGGGTAATAATCTCTGGATTACTACCTGAGCCACGTGCAAATTTGGCTAGTTTAAATAAAATTAGAGTGTTAAATGCGTGGCTCAAAGACTGATGTGGGAGAATGGGTTTTGCTTCCTGGGACACTGGCATCAGTACTGGGACAGGAGAGAGCTGTTCCGTTTGGACAGACTTCACTTGCCAGTGCTGGAACTAGAGTCCTGGCGAATCGAATAACTGGGGCTGTAGAGAGGACTTTACACTAATTAGTCGGGTGGAGGTTTTAAGAGAGTGAAAAATAAAAATGACAGCGGAGAAGGCAATAGAGCAAGGTAGCAGTGGGGGAATTAAAAACCAGAGCATGTCAGGAAGGGACAGAATGTATAATGATAAAGGTAAAGTAGTAATAGGGGTAAAAGCAGGAATAAATGATCAGAAAACATATTTGAATGTTCTTTATCTGAATGCACGCAGCATTCGTAACCAAATTGACGAGTTGACGGTACAAATAACTACACATGGGTCTGATCTGGTGGCCATTACAAAAACATGGCTGCAAGTTAATCATGACTGGGAACTAAACATAAAAGTGTACTTTACAATTAGGAAGTACAGACAGGAAGGAAAGGGAGGAGAGGTTGCTATGTTAATCAAGGATGGAATCACTGCAATAGTCAGAAATGATATTGGGTCAAAGGATCAGGATAGCGAAATAGTTTGGGTGGAGGTAGGGAATAATAAGGGGAAAAAGTCACTAGTGGTCGTAGTCAAAAGGCCTCCTAACAGTTGAAAATCTGTTGGTTGGAGTATAAATCAGGAAGTAGTTGGGGCTTGTGATAAGGGAACAGCTATAATCATGGGAGATTTTAACTTTCATATTGACTGGACTAATCAAATTGTGCATGGCAGCCTTGAGGAAGAGTTCATAGAGAGCATTAGGGACGGGTTCCTTGAGCTGTATGTAAATGAACCAAACAGGGGGCAGGCAATCTTAGATCTGGTCCTGTGTAATGAGACAGGATTAATAAAAAATGTCCTAGTAAAGGATCCCCTTGGAATGAGTGACCATAATATGGTTGACTTCCAAATTCAGTTTGAGGATGAGAGAGTTGGATCTCAAACCAGCGTACTGAGCTTAAATAAAGGAGACTATGAAGGTATGAGAGCAGAATTGACTAAAGTAGACTGGGACAACAGATTAAAGTGTAAGACGGTGCAAGAGCAGTGGTCTACATTCAAGGAGATATTTAACATCTTTCAAGATAAATATATTCCACTGAGGATAAAGGGGAATAAAAGAAAATACAGCCATCCGTGGCTTAGTAAAGTAATAAAGGATAGTATCCGACCGAAAACAAGGGCATATAAAGTAGCCAAATCTAGTGAGAGGATAGAAGGTTGGGAAGCATTTAAAAGCCAGCAAAGAATAACTAAAAGATTAATTAAGAAAAGTAAACTAGCAAAAAATATGAAAACAGAGAGCAAGAGTTTCTACAGCTATATAAAAAGAAAAAGGGTGGATAAAGTGAGCGTTGGTCCCTTAAAGGATAGGACCGGGAAACTAGTGGTGGGGATCATGGAGATGGCAAAGACGCTGAACAAATATTTTGTATAAGTCTTTACAGTAGAGGATACTAAAAATATCCCAACCCTGATCAAACAGGGGGCAATGGGGGGGGAGGAGCTAAATACGATAAAAAGCACTAAGCAGATGGTACTCAGTAATATAATGGGACTTAAGGCGGTTAAATCCCCCGGACCTGATGGCCTACACCCTAGGGTCTTGAGAGAAGTGGCGGTAGGGATTGTGGATGCATTGGTGATTATTGTCCAGAACTCCCTGGACTCAGGAAAGGTCCCGGCAGATTGCAAAACTGCAAATGTAACAACCTTATTTAAGAAGGGAAGTAGACAAAAAGCTGGAAACTATAGACCAGTTAGCCTAACATCTGTGGTTGGCAAAATATTGGAGTCCATTATTAAGGAAACAGTAACAGAGCATTTGGATAAACATAATTTAATAGGACAGAGTCAGCATGGTTTTATGAAGGGGAAGTCATGTTTGACAAATTTGCTCGAATTCTTTGATGATGAAACATACAGGGTGGATAAAGGGGAACCAGTGGATGTAGTGTATTTGGACTTCCAAAAGGCATTTGACAAGGTTCCACACAAAAGATTACTGATCAAGATAAGAAATCACGGGATTGGGGGTAATATACTGGCATGGGTGGAAGATTGGCTATCTAACAGAAAACAAAGAGTTGGGATAAATGGTTCATTCTCGGGCTGGCAATCAGTAACTATTGGTGTTCTGCAGGGGTCAGTGCTGGGACCCCAACTCTTTACAATCTATATCAACGATTTGGAGGAAGGGACCGAGTGCAACATATCCAAGTTTGCCGATGATACAAAGATGGGAGGGAAAGCAGTGAGTGAGGAGAACATAAAAAACCTGCAAAAGGACATAGATAGGCTACGTGAGTGGGCAGAGATTTGGCAGATGCAATATATTGTTGGAAAGTGTGAGGTTATGCACTTTGGCAGAAAAAATCAAAGAGAAAGTTATTATCTAAATGGAGAGAAACTGCAAAGTGCGACAGCACAAAGGGATCTGGGGGTCCTGGTGCATGAAACACAAAAAGTTAGTATGCTGGTGCAGCAGGTGATCAGGAAGGACAATGGAACCTTGGCTTTTATTGCGAGGGGCATGGAGTATAAAAACAGCAGATAAGGGAATTAGGGGTTATGGGGAGAGGGCAGGGAAATGGACGTGAGTCTAGATTCGGATCAGCCATGATCCTATTGAATGGTGGAGCAGGCCCGAGGGGCCGTATGGCCTACTCCTGCTCCTACTCCTTATGTTCTTATGTTCTTATGTTCACAGTTTATCAGAATCCTGTCAGATGAGTATGCGGTTTCACAGTATATCAGAATCATATCAGGTGTGTTTGGGGTTTCAAAGTGAATCAGGATCCTGCCAGGTGTTTAAGGGGTTCCACAGCGTATCAGATAAATGGCAGTAGAAAGATTACCTGTAATCATCCGACATTATTCTCTGACTATATAATCTGTGTCTATAGGCATCTCTCCACTTCCCCTGACGAAGGAGCAGCGATACAAATGCTTGTGATTTCAAATAAAACTGTTGGACTATAACCTGGTGTTGTGTGACTCCTTACGTATGGGGTTTCACACTGATTCAGGATCCTGCCAGGTGTGTATGGGGTTTCACTGTGTATTAGGATCCTGCCTGGTGTGAATGGGGTTTCACAGTGTATTAGGATCCTGCCAGGTGTGTATGGGATCTCACAGTGTATCAGGATCCTGCCAGGTATGTACGGGGTTTCACAGTGTATCAGGATCCTCATGGTGTGTATGGGGTTTCACAGTGTATCAGGATCCTGCCAGGTGTGTATGGGGTTTCACAGTGTATCGGGATCCTGCCAGGTGTGTATGGGGATTCACAGTGTATCAGGATCCTGCCAGGTGTGTATGGGGTTTCATAGTGAATCAGGATGCTGCCAGGTGTGTATGGGGTTTCAAAGTGTATCAGTATCCAGCCAGGTGTGTATGGGGTTTAACAGTGTATCATGATCCTGCCAGGTTTCATGGGGTCCACAAGGTATCAGGATCCTGCCAGGTGTGTATGGGGTTTTTCAGTGTATCAGGATCCTGCCAGGTGTGTATGGGGTTTTACAGTGTATCAGGATCCTGCCACGTGTGTATGGGCTTTCACCGTGTATCAGGATCCTGCAAGATGCGTCTGGTGTTTCACAGTGTATCGGAATCCTGCGAGATGTGTATGCAGTATGAAAGTATATCAGAATCCTGACAGGTGTGTTTGAGCTTTCACAGCGAATCAGGATTCTGCCACGTGTTTAAGGAGTTGCAAATTGTGTCAGGAAATTGCCAGGTGTCTATGGGGTTTCAGAGTGTATCAGGATCCTGCCAGGTGTGCATGTGGTTTCACAGTGAATTAGGAACCTGCCGGATGTTTAAGGGGTTTCACAGTGTATTGGGATCCTGCCAAGTGTCTATGGGGTTTCACAGTGTATAAGAATCCTGCCTGGTGTGTATGAGTTTTCAGTGTATCAGAATCCTGCCAGGTGTGTATGTGGTTTCACAGTGTATCAGGATCCTGCCAGGTGTTTATGGGGTTTCACAGTGTCGCAGTTGCCTGCCAAGTGTGTAAGGGGTTTCACACTGAGTCCGGGTCCTGCCAGGTGTGCATGGGGTTGCACAGTGTATTGGGATCCTGCCTGGCCTTTATGGGGTTTCTCACTGAATCAGGATTCTGCCAGGTGTGCACGGGTTTTCAGTGTATCAGGAGACTGCCAGGTGTGTATGGGGTTTCACAGTGTTTCAGGATTCTGCCAAGTTTTTATGGGGTTTCACAGTGTCTCAGGATCCTGCCAGCTTTGTATGGAGTTTCACAGTGTTTCAGTTACCTGCCAGGTGTGTAGGGCGTTTCACAGTGTATCAGGATCTTGCCAGGTTTGTCTGGGGTTTCACGGTGTATAAGGATCCTGCCAGGTTTGTATGGGGTTTCACAGTGTATCGGGATCCTGCCAGGTGTGTATGGGGTTTCACAGTATATCGGGATCCTTCCAGGTGTGTATGGGGTTTCACAGTGTATCATGATCCTGCCTGATGTGTATGGGGTTTCACAGTGTATCAGGATCCTGCCAGATGTGTATGGGGTTTCACAGTTTATCAGGATCCTGCCAGGAATGTATGGGGTTTCACACTGAAGGATCCATTTTGTTCCCAATGAATTCTCGTGTACTTGACTATTTTTAACTGAAAGTTCCAGCTTCCCCCAATGAATTCTGGGATATTTGACTATGTTAGATTTTTAAGATAAAGATGCGTTCTCAGTTGTTAGAACAGAGACTGGCAAATGCAGCTGGTAACAGATAATAGGGATGCAGCAAGGTCGAATATCATACATCAAAGACACATAGAAGTGATAAGGGCATGGGTATATGTGCTCACAGAAACACTGCCCTGTCTTCCTAGGAGCTAAGAGTACAATTACCAACTAAATTCGAATAGACTCCAATCACATGAATCACTGTGGCCTTGCAATTACCTGCCTTGTTCGACGGTTAAGAAGAAAACATGTTTCTCAAGCAATTGACCATGCTTCCAACGGAGAAGGGATAACAACAGAAATGTGGGGATTAGGGTTACAATCCACCTCTCTGACTAGCATGGTCCAAGGGTACTTGAGTTCAAGGGGGCGGGTCCGACAGTTGAAGTGTGGACCCGAGAGCTGAGCGACTAACCACATAAAGCAATGAAGAGCAACTGTTATGACACTGTTTGTATGTGCTCGCCCATTTCTGTGGTAAAGTGGGCGTTGCTTATAGAAGTGTATAACGTGAATGATCACTGTTTTTCCTTTGTGAGTACACCTCTTGTTTGAGGAAGCAGGTGACTCTCCCTTGTATACAAGTTTCTCTAAGTTGTTTATTAAATTCTGTAATTATCCTCAATTCCGTCTCCGCCTCGGCTTCTCCAAAATTCGAATCTAACAGTTGGTGTCAGGTGGGATACTGCAGGTAAGAGGACCATAGGGGTTAAAATACGCTGAGTGGCGGTTAAGGCAGGTCCGCGTCGTCTCCTAAGCAGAGAAGCCAGAGGAAGGCTTTTAGGAGGAACACGGACTCGCTCATCACCAGTAGGGCTAAACCATATATGGTCAGTCAGTATTAAATTACCCACACAGCAAAATTATTCCTCATGGAGACTGCGGACTCTCGGAATTGATTAGGCATAAGTGTATATTTTTGATAAATCTATATTTCTAATTTTGAGTATAAAGTGACACATTTGTGCCAATGCAGTATAAGATAGAGTATAAGAATATAGGTAACAATTGTGTAATAGATCCAACCTCGAAAGGAGCTTCCTGATCAGCTGCTGCTCTTGAGGAGGGATAAACCCCGAGGGGAGTGCACATGAATTCATAATTGACGGATCGTTTAATCACAGGAGACTGAGTCCCCTTTGGAAAAAATATGATGAACTTCATTTCGGAAAGTTTGTCTCAAAGAAAACACAACGGGTTAAGCGAGAAACATAGCCAGGTGGTTAAGCATAAAGTGCAGGAGGGAGACGGAGAGATAAAGAAGGAAAAAGATCTGTATAATCTAATCCCATTTTCCAGCATTTGATCCATAGCCTTGTATGCTATGGCATTTCTAGTGCTCATCCAAATGCTTCTTGAATGTTGTGAGGGTTCCTGCCTCTCCCATCCTTTCAGTCAGTGAGTTCCAGATTCCAACCACCCTCTGGGTGAAAACGTTTTTCCTCAAATCCAATCTAAACCTTCTGCCCCTTACCTTGAATCTATGCCCCATTGTTATTGACCCCTCTAGTAAGGGGAAAAGTTCCTTTCTATCCACCTTATCTATGCCCCTCAGAATTTTGTATACCTCAATCAGGTCCCCCCTCAGCCTCCATTCTCCAAGGAAAACAACCCCAGCATGTCCAACCTTTCTTCATAGCTGAAGTACTCCAGCCCAGGTAACATCCTGGTAAATCTCCTGTGCACCCTCTCCAAAGCAATCACATCCTTCCTATAGTGTGGCGACGAGAACTGCACACAATACTCCAGCTGTGGCCTTACCAGCGTTTTGTACAGCTCCATCATAACCTCCCTGCTCTTATATTCTATGCCTCGGCTAATGAAGGCAAATATCCCATAACCCTTTTTAACCACCTTATCCACCTGCTCTGCTGCCTTCAGGGATCTATGTACATGCACACCAAGGTCCCTCTGACCCTCTGTCTTTCCTAGGGTCTTACCATTCATTGTGTATTCCCTTGCCTTGTTAGTCCGTCCACAATGCATCACCTCCCACTTTTCAGGGTTATATTCCATTTGCCACTATTCCGCCCATCTGATCAACACATCTATATCGTCCTGTAGCCTGGGGCTTCCCGCCTCGCTATTTACCACCCCACCAATTTTCGTATCATCTGCGAACTTACTGATCATACCTTTTACATTCACATCCAAATCATTAATGTAGACCAGAAACAGCAAGGGACCCTGCACCGATCCCTGCGGTACCCCACTAGACAAAGGCATCCAGTCACAAAAACAACCTTCCACCATCACCCTCTGCCTTCTGCCACAAAGCCAGATTTGGATCCAATGAGCCAAGGCACCCTGGATACCATGGGCACTTACCTTCCTGACCAGTCTCATATGCGAGACTTTATCAAAAGCCTTACTGAAATCCATGTAAACCACTCCACTGCACTTCCCTCATCCACACACCAAGTCACCCCCTCGAAAATTTCAATCAAATTGGTCAGACATGATCTTCCCTTGACAAAGCCACACTGGCTACCCCTAATTAATCCCTGCCTCTCCAAGTGGAGACCAATTCTGTCCTCAAAATGTTTTCCAATAATTTCCCTACCACTGATGTTAGGCTCACTGGCCTGTAATTCCCTGGTTCATCCCTGCTACCCTTCTTGAATAATGGTACTACGTTAGCTGTTCTCCAGTCTTCTGGCACATCCCCTGTGGCCAGAGAGGTTCTGAAAATTTGTGGCAGAGCCCCTTCAATCTCCTCCTTTGCCTCACATAGTAGCCTGGGATATATCTCGTCCGGGCCTGGGGATTTATCCAATTTTAAGCATGCTAAACCCGCTAGTACCTCGTCCCTCTCGATGATAATATGTTCAAGTATATCACAGTCCCCCTGCCCGATTTCTATGTCCACATCGTCCTTCTCCATAGTGAACACAGATGAAAATATTCATTTAATACCCCACCAACATCCTCTGGCTCTACACACGGTTTGCCACTTTGGTCCCTAATGGGCCCTACTCTTTCCCTAGTTATTCTCTTGCCCTTAGTATACTTTCAAAACACCTTAGGATTTTCCTTTGTGTTGCTCACCAGTGTTAATTCATGGCCCCTCCTCGCTCTCCTAATTTCTTTTTTACGTATCCCCCTGCACTTTTTATACTCCTCTAGGCTTCCTCTGTCTTTATTCCTTTGTATCTGCCAAAAGCCCCCCTTTTTTTCCTAATACATTCTCGTATATCCCTTGACATCCAAGGTGGCCTGGGCTTGTTGGTCCCACCCTTGACCTTTACGGGAACATGTTGCCATTGTACTCTCTCAATTTCCGTCCTGAAACACTCCCATTGCTCCGATGTGGATTTTCCTTGAAGTAGCTGAACCCAGTCCACATTGGCCAGATCCTGCCTTATCATATTAATATCGGCCTTCCCCCAATTTAGAACCTTTATTTCTGGTCCATCCTTGTCCTTTTCCATGACTACCTTAAATCTCACCGAATTATGGTCACTGTCACCAAAGTGCTCACCTACTAACACTTCTACCACTTGCCCAGCCACATTCCCTGGAATTAGGTCCAGTACCACCTTCTCTCTTGTAGGACTTTCTGCATGCTGGCTTAAAAAGCTCTCCTGGATGCACTTTAAAAATTCTGCACCCTCTAATCATTTCACACTCTTACTATCCCAGATTATATTGGGGAAGTTTAAATCCCCCACTATAATTACCCTATTATTTGCAGACTTCTCTGAGATTTGCCGACATATCTGTTCCTCTAACTCCCCCTGGCTGTTTGGGGGCCGATAGTACACTCCCAACAAACTGCTAGCCCCCTTTTTGTTTTTAAGTTCAACCCATATGGCCTCATTAGAGAAACCTGTTATTATATCATCCCTCCTTACAGCAGTAATTATCTCCTTAATTAATATTGCGACACCCCCTCCTCTTTTACCCCCCCTTTCTCGCCTGAAGATTCTATACCCCAGAATATTGAGCTGCCAGTCTTCCCCCACCCTCAACCATGTCTCCGTGATAGCAACAATATCATACTCCCATGTGTTCATCAACAACTTCAGTTCATTCACCTTATTCGTAAGACTTCTTGCATTAAAATAAATGCCATTTAGCCTTGCCCTACTTCCTTGTGCCGTTACATATTTGCTGTGCCTTCCAGTCTGACATTTCTTCCTCTATATTTGGCTGTACATCACCCCAACCTGACCGAACACACAGAAAATGACCCACTGACCATAACCTGTCCGACCACACAGAAACTGACCCACTTACCACAAGCTGACTGCGCACACAGAAACTGACCCAGTTACCACAAGCTGACCGAACACACAGAAACTGACCCACTGACCACAACCTGAGTGACCACACAGACACTGACCCACTGACCACAGCCTGACCGAACACACAGAAATTGACCCACTGAACAGATCCTGACTGAACTCACAGAAACTGACCCACTGACCACAACCTGACAGAACACACAGAAAATGACCCATTGACCACAACCTTACCAAGCACTCAGAATGTGACCCACAGACCACAACCTGAACGAGCACACAGAAACTGACCCACTGTCCACAACCTCAGCGAGTGCTCAGAGGAACTGACCCACTCACCACAGCCTATAGCCCCCCATCTACCTCCCATGTCTTTATGTCTCTCGCATTCTCGCGCCCCGTCTCTACCCGTCATCTCTCATTGACTTAGCCTGTCGTTCAGTCCCTCTCTCCAACCATATGTCAATCTCTTTCCCACGATGTGTTTTATCCCTTCGTTTCTCTCCCCAGTCTGTCTCCCTCTCTGCCTATCCACTTCTGTCTCACCTCGGCTGTCTTGTGCTCTTTGTCTCCCCATCTGCCTCCCCTTCTGTCTGCAATGTCTGTTGTCCCCCGGTCTCTCTCTCCCTCTCTCTCTCTCTCTCTGTCTCTCTGTCACTCTCTGTCTCTCACTCTCTCTCGCAAAATTCTCCCCGCCATCTGTCTCCCCATCTGTCAATCACTCTGTAGCCCGCATCTGTCTCTCAGTCTGCCTCTCTCTCTGTTCCAACCTCTATCTCCATCAGTATCTCCCCCAACCTTCTTCCCCTCCTTTATCTCTGGCTCGGTCTCCCCAGTCTGTCTCCACCACTTGTCTTGTGCCGTCTGACTGCCTGTCTGTCCGCGCCTCTGTATCTATCGCTGTCTGTCCATCTTGCAAACAATGTCTTCCAGTCTGAATCCCTCTCTGTCTCATACTGCGTCTGTCTGTCTATCACTATGTTCCAACTCTGCCTGTTCTCTTTATGTCCCCCCATATAGCTCCGCTGTCTCTCACTGTCCCCCTTCCATCTCTCTCTCCTGCCTGCCTCCTCCCATCTGTGTCACTCATCTGTCTCTCTCTGTGTCATCCAAAATCCTTCTGCCTGCAGGCTGTCTTCATCTGTTTCGCTTCCCGTTGGTCTGTCTAAACCCACCCCTCCACAGTTTGTGTCCTCCACATCTCTCTCACCCCGTCTCTCTTTCTCTCACTCTGTCTGTCCATATCTGTCTCGCCCGTCTGCCTGTCACTCTTTGTCTCCAGTCTGCCTTCTCTGACCTGTCTGTCTCCCCATTTCTGTCTCCTGGCATTTCTCTCCCCCCTCTGTCTCTCTCTCTCTCTCTCACTCTGTTACCACAGTCTGTCTTTCCCCCCGTCTGTCTCTGTTGCTCTATCTGCTCCCCGTCTGTCTCTCTCTCTCTCTGTCTCACCGCATCTCTCCAACCCCGTCTGTGTCCCCCCGTCTGTCACCAGTCTATCTCTCTGTCTTCCTTCCGTCAGTGTCCACATCTGTCTTATCTATCTGTCTCCTGCGTCTGTCCCCCGTCTGTCCCCCTGTCTCTCTTCCCCGCCTCTCTCCTCGTCTATCTCTGTCGCTGTCTAGCATTTTAAACACCTCTTCTGTCTCCCACGAATCTATTTCTCTCTCTGTCTCTCACAGGTCTGTCTCGCCCCGTCTTTCTCTCTCCCAGTCTCACCACCAAAACTGCTGTCTATCGCTCTCTGTCTAAAACCCATCTGATCTAATTCTGTCTGCCCGTCTGTCGCCCCTGTCTCTCTCTCTCAGTCTCCTTTCCGTTTGTATCTCCCTTCTGCATCCTCCCAGCTACTTGCCCCCTCTTTCTCCCTCTGGCTCATCCACCATCCCTCTCCCCCAATATATCTCTCTCTGTCTCTCCCCATCGGCCTGTGTCCACGTGCCGGCCAGTCACTCCCTCTCTATCTCCCACAGTTTCTCTCTCTTTGTCTCCCACTATCGGTCTCACTCTCTCTCCCTCAGGGTGTATCCATCCATGTCTCTCCCCATCGGCCTGTTTCCACCCGCCTGTCGTTCGCTCATGCACTATCTCCCATAGTATGTCTCTCTCTCTGTCTCCCCCTGTCAGTCTAAATCGCTTTCGCTGCCGGGCTTTCTCCTATCTTTCTCTCTCTCCCCCATCTGTCGCTATATTTGCCCCATCAACTTTCCTCCCAGTCTGTCTCCACCCCGTCTGTTTCCTTTTCTGTCTCACCCCTTCAGTCTCCGCAGTTTCTTTCTTCCCCATCCATTTCTCACTCTGAACCTCCCCCGTCAGTCTCGCTGTCTGACTCTCCTGTATGCCTTCCCGCATCTGTTCCCCATCTGTATCACTCGCGTCTGTCATATACACATCTGTTTCTTTCTCTGTCCTTCCCTTCCAACCCGTCTCCCTCACTGTGTCACCACCCCGACTTCTGTCTATCTGTCTCTGTCTCAACCCCGACTAATCGCTTTTTGCCTCCCCGTCTGTCTCCGCTGTCAGTCTCTCTCTGCCTCCCTTCCATCTGTATCTCCATTCCGCCTCCTCTGGTCGGTCTCCTCTCATCTGCCTTTCTCTTTGTCACCCACCACCTGTCTGCTCACAAGCTATCTCCAGCTGTCTCTCTCCACATCAGCCTGTCTCCGCCCCACTGGTCGGTCGCTCCTTCTCTATTGCCACTGTATGTCTGTCTCTCTGTCACTCCCCATCGGCCAGTCTCCGCCCCACTGGTCAGTCGCTCCTTCTCTATTGCCACTGTTTCTCTGACTCTCTGTCTCTCCCCATCGGTCTGTCTCTGCCCGACTGGTCGGTCGCTCCTTCTCTATTACCACTCTATGTCTGTCTCTCTGTCTCCCCCCACCCTGTTGGCCTCTCTCTGTTTCTCCTCAGGACTGTCTCCTCCCTGTCTCGCTCTCCGCTGATAGTCTCTCTATCTGACCCCCTCACCTGCCCGCCCCGTCTGCCTCCAACGTGTCTCGATCTTTCAATGTATATCCACGTCTGTGTCCTCACTTCTGCAACACTCTCTCTCTTTGTCTCCCTGTCTGCATTCATTCCTGCCTCCCCTGTCTGTCTTCCCCGTGTCCGTCTCCCTGCATTTATCTCCCCTTTCTGTCTCCCTGTCTGCCTTTCACACTCTCTATCTCCAAAGCTTTTCTCTCCCCTGGCTGCTTCTCTTACCGTCTTCTGCCACCAGGCGTAACACTTCTGTATCCCCTGTCTGTCTCCCCCCAAATGACCCCCCTCTCTGTCTCTATCTCTGACTCTTTCATATCCGTTTCTGTCCCTCTCCCTCTGTCTCCAACTGTCTTTTTCCCCTCTCCATCACACTCTCCTTATCTTCCACATCTCTCACTCTGTCTGTCTCCCCATCTGTCTGTCTCTGTCCACTCGCATCTGCCGCTCTGTCTGACTCCCCAACACCAGCTGTCTCCTCGACTGACTGCCCATGTCATTCTCTTTCTCTGCTACCCTCTTCTGTCTCTCCTGATCTGTCTCCCTCGTCTGTCTCCATCAGTCCCTCTCCCACCATCCATACAAACCCACCCCAGGGTCTGTCTCCTCCTTCTGTTTACCCCATATGTCGAATCCCGTCTAACACCACCGTCCATCTCACTCTCTCTGTTTCTACTCTGCATCTGTCTCCAAGTGACTCTGTCCCACACAATCTGTCTCCCCGTCTGTCACCTCACCATCTATATTCAAACGTCTGTCTGCCTTCCACTCTCCTCCCGTCCTTCTCCCCCTGGTCTTCCTCTCTCTCTGTCTTCTCCGTACCTCTTTTTCACAGTGTCACCTGTCTGTCTCTCCAGTCTGTCTATGCAGGTTGTTTTCCCCGTTTGTCTCCTGCCGTCTGTCTCGCCATTTGTCTGTGTCTCGCTCTGTCTCTCCTGCATCTGTATCCTCTGTCTGTCTCTCGCTCTCATTTTTCTAATACCAGCTGTTCTCTTTCTGTCTCCCTCGTCTTTCTCCACTGTCTCTCTCTCACTGTCTCCCCATCTGTCTCTCTTGCCCTGTCTCAACCCGTCTCTTTTTCTCTGTCTATCACACCCTTTCGGAATCCTCCCCATGAGTCCCTCACGCCAGTCTCTCTCTCTCTCTCTCATTCTCTTTCTCTATCTCTCTCTCTCTGTCTCTCTCTCTCTCTCTCTCTCTGTCTCTCTCTCTGTGTCTCTCTCTCGCTCTGTGTCTCTCTCTCTCTGTCTCTCTGTCTCTGTCTCTCTGTCTCTCACTCTCTCACTCTCCCTCTCTCTCTGTCTCTCCCTCTCTCTCTCTGTCTCTCTCTCTCTCTCTCTGTCTCTCTCTCTCTGTCTCTCTCTCTCTCACTCTTTCCCCAACGCCTATCTCCCCATCTGTCTCTCACTCTAACGCCCCTCACATGTCATCCCAGTCAGTCTGTATATCCTGTATCTCACCCTCTCTCTGTCTAGTCAGGCCTGGCATCTCCTTCTGCCTCTGCTGTCATTCTCGCACACTCTTTTTCATCCATGTCTCTCTCTCTCTCTCTGTGTCTCATTCCCTCAGTCTCCACGATCTATCTCACCAACGTCTGTATCTCTATGTGTCTCACGATCGTCTGTCACTCTTGCCTTCTCCCCCATATGCCCCTCCCTCTCTCTGGTGCACCCATCTTTAACTCTCTGTCTCCCTGCATCTGTCTCCTTTTATATTGCTCGGCCCCGTCATTCTGTCCCCCAGTCTGTCTCTTTCTCTGACTAACCAGTCTGTCTCAACCAAGTCTATCTCCATCAGTCTCTCCTCCACCATATTTTTCATTTGTCTGTCTCTCGCTCTGTCTCCCCAGTATATCACCGCAGGCAATCCTGCCACCTGTCTCACTGTCTGTCTCCCCAATCCGTCTCTCCTCAATCTGCCTCACCCAGTCTTTCCTCCGGTCTCTCTCACACTGCACCTGCCTCTCTCTCTGTCTCAATCGCATCTATTTTCTTTCTGACTTAACCTCAGACTCCCCTGTCTCTCTCTGTCTACCTTCTATCTATCACACTGGTCTGCTTCCTCCAGTCTGTGCCCCTCATCTGGCAGTCTAAGTTTCGCCCATCATCTGTCTTCGTGCAGCCTGTCTCCAGCCGCCTCTCTCCCCCAACCTCTCACTCTCTTTGTCTTTCAATTTCTGTCCAGAAACCCGGTCTGTCTCACTTCCCCCAATAGTGTCGCTCTCGGTCCATCACCCACTTTGTGTCTCGCTCTCTGTCTCCTCAATGTCTGTAAATACCAAACGGCTGCGAAATACAAGAGGCAGAAAACGTTAGTGGGATTTGTATACATACACCCAAACAGTAATGGTGAGGTTGGGGATGGCAATAAACACAAAATTAGTGATACGTGCAATAAGGGCACAGCAGTTATCATGGTTGTCTTTACTCTGCATTTAGATTGTCCAACCAAATTAGCAACAATACTGTGGAGGAGTAGTGTATACGGGATTTGTTTCCTGGACAAGCATGTCGAGGAACCAACTAGAGATCAGGCCATCTTAGACTGTTATTATGTAAAGTTGTGCGAGGTCCCTTGGGACCCTTCGTTAAGATGGAGAGTGAGGCTGTTGACTCAGAGACTAGGGTACTGAATTTAAATAAAGGGAACTATGATGGTATGAAGTGCGAGTTTGCAAGGATGATTGGGGAACTTTACTTAAAGGGTTGACGGTGGATAGGCAATGGCAAACATTTAAAGATAGCATGTGTAAACTACAGAATTTGTTCTTCCCTGTCTGGCATAAAAATAAAACAGGAAAGGTGGCTGAACCGTGGCTAACAAGGGAAATTAGGGATAGCATAAGATCCAAGGAGCAGACATATAAATTGGCCAGAAAAAGCAGCAAACCTGAGGATTGGGAGCAGTTTAGGATTCAGCAAAGGAGGAGAAAGGGATTACTTAAGAGGGGAAAAATAGAGTATGAAAGTAAGCTTTCAGGGATCATAAAAACTGTCTGTAAAAGCTCCTATAGATATGTGAGGAGAAAAAGATTCCTGAAGTCAAGCATAGGTCCCTTGCTGTCAGAATCAGGGGAATTTATAATGCGGAACAAAGAAATGGCAGACCAATTAAATACTTACATTGGTTCTGTCTTCACAAACGAGGACACAAATAACCTCCCAGAGCTGTCGGGGAAAATAGGGTCTAATGAGAGGGAGAAAATAAATGAAATCAGTATTTCTAGGGATAGGCTGTTTTCACTTTCACGGGCTTTTTTACAGAGGCCGGTGTCGGGAGGAGCTTACCAATCTCACAGACCGACGGCATCTTTCTGGAGCCACATTACGATTGAAAAAGTGGTGCGGGCAAGAGGAAGCAGCTGAATGGGTGAATAAGGTGAGTATTTATACTAATCTATAGTTTGAAAGTTAAGACAAATAGTTTGAAAAGTTTAGAAGTTATTACTTTGTGTGGTTATAGTTTCTAAGGTCTCTGTAGTGTATCGGGGAGTGCAGCTGACCAAGGCAGCTTGAGTGTATCATTAAATTGTAGTGTAATTAGTGGTTTTGATTTGATTTCAATTAATTAATATTCATTAAAGGGTAATTCATGGCAGGACAGCTCAGCCCATGGCATGCTCATCCTGTGCTATGTGGGGAATCAGGGACACTTCCTGTGTCCCGGAGACCATGTGTGTGGAAAGTGTTTCCAGCTGCAGCTACTGACAGACCGCATTGCGGCGCTGGAGCTGCGAATGGATACATACTGTAGAATTCGCGATGCTGAGGGTATCGTGGATAGCACGTTTAAGGAGTGGGTCACACTACATGTAAAGGCTGCACAGGCAGGAAATGAATGGATGACCACCAGTCAGAGTAGTAGGCACAGGCAGGTAGCGCAGGTGACCACTGTGGCCATACCCCCTCAAACAGAAATACCACTTTGTTGCGGGAGATGTCTTATCAGGAGAAGACAGCAGCAGCTAGCTTCCTGGCACCATGGGTGGTTCTGCTCACAGCATGGAAGGAAAAAGCCTGGGAGAGCTTTAATGATAGGGGATTCAATTTTAAACGGAATGGATAGGCATTTCTGCAGCCGCAAAAGAGACTCCAGGATGGTATGTGTCGTCCCTGGTGCAAGGGACCAGGATGACTCGGGCAACTGCAGGGCATTCTCAGGTGGGGGGAGGGTGAACAACCAGTTGTCGTGGTGCATATAGGTACCAACGATATAGGTACACACGGGATGAGGTGCTAAAACCTGAATATAGGGAGTTAGGAGGTCAATGAAAAAAATAGGCTCTCAAAGGTAGTAATCTCAGGATTGCTACCAGTGCCATATGCTAGTCAGAGTAGAAAGAGAAGGATATTTCAGATGAATACGTGGCTAGAGGAATGGTGCAAGGGTGAGGTATTCACATTCCTGGGAGAGTAGAGCCGGTTCTGGGGGAGGTGGGACCAGTAAAAAGGGATCGGTTTGCACCTGGGTCTGACAGGGATAGATGTCCTAGGGTGAGTTTTTGCTAGTGCTGTTGCGAAGGGTTTAAATTAAAATGGCAAGGGGTTGGGAACCTGTGACAGGAGACAGGGGAAAGGGAAGCAAGGATAGAAACAAAAGACATAAAGGAGAAAAGCAAAAGTGGATGGCAGAGAAATCAAGGGTGCAAACCATACAGGGGTACAGTGATTAATAGTTCTAAAAGGACTAGGTGTTTTTAAAAAACAAGCCTGAAGGCTTTGTGTCTTAATGCGAGGAGCATTCATAATAAGGTGGAATGATGATCTGTGCAAATAGATGTAAACGGATATGATGTAATTCGAATTACGGAGACAAGGCTCCAGGGTGAGCAAGTCTGGGAATTCAACATCCAGGGGTATTCAACATTCAGGAAAGACAGGCAAAAAGGTAAAGGATGTGGGGCAGATTGCTGGTTAAAGAGGGCAATGACACAACAGTAAGTAAGGGTATTAGCTCTGATGATGTGGAATCTGTATGGGTAGAGCTGAGAAATAACAAGGGGCAGAAAACGTTAGTGGGAGTGGAATTCAGACAACCTAACAGTCATGCTGAGGTTGGGGATGGTGCTAAAAGGGAAATCAGAGATGCGTGCAATAAGGGCACATCAGTTATCATGGGTGACTTTAATCTACACATAGATTGGGCTAACTATATTTGTAACAATACTGTTGAGGAGGAATTCCTAGAGTGTATACGGGATGGTTTCCTGGACCAATATGTCAATGAACCAACTAGAGGTCAGACCATCTTAGACTGGGTATTATGTAATGAAAATTGAATAATTAGCAATCTTGTTGGGCAAGGCCCCTTGGTGAGGAGCGATCATAAACTGATAGAATTCTTCATTAAGATGGAGAGTGAATAGTTGACTCAGAGACTAGTGTCCTGAATTTAAATAAAGGAAGTTGCGATGGTATGAGGCGCGAGTTGGCTCGGATGGATTGGGGAACGTTACTTAAATGGTCGACGGAGGATAGGCAAAGGCAAACATGTAAAGATCGCATGGATGAACAACAGAATATGTTCATCCCTGTTTGGCATAAAAATAAAACAGAAAAGCTGACTCAACCGTGGTTAACAAGGGAAACTAGGGCTCGCATAAGATCCAACTAAAGGACATATACATTGGCCAGAAAAAGCAGCAAACATGAGGATTGGGAGCAGTTTAGGATTCAGCAAAGGAGGACAAACGGTTTAATAAAGAGGGGGGAAATAGAGTATGACAGTAAGCTTGCAGGGAACATAAAAACTGACTGTAAACCTTTTATGGATACGTGAAGTGAAAATAATTAGTGAAGTCAAGCGTAGGTCCGTTGCAATCAGAATCAGGGGATTTATAATGGGGAAAAAGAAATGGCAAACCAATTTAATATATATTTCGGTTCTGTGTTCAAGAAGGAGGACACAAATAACCTCCCGGAGATGTCGGGCTACATAGGGTCTGATGAAAGTGAAGAACTGAAAGAAATCAGTGTTTGTAGGGAAATGGTGTTCGGGACATTGACGGGATTGAAGGCCGATAAATCCCTAGGGCTTGATAATCTACATCCTAGGGTACTTAAGGAAGTGGCCCTAGATATAATAGCTACATTAATGATCACCTTCCAACATTCGATAGAACCTGGAACAGTACACATGGATTGGAGATTAGCTAATGTTACCCCACTATTTAAAAAAGGAGGCAGAAAGAAAAGGGAGAATTACAGACCAGTAAGACTGACATCGGCAGTGGGGAAAAAGCAGGAGTTCATTGTAAAAGATGTAATAGCAGAGCACTTGGAAAACAGTGACAGGATCGGACAATGTCAACATGGATTTACAAAAGGTAAATCGTGCTTGACTAATCTATTGGAATATTTTGAGGATGTAACTGGTAAAATAGATAAGGGAGAACCAGTGGATGTGGTGTATTTGGACTTCCAAAAGGCTTTCGATAAGGACCCGCATAAAAGATTAGCATGTAAAGTTAAGGCACATGGGATTGGTGGGCAATTTATTGACTTGGATAGAGAACTGGTTGGCAGACAGAAAGCAAAGAGTTGGAATAAACTGGCCTTTTTCCGAGTGGAAGGCAGTGACTAGTGGGGTACAGCAGGGATCGGCCCTTGACCCCATCTAGTCACAAGATATATATGAATGATCTAGATGAGGGAACTAGATGTAATATCTCAAAGTTTGCAGGCGACACAAAGCTGGGTGGGCGTGTGTGCTGTGAGGAGGATGCCGAGAAACTCCAGTATGATTTGGACAGGTTGTGTGATTGGGCAGAAGCAATGTCGGATGCAATATAACGTGGATAAGTGCGAGGTTATCCACTTTGGTGTCAAAAACAGGAAGGCAGATTATTATCTGAATGGCAATAGATTGGGAGAAGGGGACGTGCAACGAGACCTGGGTGTCCTTGTGCACCAGTCACTGAAGGTAAGCAAGCATGTGCAACAGGCGGCTAAGAAGGCAAATGGTATGTTGGGCTTCGTAGCGAGAGGGTTTGAGTTTAGGAACAAGGATGTCTTGATGCAGTTGTACCCGACCTTGGAGAGCTCACATCTTGAGTATTGTGTGCAGTTTTGATCGCCTTATCTGAGGAATGATGTTCTTGCCATGGAGGGAGTGCAGCGAAGATTCACCAGGCTGATACCTGGGATGAAAGGAATGACGTATGAGGAGAGATTGTGTCGATTGGTAATATCCTCGTTGGAGTTTAGAAGAATGAGAGGGGATCTCATTGAAATTTATAAAGTTGTAACAGGACTAGACAGACTAGATGCAGAAAGAATGTTCCCGATGGCTTTGGAGTCCAGAATCAGGGGTCACAGTCTAACAATAAGGGGTAAGCCATTTAGGACTAAGATGAGGAGGAATTTCTTCACCCAGAGAGTGGTGTACCTTTGGAATACTCTACCACAGAAGGCAGTAGAGGCCAATTCATTAAATATATTCAAGAAGGAGTTGCATATATTTCTTAAGACTAAAGGGATCAAGGGATGTGGGGTGAAGGCAGGGACAGGGTACTGAATTTGGATGATCAGCCATGATCTCCTTGAATGGCAGAGCAGGAACAAGGGGCCGAATGGCCTACTCCTGCGCCTATCTTCTATGTTTATTTTTTTCTATTTCCTTATTTTATTCTCTCTTAGTATCGGGAGATTATAGGGTGAATATCTCTCATAAGTAATTTTTGTTCTTTTATGAGTATATTTCTGCTAAGAAGTTCATAGCCTATCTAACAGTGGGAAGTGATGATTGGTTGGTAGCTGGTGAGTGTTTCTTGTAAAATTTTAAGTTTATTTCTGCAAAATTACCCCATAGTCTGGGAAATAGGGGCATGGCAGACCAGCTTAGTACCGTGATTTGCATATCCTGTGGCATGTGGAAATTTCTGAACGCTTTTGCGGCCTTGGCAACTACGTGTGTGAGAAGTGTCGCCAACTGCAGCATCTCGAGCACTGGGTTATGGTGCTACAGCGGCAGCTGGATTCACTACAGTGCATCTGCGAGGCTGAGAAATACTTGTAAAGCACGTTTCTAGAAGTGCTCAGCCCGCAGCCTCAGAATGTGCAGGCAGAGAGGGAATGGGTGACCACCAGACAGAGAAGGAGGACCAGGCATGTAGGGCAGGAATTTCCAGAGTGTAACTCGCTCGCTAACCGGTTCACAGTTCGGGAAACTGGTTGGGGTGATGGCTCCTCTGGGGAGAGAGGCCAAATCCAAGGCGAAGGCACCACGGGTGGCTCAGCTGCGCAGGGCGGCAGGAAAAGTAGTGGAAGAGCAATAGTGATAGGTGACTCATTGGTTAGGGGAACAGAGAAGCTGTTGTGTAGCTACAGACGTGACTCCAGCATGGTATGTTGCCTCCCTGGTGCCAGTTTGAATGATGTCACAGAGCGGCAGCAGGACACTCTCTGGGCAAGGGTGAACAGCCAGAGCTCGTAATCCATATCGGTACCAATGGCTAAAATGAGCTGCTCCGTCACAAGCAGCTCCAGTACATTGGAGGAAGCGTTTGTGAGCGGATGACTTGTTCCTATCGCTGGAGCCGCGGCCGAGAAGCGAGCAGTCCCTGCAATCTGTTGTTTTCAGCCAAATTAGGACAGGGCTGAGGAGGAAATTCTTCAGCCAGAGAGTGGTGATCCGGTGGAATTCTCTACCAAAGAAGGCAGTCGAGGACAATTCATTAAATATATTCAAGAAGGATTTGGATATATTTCTTAAGGCTAAAGGGATCAAGGGATATGGAGCGAAATCAGGAACAGGGTACTGAATTTGGATGACCAGCCATGATCTCATTGAATGGCGGAGCAGGCTTGATGGTCCGAATGGACTACCCCTGCTCCTATATTCTATGTTTGCATGTTTACGGCCTGAGGAATGAGCTGCTCCGTCACAAGCAGCTCCAGTACGCTGGAGGACTCGGTTGTGAGCGGATGACTTGTCCTTGTCGCTGGCGCCACTGCCGGGAAGTAAGAAGCCCCTGCAATCTCTTGTTTTCAGCCAAATGCTATAGGTAGGGATTTCTAATCACAAAATCTTTGACGCGAGCTGATTTGGTTGCTTTGTTAGAATGTGGTTTAATGACTCACACTGGCCTTTTTCTTTTCTTTCTGCGTGTGGTTTCCAGTGAGTGATCGGTGAATATTTTGAGACTGAAATGAAGGGCAATTTCTGATTCAAATTGCAACTTCATATGCCGTTCGGCCAAATTGAGGCAATTCGACACTACGAACGGGATTCAAATCGGCTTTTCTCTCGTGTGCTGCTTTTTTTCCCTTTATACGGCCGCGTGCGAGTCAGAGAAAGTGGTTGGAGAATAAATCTGAGGCTGCATTCTATTTCAAGCTGCGTGTCTATCCAATTGAACATTTTCTGTGGTGAAATGAAATCGGCAGACTGTACGAAGGAAGAACATACACATTCTCGCAGGGCTTCACTGGGCGGATGCTGAGAGGCTGTTATGCCCTGGCTGTGGAGTCCAGAACTAGGGTTCATATGTCAGAATAAGGGGCCGGCCAATTAGGATTTAGATGAGGAGAAATTGCTTCATTCTAAGGGTTCTGCACCTTTGGAATTCTCTACCGCAGGGGGCTGTGGCTGTTCAGTCGTTGAGTACATTCCTAACCGAGGTGGATTTGGACATTAGAGGAATCAAGCTCTATGGGGCTAGGTCGGTAAGTTTCAGTTGAGGTAGTGGATCTGCCCTGATATATTGAATGGCGGAGCAGGCTCAAAGGCTGCATGGCCAAATCCTGCTCATATTTATTATGTTCTCATATACCGATCTTGGCCAGCGTGGTAGAGAACTGTGGCTCATCTGGCTTAGTTCATTAAATAATCATCGCAGTAGGAAGTTGCTTCAACTGGAATATGGCTGCGTGGACAGACGAGGTGCATTTTCTTCAATAGGTTGCAAAATAAATATTTTTGACGGTTAAAATTGCTTTTGTTAGACTCGAATATTCAGAGCAAAACCAGACGGAGAAACGGAACTGCTGACAAAGTTAAACTTAATTAGAAAACGGACGGGAGGTATTGTGTACAACGGGAGGGAGGCTAGCTTCCTCAAGCTCCCACCTAACTCTCAAGGAAAAGCAGTGTTACAAGCATGTTTATACCTTCAGTGGGCAACACCCACAGGTTAATAAATGTGGGCGTACACATACAAACAGCATCACTACAGTTACTCTCTTATTGGTTGACGTGGTAATTCACTCCACTGTCAGGGCCCCGCCTTGATGTGTCGTGTGACACTAAACATCGCACAATAGTTGTAGTTACTTCTGCTCAGTAAGCGCACGTCTTCAGAAATTGAGACACCACTTAGTAGCTTCCAGCAAGGCCGCCACCATGCTTAACACCCCTGGTGCTACTGTGCTAGCCCTGGAGATGTGCAGTTACTTCATTAATCTCTCGAGAAAAGCTTCTTGGGATAAAAAATGTCAGCTGTTCGACCAAACATTCCAAAGGAAGATAAAGTTTTTGCAGCAAGGATTGTCTTAGAAATTGCTGATTCCGTTTACTGTTTAACTTGGTGGCCACGACTTGTTGTGGGGTTTTACAGCCTTCTCTTATAAATGTTGTATAGCCCAATTCTACAGTAGGAGCCAATTGTCAGAAGGTTCGTAACTTCAAAGGACATGTGTCTCCCCTAACCATCGTGCAAACACACCACATACTCTGTGGCAAGTTCCCCTTATCTCTTAGAAGGGCAAGCTATTTTGAACACTGCTTCTGTCAAGCTGATAACAACATTCCAATATGTTTGGAGATGCGTGGGTTGACGGCCCGCAGTCTGGCGAATCTGCTTTGGTCAGCTATTCCACAGTACTAGTTAAAAATGTTAATATAATGGTCAAGCATCCCATCATGCTTTGCAGCTATCTAAATTCTACATGTACGCTTTTAACACATATATATCTTAATAATGTAAAGCTAATCATCCTTTCAATATGAATTCTAGTAACACAGCCTAATGGTTAATTTATTACAGTCTGGAGGATGCAGGCTTCGGTTCACAGGCCTATTTTTGCAATCCAACATTCCCCCCTTCCAACCCCCGTAAGGGAATCTTAATTCGGGGTTGGAAAGTGTGTGCCCTACGAGTAGCTGGTATAGCATGCTGGGAAACCACGACTAATATGTGTGAAATCAGTCTGATCCATGGGTGGATCTGTATACTTAGTCCCCAGTCTATCCTTTCTCCTCTGCCCGCTGCTCCTATTGCTGCATCATATGATCTGGCAGTAACTGCCCTGATCTGATCCCTTACTTAAATTCAACCTACTGTTCTGATGTTCCAATTCTGCCCCGCTGGGGTATCCTTTTTTTTTCTATCTTTCCTGATGTTACCCCGCCTGGGGTTTCCTCTACGTTGCTTCAGATCTTCTCTTTCAGAGTGCTCAATTTATTTGTTAGTGCTGGTTAGTAATGGGCATGAGTACCCAATTGGCTTATGTATCAAAGTCTTACTACATAGTGTATACATATATCAAATACACTATCATTACAAGTTGGATAACTACCAGAGTGTGTGAAATAATACAAACCTAAGGGTGTGCTCATATATTAAGCCCAATATCCCACCATCGTGAGTTGTCCTCTATGCTGTCAATTTCAATATCCATTCTCCAGTTGTCTTACCCCAAAACATAATAAAGCGTTAGGGGGGAGTTCAGTCGCATCATGAGCTCACTGAAACCCTCAAACAACAGGGGAATGTCGTATCTGAGTATCCGAATTTTGTCACACAATAGTGCAGCAGATACTAAAAAAAACGTGTTGGTTGATCACCACATACTGGAGGCATACTGGTTTTTCCCACACTCTGTTTCCTACAAAACAAAATTATTACAGTCACAATTAAATTCAGAATTAGAATCATTTCAAGTGCCATTACAGTTCAACATCTAATCAACAAATCATGCCTGAAAAGATTCTCCAGATCTCTCTTTTACTCGTATCCAGCTTGTGGATAGTTCTTACTTAATATGATTTCTCCTTAGCACTCAATGCTCCCAATCCAGATTCTTCAAACTCAATTACAATCCCTCTAACAGCTATCAGTGTCTTCACCTCTATTCTGATTGTTTCATTAATTAGATAGTTTCTCGATGGAGTATGTGTTAATGCTTTAACGGTTGTCTCACTCTCCTGAGCCACATTAACTATTTCATGTAGGTCTTGCTGTTGTCAAGTAACTGCGACTGAGACTCAGACCCGTTCTTCAGTGCAAACTCACCATAAAGTCCCAGATGGTAAATACCTCATACGTAACGAATCACATTTGCACACTCATACCTTATCTAAATATTATGTCACACATGCCAACCGATACAAGCATTTCTTGGGCTTTAAGGTGATCTTATCAAAAGATTGTCTGGAGGTCTTTGCTCATCGTCCTCTGCATGGTCCTGATGTCTTGGATAGTGGCCAGGCTATCAAATTCAGTTTTCTTAAAAAGTTCATTAAAGGCAGAGACACAAATGTCTCCAAGATAAAGCAATCAATGTATTATTCTTAATGACACTTTCCTGACATTCAGTAGAAAATTTTGAAAAATTCGCAATTGGTGGTGTAATTCTCCTGTTTCTATCTCAATCACTTCCCCTTAATTACCATTCATATCTCATTCATGAGTCCTGGAGGAACTTTGCTGTCCAGTACAATTTTTAAAATTGAAAACATAGATCAAACGGTCTCACTTGATCCAATTACTAACACTCTTTTATTTTCCATTTTTTTAGTTAACAAGGTAGCTTCCATACAAAAAACGAAAGAAGCAAATCCATTATGACTCTGCTTAGAGCCTGAGGGGTTAATTTATCAAATCATAATTTTGCTTCTATCACTGTGGGGAAACATTAACTTAAAATTAAGAACCTTAAATTTAATAATGTCCAATATCATTATACATCATACTAAAGTTGTTGCTCGGTGAACTTAAACAGCTCTCAGTGGAAAGTGTTAACTCCTTTGCAGGTTATAAAGAAAGTGGAGAAGAACATTATCAGGTTCCATGCAATTGCGTCACTTCACGTAAATTACAAAAAAAACTTTCCCGATCGAAAAGACAATTTTGTTGTCCCACTTTACCAAACATGAACACTTAAATATTGTAGAGGGTCTTGCCACTCTCGGATGTTCTCACGGAGCAGTGTTATCTTATTCAATGCAGTCTACACAAATTTACACAAACCAGAATGTCACCGTGGCCACAATGAAAGTCTGGTTGTAATAGGTTAATTAACCTCACAAATCCAATTTAATCCAGATCACTTTTTAAACTAACTTGGAAAAGAAAGAAGCCACATTAGCAAAGAAAGATTCACTCATGCCTTGTAAACATTCAAATTCATTTTCTTACAAACACATAGGCAACTGTAACTTCAAGGCTGAAGCTTATCTTTTGTAAAACTGTGAACAAATAAATCAAAACAAAATAACACATTCTTGCAGAAAACAGTAAATTACTTCATATTTCTTATTGTCCTTTCTTCAGGTGTCTTTCCAAAATATTGTAAAAATATTGAATAGAACTGGAGAAAATTTAGTTTTTCACATTTAAACAGATCAAATTAAACTGTTTTGGAAGATTTCACCATAGCAACCACGACTCCATCTGTAAGGAAGAGAGAGGTAAATAACAACCCGAAGAATCGAAGTAATCCTCCGAATTTGGTCCTAACCTAATATATTGGATGCAAAGAAAGTTAACACGCATTATTCTTAACGATAGGGTCGTTTTCATTTGTTAATTTAATGCACATTGCACATTAGTTGACACAAACACACACACGCTCCACTCAACTTCAATCAGATGCATTCATGCAGCAGTAACAATCTCGAGCGAGAGAAAGAGTGAGAGAGAGTGTGCTGTCTGAAACCTTGAAAACGGAAGCGCAGGATTTTAAAGAGAAAGTACACTGAAGACCAAGGAACACATTCTGCAGTTTTTTTAGCCTCAGCCCTAGTGTTCCTGAGGGTTAGGGGAAATTGCTTACCCGGGCGTCATCACCGGCTAAGTCTGGCTCCAGTGTCTCCAACTTACATCCATTTTTTTCTGCAAGAAAACGGAGGTTCCTGTACTAAGGAGGATCTGGAAAGTTCCATCCAGCCGCCCAGTTACCTTGGATTTCCGTTGTCTCTCCTGTCCGGTGTTGAACTCGAAACTGATTGGCATGATTGACCTCACTGTGCATACATAGGTACGTCAGGAGGGTAGTTTGGAATTGGGAGGTGTCCCTTCATCTATCATTAAGGATGGTGGGGTCGTTCGAGTGTCAGTTACCACCTCGATCCGGGACCCCCTAACTAACAAACAATTCTCCCATCTCGTTTGCCTCTGGTTGGAGATAGTTTCCCATGAGAAGTTTAACGGGGCTGTGACGGGTGTGTAGGATTACCTTACTGGGACCTACCATGGGCTTTATGGGGGCTGTCCCGTCATGGAGGATGGTACCAGGCAAGAATAATAACCTACTGGTATAGACGATCGTCCCGGGATTGTCCCACCACTGCACTATACGCCCGGTTGCCCACCCAGTTCCACAGGTGGAACGATTTTGTGGGGTCCGGGAGACCCAGGGCAGGCGCACTGGCCAAAGTGATTTTGACCATATCAAAGGCTTCCACTGCCTCAGGTGTCCAATCCAGCGTTTCCTCTCCCGTGAGCCCTCCCTTTAGGAGGTTATGTAAGGGACTTGCCAATTCAGTGAAGTCAGCTACGTATGTGCGGCAGTGGTTGAACAATCCCATCACTCTCTGCAGGCCAGAGACAGTGACAGGTCGCAGTATTTGTAAAAGTGTTTGAACCCTCTCGGGAATCAGGGTTCTTCCCTCTGGGGAGATGATCTGACCGAGATAAGTAACCTGGGGAAGCCCAACTTGAGCTTTGGTCGGATTCAGTTTCAACCCTCCCAGGATTAAACTCTCCAAGACACACGACAGGGCGTCCAAATGAGCTGAGGGCGAGGGGCTGCCGATGAGGTTATCCGCTAGTGCCGGTTGGAGAGCCTTTTCCACACTCTCGTGAAAAATACTAGGGGAATTGTGGAATCCCTGGGGCAGCAAGGTCCCTGTATAGTGAGTGAACTGGACAGTAAACGAGAAGCGTTTTGAGACCTGGGGTCCAGAGGACATGTAAAGAATCTGTCGTGACGGGGTGGTGTTGGGAGGAGGACGGCCCTTGGTCCCTCCAACACTCAGTCAGTCAAACCCCCCCGGTGGTTTGTGGGGTCTTGTTTTGATGAGCCTCTATGGCCTCGACAATCCCCATCAATTCTTTAAATCATCTTAATTCTCAGTCTCTGGCGGCTCCAGGTGCAGGAGACTACTGACTCGAACTTTAGCCTCCTGAACACGTCTCATGAAGTCCTGCAGCAGAGACAGATTTCCCGTTTTATCCACGATTATGTGTCCCATCTGATCCAAACAACTAGCAAACAAAACCTCCCCGCAGTTAGCTTGTTTAGCATCTTTTTGCCCTGTCCACCACTTTATTTGATCAGCCATCGGACTCGTTTCTTTCCACCTATTCTTGATAATTTCCTTTTGCTATTTTAAATCATCATCTTGGACCCGTTTACCAACAGTGACACTGCTGGCCATAGCCGGAACGTCCGATAAAAGGGGTCTCCCCTCGTCACCCATGTCTATCGTTACATATATCGTTATGCTCTATCTTATACTTTAACTTACTTACTTTACACTAATCTTATACTTTAATTGGCACAAATGTATCAACTTAGAATATATAACAGAAATACACATTCAGGTCGAGTCAATTCCGTCAATCCATGGTCTCTGTGAGGAATAATTTAACTACGTGGATAATGTTAATACTGTGGCAGGTGCTTCCATCAAACCCTGTCTCCAATGGCGAGCCTAGCCACTTTCTGCCGAGACACGCGTCTCCATTCTGTAGGCCTAACGACATCGCCCTCAAGGGCTTTATACAGGACAACTCCCTGTCTCGAGCACAGGTGCGAACCCCTGCCTCAAACGTCCACCCTACAATACAGGATTTAGCGTCCTACCTGAAGCATCCCACTTCCTACACCAACTCTAATTTTCGGAGAAAAACCAGATGGATAAAAGGAACAGCTGTTCAATTTAAAGCTTATTAGAAAACGGCCGGGAGGCCTTGTGCACAAAGGGAGAGAGGCGAGCTTCCTCAAGCTCGCACCTAATTCTCAAAGGAAAAGCAGAAATACAAGCACGTTTATACCTTTCAATGGGCAACACCCACCGGTTAAAAAATGTGGGCCTACACGTACAAACAGCGTCACTACAGTTACTCTCTTATTAGATGACGTGGTTGTCACTCAGCTGTCAGGGCCTGCCTTGAGGTGTCCTGTGACACTAAACATCTCACACTAGTTGTACTTACTTCTTATCAGTAAGCGCATAGTTTTCAGACATTGAGACTCCACAAAGTAGCTTTCAGCAAGGCCGCAACCATGCTCATCACCCCTGGTGTTATTGTGCTAGCCCTGGACATGCGCGGTTACTTCATTAATCTCTCGCGAAAAGCTTGCTGTCATAAAAACTGTCAGCTCGAGCTTCGAGCAAACAGTCCAAAGGGAGATAAAGTGTTTGAAGCAAGGATTGTCTCAGAAATGGCTCATTCCTTTTTGTGTTTAACTTGCTGGCCAGGACTTGTTGTGGGGTTTTAGAGACTTCTGTTATAAATGGTGTATAGCCCAAATCTACAGTAGAAGCTAGTGACTGAAGGTTTGTAACTTCAAAGGTCATGTGTCCAATCCAGCGAGCAAAGAAACCATATACTCTGTTGATAGTGTTCCTTATCTATTAGAACGGCAAGCTATGGTGAACACTGCTTCGGTGAAGCTGATAACAACATTCCAAAATGTTTGGAGATACGTGGGATGGTGGCCCGCAGTCTGGCGAATCTGCTTTGGTCAGCAATTATACAGTTCCTTTTAAAAAAAGTTAATATAAAGTGGTCAAGCATCTCATCATGCTTTGCAGCTATCTAAATTCTACATGTAAGCTTTTAATACTTATATATCTCAATAATGTAAAGCTAAACATCCTTTAAATATGACTTCTAGTATTACAGCCTAATGATTTATGCATTAGAGTCTGGAGGATTCAGGCTTCGATTCACAGGCCTATTTTTGCATTCCAACACTTTCACGGTTTCACGAGCATTAAACAATGTAATACTTCTCCTATGGCCTAGGTCTCTCGTAATGCAATAATGGGGTGAAGTGCTTGTTATACTTTCTGCTTGAATCGTTGTTTGATGGTAGCTTTGAATGTGCCTCGGCAGAGGAACCTAAAGGCAGCAGTTAAAATGAAATAAAAACGGGTCGTTAGCGACGGCGCCCTCATTTCCGTAGTTAGCAGGTATTCGAACCTGCGCGGGGAAAATCCCGATATATATTTCTAATCCATCGCCTTAATCACTCGGCCACGACTATCCCATCGTTCAATTGACCCCACGCTGCTTATCATTTTCTACAAAATCGGTGCCTCTCTTGTGAATTCTCTGGCACATAACCACTTGGGTTCCATTGGAATAATTCTAATTGCAAAGTAGTTCACGACTGTATCTGTGGTGCAATGGGCCAGCGCTTTCGGCTGTTAACTGAAAGGTCGGTGATTCGAGCCCACCCAAGTCTGTGACTGGCTTTTAATTTTGCAAACATATCTCTTGTATAAAAATGAAGTCTTTGATTCCGTGAAATGAACAGTGGTGAGCATACTGCTGCTGCCTCCTGCTTGCAAGGGGAACAATCGCTTCATCGATCAGCCTTCTGCCAGTCAGCCTGGATATTCTACTTCCCTTATACCAATATTCCAAGTGCAGCGTTCCTGCCATGAAAATCCAGCAGGAAAATCAGCCACAGTAGATAGTCCATTCTGAAAACACTTGTCTACATTTCCTCAGTTTTACACTTACATGGATAAGATCGGAAAGCTTGAAGCAATAACAATTGCCAGACAACTTCAGCTTCCTTGCATCGCCCCGAACCCTGATCACGGGTCAACAACCATTCAATCACATACAGCGGCGCGAAAATGCCCCCATTGAATGTGTCCAATCAGGGCCTGAGGATTGAGCTGCTCCGTCACAATCAACTCCAGTATGTTGGAGGACACGGTTTGTGAGCGGATGACTTGTTCCTGTCGCTGGGGCCGCGGCCGAGAAGCGAGCAGCCCCTGCAATGTCTTGTTTTCAGCCAAATGCTGGAGGTATGAATTTCAATAACAAAATATTTGACGTGAGCTGATTTGGTTGCTGTGTTTGAATGCGATTTAGTGACTCGCACGGGCCTTGTGCTTTTCTTTTTGCATGCGGTTTGCAGTGTGTGATCGTTAACGTTTTGAGAATGAAATGAAGTGCAATGTCTGATTCAAACTGCTGGTTCATATGGCGTTCGGCCAAATTGAGGCAATTTGACACTACGAACGGGATTCAAATCGCCCATTCTCTCGTGTGCTGCTTTTGTCCCTTTATACGGCCGCATGCCTGTCAGAGAATATGGTTGGAGAATAAATCTGCGGCAGCATTCTATTTCCTGCTGCTTGTCCATCCAGGTGAACATTGTTTTCTGTGGTGAAATTAAATCAGCAGACTGTAAGAAGGACGACCATATAAATTCTTTCAGGGTTTGTGTGCTGCCTTCCTTTAGGAATTTATGTTAGTTTTCCAGTTACTTCAGGGGTTTGAGTAATTTGGGTCGATTTCCATTGTGTGCTGCCACCTAGTGGATATTTGGTACCTAGCAAGTGCGGTAAAGTGCAGTAAAGTGCAGTAAAGGACAGTAAAGTGCGGTAAAGCAAGCTACTGTAGATCACAGGCCTGCAGCCACACATGGTCTGGGAAGTTATTTTCTTGTCACGCTCCAGCCTTGGACACTGTTTGTCTGTAAGTACTTGAGAATGTTATAGATGATTAGTGTACAATATATTTTGCAGAAAATGTTTAGTTGTAACCTTTCTCGGTAAGCACACCTGCACAGCTAGCCGTGAGGTGCTCGCTCTGTGTCTAGCTGGTTAACTTGTAGCTGTATTTTGATGCACTATGTACAGGGCTAATTTAAAGTGAATGTAAGAGAATGCCTTTCTGTTTGCTAAATGTATATTCACAGTAAGCTGTGTTTCCACGTGTTTTGGTAAGTTAAATGCCAAATGTACTGTGTTGCTCAGGCCTACCTAAATTTGTGTATGCATATCAGTTATATGCTTGTATACTAATGTGTGCTTCCATTTCTGTATTGTATTTCAGTTTCCCAATAAGAATCTTTCAGTAAAGTTTGCAAGAAAAGTCAAGCCTTGTGATTTTTATGGGAAGTTATCAAGTTGTTAGCTATCTGTCTAGCTCTGCATAGGAACGCGCTGCAAGGGCAGAATAACTTGACTGGGCGGATGATGAGAGCCTGTTTACCCTGGTTGTGGAGTCCAGAACTAGGGGGCAAATTTTCAGAATAAGCGGCCGGACATTTAGGATTGAGATGAGGAGAAATTGCTTCATTCTCTTGGTTGTGTAACTTTGGAATTTTCTACGGCAGAGGGCTGTGGCTGTTCAGTCATTGAGTACATTGATATCCGAGATGGATTTGTACATTACGGGGATAAATGTATATGGGGCTAGGTCGGTAAGTTTCAGTTGAGGTAGAGGGTCAGCCTTGACATTATTGAATGGCGGAGCAGGCTCGAGGGCCACATGGCCAAATCCTGCTCCTATTGCTTATGTTCTCATGTGCCCTCTTGGACGGCGGGGTTGAGAATTGTGGCTCGTCTGGCTTAGTTCATTAATAAGCATCGCAGTAGGAAGTAGCATCAACTGGAAGATGGCTGCGCGGACGATGTGCATTTTCTTCAATGGGTAGCAAAATAAATATTTTCCAAGGTTAAAACTGCTTTCACGGTTTCAAGAGCATTAAACAATGTAGTATTTCTCCTTTGGCCTAGGGCTCTCGTGATGCCGTGATTTAATAATGGGGTGCAGTGCTTGTTTTACTTTCTACTTCAACCATTGTTTGATTGTAGCTTTGAATGTGACTTTGCACAGGAACCGAAAGGCAGCAGTTAAAATGAAGTAAAAATGGATCAATTGGGATGACGTCCTCATTTCAGCAGTCGACAGGTTTCGAACCTGCGCGGGGAAACCCCAAAAGATTTCTAGTCTATCGCCTGAACCACTCGGCCACGACTACCCCTACGGCCAATTGTGCCCACGCAGGTTCTCATTTGCTGCAAAATGGGTGCCTCTGCTGTGAACCAGCTGGTATATAATCACCTGGGTTCCTGTGGAATAATTCCAATTGCAAGCAATCACTTTTCTGTCTTTGTGGCGCAATCGGCCAGCGCGTTCGGCTGTTAACTGAAAAATTACTGGTTTGAACCCACCCAGGGACATAAGCAGCTTGTAATTTTTGCAAACATACATCTATATATATAAAGCGGTGCTTCTGTCATTCTGTCTATCTGTCTATCTGTCTGTCATTTCCTGTGCGTGTTTCGGGTATACACTCAAAAGTTACAGAGCGTACCTCCGCGCGCGTTACCTCCAAAGAAAGCTTATGCTTCAGAGACTGTTTTAAGCGTATTTACTTTTCGGTCGGACGAAAATTATTCGCGCCTTATGCAAAAAACCTTCAAAATTAAACTCATTATCTGCTAGCATTGATTGACTGACATCAAGGTTCCACCAATCCTGTTCCATCACGATTGACCAATCCTACAGTACGGTCCCCTGATGGTTGGCCAATCGGTGTGTGTGTGGGCGGGACTATTCGTTTTCATCTCGGGGAGCTTCCAGCCATTGTTTCACTAGCAGCTCTGTTCACCTTCCACCTCAAATGACTTCAGCTTGCAGCTAAAACGACTTTCAAAGTTAGTATGTCTTTTAAAAATAACATAAGATTTACCAAAAACGTTTTATAAGTACTTTCACTTTCATTTTTGAACCTTCTAAAAGGTAGACATACAAGCACACAGACAGGGCCCTAAGCCTCCCACTCGATTTAAAATGTTACCCAGCACCAGATTCTCAAAGGTACACAGACAGGGCCCCAAAGCCATAAGTACTTTCACTTTCATTTTTCAACCTTTCAAAACGTACACAGACAGTGACACACACAGGGCCCTAAAGCCTGCCATTCGATTTAAAATGTTACCCAGCACCAGATTCACAAACGGACACAGACATCGCCCCAAAGCCTACCACTCGATTTAAACCGCCTGCCCCAAAACAGCCCCGGCAACGCCGGGCTCCCTAGCTAGTATTGTATAAAAGTTGAGTCTTTGATTCCGTGAAAGGAGCAGTGGTGGGAATACTGCTGCTGCCTTGTTTTACTTTCTGCTTGAATCGTTGTTTGATTGTCGCTTTGAATGTGTCTCATCACATGAAACGGAAGACAGCAGTTAAGATGAAGTAACACGGGTCATTTGGGACGACGTCCTCATTTCCGTAGTCGGCAGGATGCCAGCCTGCGTGGGGAAACCTTGATAGATTTTTATTTCATCGCCTTCACCACACGGCCACGACTACCCCGGCGGTTAATTGGACCCACCCAGCTTGTCACTTGCTGCAAAATGGGTGCGTCTGCTGTGAACGATCTGGTATATAATCACTTGGGTTCTTGTGGAATATTTCCAATTGTAAAGCGTTTTTCGTCTGTCTCTGTGGTGCATTGGGCCAGCGCGTTCGGCTATTCACTAAAAGGTTGGTGGTTCGAAACCACCCAGGGACGTAAGCAGCTTTTAATTTTTGCAAACATATCTGTTGTATAAAAATGTAGTCTTTGATTCCCTGAAAGGAACAGTGGTGAGCTTGCTGCTGCTGTCTTCCTGCTTCCAATGGGAACAATCGCTTCATCGATCAGCCTTCTGCCAGGCAGCCTGGATATTCTACTTCCCTTATAACAATATTCCTAGTGCAGCGTTCTTGCCATGAAAATCCAGCAGGAAAATCGGCCACAGTATATAATCCGTTCTGAAAACCCTTTCCTACACTTTCTTCAGTTCTACACTTACACGGATAAGAACGGAAAGCTTGAAGCAGTAGCAATTACCAGACAACATCAGCTTCCTTGCATCGCCCCGCAGCCTGATCACGTGTCAACAACCATTCAACCACATACAACGGCGCGAGAACGTTTCCATTGCAATGTGTCCAATCAGGGCCTGAGGAATGAGCTGCTCCGTCACAATCCGCTAAAGTACGTTCGAGGACTCGATTTGTGAGCAGATGACTTGCTCCTTTCGCTGGCGACGCGGCCGAGAAGCGAGCAGCCGCTGCAATCTCTTGCGTTCAGCCAAACGCTAGAGGTATGTATTTCCAATCATAAAGGGGCAGAAATTCGGATCGGGGGCTTGCCGCGCGTGCAAGCCCCCGATCTGCACTTACCCGACGCGCCTGCCGTTCACCTCCAGGGACGCCTGGAATTCCATTTTGAAAGAGAAGAATCCCGTGCAGCGTATGACGTCACGCCGTCCTGGAGTGCAGCCAGCGCGAAGCCTGCAGCGCGCTGTGCAACCGAGACACGCCCCTTGAGGTCCCAGTTTAATAGGACACGCCCCCACTGTTTCTCACAAGCTGCAGAGCAGCATTTTAAATTGGTTTTTGGTATTTTTATGAAGCCTTTGCTAACTTTTATAAACTTTTAAAAACGTTTTCATTATTTTGAAGAATCTGACGTAGTTTTAAACAGAATTAAAGGAATTTAAAGAATTCTAAAAGCCCTGAAAGCATTTTTTTCATTCCATTTATTTAATTAGCAACGTCGTAGTCATAAGGACATAAGAACAAAAGAAATAGGAGCAGGAGTAGGCCACTCGGCCCCTCGAGCCTGCTCCGTCATTCAATAAGATCATGGGTGATCTGATCCTAACCGCCAATCTACAATCACAGAACCATCTCCTGAATCTAACAGAATTAGACACATGAAATAGGAACAGGATCATGCTACACGGCCCCTGGGCCCGCTCCGCTACCCACAGGGCCATGACCGATCCGAACCGAGACTCATGTCCAAATTCCTGCCCGCTCCCCGTAACCCTTAATTCACTTTACATCTAGGAAACTGTCTATTTCTGTTTTAAATTTATGTAATGATGTAGCTTCTACAGCTTTTTGGGGCAGCATATTCCATGGACCTACCACCCTCTGAGTGAAGTAGTTCCTCCTCATCTCAGTTTTGCAAGAGCAGCCCCTTATTCTAAGACTATGCCCCCGAGTTGTAGTTTCACCCATCATCGGGAAAATCCTCCCCGCATCCACCCGATCCAACCCCTTCACAATCTTATATGTTTCAATAAGATCCCCTCTCATTCTTCTGTACTCCAATGAGTAGAGTCCCAATCTACTCAACCTCTCCTCATATGTCCATCCCCTCATCCTCGGGATTAACCGAGTGAACCTTCTTTGTACTGACTCGAGAGCAAGTCTGTCCTTTCTTAAGTATGTACACCAAAACTGTACGCAGTATTCCAGGTGCGGTCTCACCACTACCTTGTACAACTGAAGCAATACCTCCCTATTTTTATATTCTATCCCCCTATCAATGAAAGCCAACATTCCATTGGCCTTCTTAATCACTTGCTGCACCTAAATACTAACCTTTTGAGTTTCGTGCACAAGAACCCCCAGATCCCTTTGTACTTCAGTTCTTTCCAGTTTCTTGCCATTAAGATAATAACTTGCTCTAAGATTTTTCCTGCCAAAGTGCATAACCTGACACTTTCCAGTACTGTATTCCATCTGCCAAATCTCTGCCCACTTACTTAGCCTGTCTATGTCCCCTTGCAGGTATTTTATGTCCTCCTCACTCACTACTTTCCCTCCCATCTTAGTATCATCTGCAAACTTTGATATGTTACACTCGGTCCCCTCCTCCAAATCGTTAATATAGATTGTAAAGATTTGGGGACCCATCACTGACCCCTGCAGAACAACACTAGTTACTGATTGCCAGTCTGAGAATGAGCCATTTATCCCAACTCTCTGCCTTTTTTTAGATAGCCAATCCTCTATCCTTGCCAGAATATTACCCCAATCCCGTGATTTTTTATCTTAAGCAATAATATTTTGTGTGGCACCTTGTCAAATGCCTTTTGGAAGTCTAAGTACACTACGTCCACTGGTTCCCCCTTATCCTCCCTATATGTTACTTCCTCAAATAACTCCTGTAAATTTGTCAAACATACTTCCCCTTCATAAAACCGTGCTGACTTTGTCCTATTAAATTATGATTATCCAAATGTTCTTTTACTGTCTACTTAATAATGGACCCCAAAATTTTACCTACCACAGACGTTAGGCTAACCGGTCTATAGTTTCCAGCGTTCTGTCTACTGCCCTTTTTAAATAAGGGTGTTACATGAGCAGTTTCCAGTCTGCCGGGACCTTTGCTGATTCCAGGGAGTTTTGGAAAATTATTACCAATGCATCCACAATCCCTACCGCCACTTCCCTCAAGACCCGAGGATGTAAGCCATCAGGTCCAGGTGATTTATCCGCCTTGAGTCCCATTGTTTTACCGAGTACCACTTCCTTAGTGATTTTGATCCTGTTTAGCTCCTCCCCCACTATAGCCCCCTGTTTGTCCAGTGTTGGGATATTCTTAGTGTCTTCTACTGTAAAGACTGATACAAAATATTCATTCAGTGTTTTTCCCATCTCCATATTTCCCACCATTAATTTCCCGGTCTCGTCCTCTAAGGGACCAACATTTACTTTAGCCACCCTTTTTCTTTTTATATAACTATAAAAACTCTTACTATCTGTTGATATGTTTTTTGCTAATATACTTTCATAATCTATCTTCCCTTTCTTAATCAATCTTTTTGTTATTTTTTGCTGTCTTTTAAAGTTTTTCCAATCCTCTATCCTCCCACTAGATTTGGCTACCTTATATGCCCTTGTTTTTAGTCGAATACTATCCTTAATTTCTTTACTTAGCCACGGATGGCTGTCATTTCTTTTACACCCTTTTCTTCTCAGTGGAATATAAATGTTTTGGAAGTTGTAAAATAACTCCTTAAATGTACACCACTGATCATGTATCGTCTTACCGTTTAATATATTTTCCCAGTCCACTCTACTGAATTCCGCTCTCATAACTTCATAGTCTCCTTTATTCAAGCTTAGCAGGCTTGTTTGAGATCCAACCTTCTCACCCTCTAATTGAATATGGAATTCAATCATGTTCTGGTCACTCATTCCAAGGGGATCCTTTACTAGGAGATTTATAATTAATCCTGTCTCGTTATGCAGGACCAGATCTAATGTTGCTTGCCCCCTGGTCGGTTCAGTTACATACTGCTCAAGAAATCCATCCCTAATACACTCAATGAACTCATCTTCAAGGCAGCCCTGACCAATTTGATTTGTCCAATTAATATGATAGTTAAAATCCCCCATAATTATAGATGTTCCCTCATTACAAGCCTCAACTATTTCCTGATTGATACTCCGTCCAACAGAGTTGCAACTGTTCGGAGGACTATAGACCACGCCCACTCGTGTTTTTTTCCCCTTATTATTCCTTATCTCCACCCAAACTGTTTCATTATCCTGATCTTTTGACCCAATATCATTTCTCTGTATTACAGTGATTTCTTCCTTTATTAACATAGCCACCCCACCTCCCCTTCCTTCCTGCCTGTCCTTCCTGATCGTTAAATAACCTGGTATGTTTAATTCCCAGGCATTCTTACCCTGCAGCCTTGTTTCTGTAATGGCCACAAGATCATACCCATATGTAGTTATTTGTGCCATTAACTCGTCTATTTTGTTTCGAATGCTACGTGCATTCAGATTGAGAACTTTCAAAGATGTTTTGTGACACTTAGTTCCTGCTTTTGCCCTTTTTATTACTTTACCTTTTACTCCATACCTTCTGCCCCTTCCTGACACGCTCTGGTTTTTAATTTCCCCACTGCTACCTAAGTCTATGACCTTCTCTGTTGTCATTTTTATTATTTGCACTCTAGGAAACTCCCCCCCCACTAGTTATTTTAAAGCCCTCTCTACAGCCTAATTGTATGATCCGCCAGGACTCTGGTCCCAGCACTGGGCAAGTGAAGCCCGTCCCAACGGAACAGCTCCCTCCTGCCCCAGTACTGGTGCCAGTGTCCCAGGAAGCAAAACCCATATCTCCCACACCAGACTTTGAGCCATGCATTTAACTCTCTAATTTTATTTGTCCTACCCAAATTCGCTCGTGGCTCAGGTAATAATACAGAGATTATTACCCTTGTGGTTCTGCGTTTTACTTTGTCCCCTAGCTACTCAAACTCCCTCAGCAGAACCTCCTTCCTTGTCCTATCTATGTCGTTGGTACGAACATGGACCACGACAACTGGATCCTACCCCTCCCACTCCAAGTTTCTCTCCAGTCCAGAGGAGATTTCCTTAACCCTGGTACCGGGCAGGCAACACAGCCTTCGGGACTCTCGCTCTCGGCTGCAAAGAACTATATCTATCCCCCTAACGATACTATCCCCTTCCACTAAAACATTTCATTTAACTCCCCCCACTTCAATGGCCCCCCGCTCCACGGTGCTGTGGCCAGGTTGCTCATCCTCCCCGCAGTCCCTGTTCCCATCCTCACAGGGAGTAAGAGCCCCGAACCTGTTGGACAAGTGCAAGGGCTGCGGCTCCTCCAATACTACCTCCTGGATCCACATACCTGCCTCACTTCTAGTCACACCATTCTGACCCTGGCCACGGACTACATCTGAATTAATTAATCTAATTGGTGTGACTACCTCCTGATACATAGAGTCCAGCTAACTCTCCCCCTCCCTGATGTGTCTCAGTGTATGAAGCTCGGACTCCAGCTCTTCAACACGGAGCCGGAATTCCTCGAGCAGCCAACACTAACTGCAAATGTGATCACCGTGAGCATCAATGGTGTCCACCAGCTCCCACATATTGCAGCAGCAGCACATCACCTGATCTCCCATTCTATGTAATTAATTAAATTTATTAATATTATTCTTAAATACCCTCTGCCCCGATTCTTGATGGTTAATATCACACCTTTGAAACTATAAACCAAAGAGATTTAAGCTTAAAAAGGGAGAAATACTCACCAACCAATCACTTACCCGTTTTCTGGTGACGTCGCACTTGGATTACTTTTTAGCTCTCTCCTTCCCTCCGAGTTCCCAGACTGGAGACTGGTACGCCTTATCTGGTCTCTGGGACTTTTATAGCCGCGCTGCTGCCGCTGAGTTCCCGCCGACACAAGTGTCTGCACACTGTTTTCTTTGGGGAACTGTATGAAGTGGTGGAAGGATTTGTGGCTTTGATTAACGCTCCTTCCGTGACTGTAACCATCTTTGTACCAGCCATTAGGGTGGTTAGTTTTATGGCAGGATGGTTTTACGGGCTCTACACAACCTATACAAAGGGGAGGGGGGCACCCACACTCACGGACGCAAATATGCCTCTGGATGTCAACCCAGAATTTAGAGCCAAAGCTCTGACTCCACTTGCTCGGACTGTCTGGAATGGGGTTATGAAACCTTACCCCGTCTAGCCCAGTGGCAGGGATCCTACCGCTACGCCAAAGGCCCACTCCGTTTAACAACGTGAAATGGCTGGAATGAGCACAATTCACGGCATTAAAAAAACTCACAATTGAACTGATGATGACCTCAGCAATCTCCTCAATGAGGTGGAGGCGCAGCGCCTGCTCAACATTGTTAATGAGAAGTCCAAGGTGCCGCAAAAAGGACAGATGATAGCTTGGTCTTTCAAGTGGCTGCATAGGTCTCCAGTCACGGGGAGGGAAAAGGCACAGGAAACATATGGGTGTCACCTTTTGCGCGGAGTGGACCTTTTGCATAGCGGTAAGCATCCCTGCCGCTGGGCCAGAAGGAGTAGTGTTTCGAACCCCGCTCCAGACAGTCCCGGCAAGTGGAGTCGGAGCTCCCACTATAAATTCTGGGTGGACATCCAGCGGGAGACTTGAGTCCACGAGTGTGGGTGCCCCCCCCTCAGATGGGTTGTGGGAGCCTGTAAAACACTCGCGTCATCCTAATGGCTGGTATGAAGATGGTTATGTTCATGGAAGGAGCGTTAACGTGGCCAGAAATCCTCCCACCACTTCATACAGTTCCCAAAAGGGAACAGTGTGAGGATACATACGACAATGACGTCTTGCGCAATGCACCTCCTTGGAACCTAAGTATCAGATGCGAGGGGGCAAATCGTGCAATTGTTAAATTTTTCATTTTATTGCCATGTAAAATGTTGTGTTTGCTATTTTCATTGAAATGTTCATTTGTGACTGAAAGGATATGTAACCTTTTCCTTTAAACAGTGCAGCCTGTAGTCAGTTTGAAAAAAATTAGCAAATTTTATCGGAGCCAAAATATTTTTACAACTGTTTGAAAATTAGAACATAGCTAGTTTCCACCTTGAATGTCTTTATTGCACGAAGAAAACAGAATAAGTCACTTTAAAATGTTAACACATTTTTTTCTGAACTATTCATGTTTACAAATGTTTGAAAAGCAGGAAATAGCTAGTTAACATTTTAAAGTTATAAACTATCTACATCAAAACTGACCCTGAAAACTTTTTTATGATGCAATAAAAGTTCACTGTTTCACTTTAAATTGTGTCTGCTCCTTTCTTTGCCTTGCGGGGAGAGGGGGAGGTACAAAGCGCCACAAGCTCGTGAAGGTGTTGGCGACTAGCAGTTCCCGGGCATTTTTCTCGCTCACAGGCCACCTGCTTACACAGACGTCCTTGCAAGGAAGAAATGGAAAGAGATGTTAAAGTAATTTTAATGAAGTGACTGGCTAGAAAATCACCCCGGTCTATGGCAGGAGAAACGCGTTATCGTCTTGGTAATACATCATACCCGCCTGATCAATATCACAGCCCGAGATGATTTTCCAATAGGTTACTTCCTCTCAAAGTCATAATTAAATACAAACATTCATTCACATGAGTAAAGGAATATATACATACATACATATATGTAAAGGAATATATACGGACATACATACATAATTACTTACTGATGAAAAGTTTATTTCTTAAAAATGTTGGAAATGTTACATTATTTATTTTAGAACAGTCATTTTCGCATTTAATAAACACAGCCACAATTGCTCGTTCTACCTACAGTACTGAAAATCCGTTTTAAAAAAAAAATTAAACTTTAAAACTTACCTCCTCATTTCTTAAAATAACTTTCCTCCCTTTCCCAAACAAAAATATTGCCTTTCAGAAGCTCCACGATAAAAAATATATCTTCCTCCGCAGCCTCTGGAGCAACTTTACTCATGCTTTTTTCATGTGTAAGTTGTAAGGACTTAACCTCACTGAATCCATGAATGAAATCGACGAAGTTCACAGCGCAGGTGCTGCCTGTGCAGTCGAACGTGCTGTGACTCTGAACCCCTTCGTTCAGAGGACAGGAAATGACGGTTTTCCCCGCATGCGCTGTGCATGCTGAAAACCGGTATTTCCACCGGCCAGACGCGTGAGTACCCCGACCGTACTCACGCATTTGGAACGGAATTACCGGGCCAAAATCTTTGATGCGAGCTGATTTGGTTGCTGCGTTTGAATGTGGTTTAATGACTCGCACGGGCCTTCTGCTTTTCTTTTTGCGTCTGGTTTGCAGTGTGTGACCGCTTAACGTTTTGAGACTGAAATGAAGTGCAATGTCTGATTCAAATTGCTGCTTCATATGGCGTTCGGCCAAATTGAGGCAATTCGACACTACGAATGGGATTCAAATCGCCTTTTCTCTAGTGTGCTGCTTTTCTCCCTTTATACAGGCGCGTGCCTGTCAGAGATATGGTTGGAGAATAAATCTGCGGCTGCATTCTATTTCCTGCTGCTTGTTCATCCAGGTAAACATTGTTTTCTGTGGTGGACTCAAATCAGCAGACTGTACGAAGGAAGAACATATAAATTATTTCAGAGCGTGACTGGGCGGATGCTGAGAGGTTGTTTACCCTGGCGGTGGAGTCCAGAACTAGGGGTCAAATATTCAGAATAAGGGTCCGGCCATTTAGGATTGAGATGAGGAGAAATCGCTTCATTCTAAGGGTTTTGTATCTTTGGAATTTTCTACATCAGAGGGCTGTGGCTGTTCAGTCGTTCAGTACATTCCTAACTGAGATGGATTTGTACATTACGGGGATCAAGGTATATGGGGCTAGGTCGGTAATTAACAGTTGAGGTGGAGGATCAGCCATAACCTTATTGAATGGCGGAGCATGCTCGAGAAATGCATGGAAAAATCCTGCTCCTATTTCTTATGTTATCATGCGCCGATCTTGGCCGGCGGGGCTGAGAACTGTGGCCGGTCTGACTTAGTTCATTAATAAGCATCGCAGAAGGAAGTAGCATAAACTGGAAGATGGCTGCGCGGACGACGTGCATTTTCTTCAATGGGTTGCAAAATAAATATTTTCGATGGTTAATATTGCTTTCACGGTTTCAAGAGCATGAAGCAATGTAGTATTTCTCCTGTGGCCAAGGCCTCTCGCGATGCCGTGATGTAATAATGGGGTGAAGTGCTTGTTTTACTTTCTACTTCAACCTTTGTTTGATTGTAGCTTTGAATGTGACTTAGCACAGGAATCGAAAGGCATCAGTTAAAATGGGATATTTGGGCCGACGTCCCCATTTCCGTAATCGGCAAGATTCGAACCTACGCGGAAAATCCAATGGATTTCTAGCTCATCGCCTTTACCACACTGCCACGACTACCCCGATGTTTAATTTGATCCACGCAGCTTGTCACTTGCTACTAAATGGGTGCCTCTGCTGTGAACGATCTGGTATATAATCATATGGGTTCTTGTGGAATATTTCCAATTGCACGGCATTTTCTGTCTGTCTCTGTGGCGCAATAGGCCCGCGCATTCGACTGTTCACTTAAAGGTTAGTAGCTCGAGCCCACCCAGGGACGTGAGCAGTTTTTAACTTTTGCAAACATATCTGTTGTATAAAAATGGAGTCTTTGATTCCGTGAAATGAACAGTGGTGAGCTTGCTGCTGCTGTCTTCCTGCTTCCAATGGGAACAATCGCTTCATCGATCAGTCTTCTGCCAGGCAGCACTACTTCCCTTATACCAATATTCCTAGTGCAGCGTTCTTGCCATGAAAATCCAGCAGGCAAATCGGCCACAGTATATAATCCATTCTGAAAACCCTTTCCTGCACTTTCCTCAGTTCTACACTTACACGGATAAGAACGGAAAGCTTGAAGCAACAGCAATTGCCAGACAACTTCAGCTTCCTTGCATCTACCCGCACCCTGATCACGTGTCAACAACCATTCAATCACATACAGCGGCGCGAGAACGCCCCCATTTGAATGTGTCCAATCAGGGCCTGAGGAATGAGCTGCTCCGTCACAATCAGCTCCAGTACGTTGCAGGACTGGGTTATGAGCGGATGACTTGTTCCTGTCGCTGGCGCCGCGGCCGACAATCTCTTGTTTTCAGCCAAATGCTAGAGGTATGAATTTCCAATCACAAAATCTTTGACGCGAGCTGATTTGGTTGCTGCGTTTGAATGCGGTTTAGTGACTCGCACGGGCCTTGTGCTTTTCTTTTTGCGTGCGGTTTGCAGTGTGTGATCGCTTAACACTTTGAGACTGAAATGAAGTGCAATGTCTGATTCAAATTGTTGCTTCATATGGCGTTCGGCCAAATTGAGGCAATTCGACACAACGAATGGGATTCAAATCGCCTTTTCTCCCGTGAGCTGCTTTTGTCCCTTCATGCGGCCACGTGCGTGTCAGAGAATATAGTTGGACAATAAATCTGAAGATGCATTGGATTTCCTGCTGCTTGTCCATCCAGTTAAACGTTGTTTTCTGTGTTGAAATGAAATCAGCACACTGTACGAAGGAAGATCATATAATTCTTTCAGGGCTGACTGGGCGGATGCTGAGAGGCTGATAACCCTGTCTGTGAAGTCCAGATCTAGGGGTCAAAGTTTCAGAATAAGCGCCGGCCATTTATGATTGAGATGAGGAGAAATTGCTTCATTCTAAGAGTTGTGTGTCTTTGGAATTTTCTACCGCAGAGGGCTGTGGCTGTTCAGAGGTTGAGCACATTCCTAACCGAGATGGATTTTTACATTACGGGGATCAAGGTATATGGGGCTTGGTCGGTAAGTTTCAGTTGAGGTACAGAATTAGCTGTGAGCGAAAGGTGGTGTAATGAGTCAGCGCGTTTGGCTGTTAACTGAAAGGTTGGTGTTTCGAGCCCACTCAAAGACATAAGCAGCTTTTAATTTTTGCAAACATATCTATTGCAAAAAAAATGGAGTCTTTGATTCTGTGAAATGAACAGTGGTGAGTATACTGCTGCTGCCTTCCTGCTTCCAAGGGAAACAATCGCTTTATCGATCAGTCTTCTGCCAGGCAGCCTGGATATTCTACTTCCCTTATAGCAATATTCCAAGTGCAGAGTTCTTGCCATGAAAATCCAGCAGGAAAATCGGCCACGGAAGAAAATCCATTCTAAAAACCCTTTTCTACACTTTCATCAGTTTTACACTTACATGGATAAGAACATAAACACATCGAAGCATAGAAGTTAGGAGCAGCAGTAGGCCATTTAGCCCATCGAGCCTGTTCCGCCATTCAATGTGATCACGACTGATCATCCAGTCTCAGTAATCTGTCCTTGCCATTTCCCCATATTCTTTGATCCCTTTAGCCTTAAGACATCTATCCAACTCCTTCTTGAATATATTTAATGAATTGGCCTCAACTGCCTTTTGTGGTAGAGAATTCTACGGGTTCACCACACTCTGGGTGAAGAAATTCCTCCTCATGTCTGTCCTAAATGGCTTACCCCTTATCCTTAGACTGTGACCACTGGTTCCGGAATCCCCCGCCATCGGGAACATCCTTCCTGCATCTAGTCTGCCTAGTCCTGCTAGAATTTTATAACTTTCAAAGAGATCCCCATTCATTCTTCTAAACTCCAGCGAGTATAAGCCCAATCGACCCAATCTCTCATCATACATCATTCCTGCAATCCCAGGTATCAGTCTGGTGAATGTTCGCTGCACTCCCTCCATGGCAAGAACATTCTTCCTCAGATAAGGCGAACAAAACTGTACACAATTGTCTCACCAAGGCCCTGTACAACTGCAGCAAGACTTCCATGTTCCTGTACTCGAACCATCTCGCTACGAAGGCCAATATACCATTTGCCTACTTAACCGCCTGCTGCACCTGCATGCTTACCTTCAGCGACTGGTGCACAAGGACACCCAGGTCTCGTTGCCCTTCTCCTCCTCCCAATCTATTGACATTCGGACAATAATCTGCCTTCCTGTTTTTTCCAACAAATTGGATAACATTGCATTTATCCACATTATACTGCATCTGCCATGCATCTTCCTAATCACCCAACCTGTCCAAATCATACTGGAGTTTCTCGGCATCCTCCATACAGCACACACGCCCACCCAGCTTTGTGTTGTCTGCAAACTTGCAGATATTACATCAAGTTTCCTCATCTATATCATTATTATATATTGTGAATAGCTCGGGTCCTATGACCAATCCCTGCGGTACCCCACTAGTCACAGCCTGCCACTTGGAATTAGATTGGTTTATTCCAACGCTTTGCTTCCTGTCTGCCAACCAGTTCTCTATTCGTCAGTACCTTGCCCCCAATCCCATGTGCCTTAACTTTACACGCTAATCTCTTTTGCGGGAACTTATCGAAAGCTTTCTGAACTCCAAATAAACCACAGCCACTGGTTGTCCCTTATCTATTCTACCAGTTACATCCTCAAACAATTCCAGTAGATTAGTCAGGAACTATTTACCTTTTGTAAATCCATGTTGACTTTGTCCGATCCTGTCAATGTTTTCCAAGTGCTCTGCTATTACATATTTTATAATGGACTCTAGCATTTTCCCCAATACCGATGTCAGGCTTACCGATCTATAATTCCACGTTTCCTCTCTGTGGTGTATGTAACCTGTACAACCTTAAGAGACTACCTTAAGAGATGGACTACTTTCTCTTGGCTACTGTATATTGTAGTACCGGTGGTGACCACACCGGTATATAAACTCTGTGTAGTAATTTGCTAAGCAGTTCAGCCCTGACCTTCGATTAGTAAAGACCTGTTTAAGTTATTCTTGTTGTCTGTGTCCAGTGATTTAGAATAAGCATATCTGGGACACTCAGACTCAACACTCTCTACCACCTTTTTTGAATAGTGGGGTTACATTAGCTACCCTCCAATCAATGGGAACTGTTCCAGAGTCTATAGAATTTTGGAAGATGACCAGCAATGCATCTACTATTTCTAGGGCCACTTCCTTAAGTACCCTAGGATGTCGATTATCAGACCCTGGGGATTTATCGGCTTTCAATCCCGTCAAATTCTCTAACACTATTTCCCTACAAATACTGATTTCATTCAATTCCTCACTCTCATTAGATCCAATGCTCTCCGACATCTGTGGGAGGTTACTTGTGTCCTCCTTTTTGAAGACAGAACCTCAGTTTGTATTTAATTGGTCAGCCATTTATTTTTTCTCCATTATAAGTTCCCCTGATTCTGACTGCAAGGAACCTACTATTGACATCACCAATATTTTTCTCCTCACATATCTATAGAAGCTTTTACAGTCAATTTTTATGTTCCTGGCAAGCTTACTGTCATACTCTATTTTCTCCCTCTTAATTAATCCCTTTGTCCTCCTTTGCTGAGTCCTAAACTGCTCCCAATCCTCAGGTTTACTGCTTTTTCTCGCCAATTTATATGTCCTCTCCTTGGATCTTCTGCTATCCCTAATTTCCCTTGTTAACCACGGTTGCATCACCTTTTTGTTTTAATTTAATGCCAAACAGGGATGAACAAATTCTGTAGTTCCTCCATGCGATCTTTAAATGTTTGCGATTGCCTATCCACCATCAACCCTTTAAGTAACATTCCCCAATCTATCATACCGAAGTCGCACCTCATATCATCGTAGTTTCCTTTATTTAAATTCAGGACCCTAGTCTCTGAGTCAAATACTTCACTATCCATCTTAATGAAGAAGTCTATCATATTATGGTTGCTCCGCCCCATGGGGCCTCGCACAACAAGATTGCTAATTATTCCTTTCTCGTTACATAATACCCAGTCTAAGATGGCCTGATCACTAGTTGGTTCCTCGACACTTTGGTTTGGAAACCATCCCTTATACACTCCAGGAATTCCTACTCCACAGTATTGTTACTAATTTGGTTGGCCCAATCTATATATAGATTAAAGTCACCCATGATAACTGCTGTGCCCTTTTTGCACGATTTTCTAATTTCCCGTTTAATGCCATCCCTAACCAGTGCATTACTGTTTGGGGGTCTGTATACAACTCCCACTAACGTTTTCTGCCCCTTGATATTTCTCAGTTCTACCCATACAGATTCCACGTCATCAGAGCTAATATCCTTCCTTACTATTGCGTTAACCTCCTCTTTAACCAGCAATGCTACCCCACCTCCTTTGACGTTTTGCCTGCCTTTCCTGAAAATTGAATACCCCTGGATGTTGAGCTCCCAGCCTTGCTCACCCTGGATCCATGTTTCCGTAATCCAAATCATATCATATCAGTTTACCTCTATTTGCACAGCTAATCCATCCACTTTATTATGAATGCTACCCGCATTAAGACACAACGCCTTCAGGCTATTTTTTACACACTTAGACATTTTAGAATTATTATTTAATGTGGCCATGTTTGATTTAAGTCATTAATTTCTTTGACTGCCACTTTTGCCTTTCTCCTTCCTGTGTTTTGCTTCTATCCTTGTTTCCCTTTCCTCTGTCTGCCTGAACAGGTTCCCAGCCACCTGCCATTTTAGTTTAAACCCTCTCCCACAGCACTAGCAAACACTCCCCCGAGAAAATCGGTCCCAGTCCTGCCCAGGTGCAAACCATCCGGTTTGTAGTGGCCAGCCTCCCCCAGAACCGGTTCCAATGCCCCATGAATTTGACTCCCTCCTCCTTGCACCATTCTTCTAGCCACGTATTCATCTGAAATATCCTTCTATTTCTATTCTGACTAGCACGTGGCACTGATAGCAATCCTGAGATTACTACCTTTGAGGTCTTTTTTTAAATTTACCTCCTAATACCCTATATTCAGTTAAATGTGCAACAACATCTGGCTGTTCACCCTCCCCCTCCAGAATGCCCTGCAGCCACACTGAGACATCCTTGACCCTTGCACCAGGGAGGCAACATACCATCCTGGAGTCTCGTTTGCGGCCGCAGAAACGCCTATCTATTCCCCTTACAATAAAATCCCATATTAGTATAGCTCTCCCACAATTATTCCTCCCGTCCTTTGCAGCAGAACGATCCACGGTGCCAGGAAGCTGGCTGCTGCTGTCTTCCCCCTATAAGCCATCCCCCTCAACAATATCAAAAGCAGTATATCCGTTTGAGATGGGATGGCCACAGGGGACGCCTGCACTACCTGCCTGCGCCTACTACTCTGCCTGGCGGTCACCCATTCCCTTCCTGCCTGTGCAGCCTTTACCTGCGGTGTGACCAACGCCCTAATCATGCTATCCATAATGTCCACAGCATCATCAATGCTCCAGTATGTCTCCATTCGCAGCTCCAGCACCGCAATGCAGACTACCATTAGCTGCATCTGGATACACTTCCCGCACACATTGTCGTCAGAGACACAGGAAGCGTTCCTGATATTCCATATAGTGCAGGAGGAGCATACCACGACGCCGAGCTGTCCTGCCATGATTTACCCTTCAATTACTTTCAAATAACTTAAATCAAATCAATACCACCAATTACACTACAATTACATTACATACTCAAGGGCACCCTGTTACTAGGACTAGAAACAATAACCACAAAAAAATTAAGACCTTCTAAAATTTATAAATTATGAACCTTAACTGTCAAACTATAGTGTAATATAAATACTCCCTGGCCACACTCACCCAATCAGCTGCTCCCTCCTGCCCGCGTAATGTTTTGAATCATGACGTGGCTCTGGAATGCCGCCGGTGGTTAGCGAGATTGGTAAGAAAGCTCGCGAAAGTGTGTTTAAATAATCACTGGGTCTCTGGTCTCACTGCTCCCGACACCAGCCTGTGAAAGAAAGCCCGCGAAAGTGAGTTTAAATACTGATTGAATCTCTGGTCTCACTGCTCCCCACGCCAGGCTCTTTGAAAGAAAGCCCGCGAAAGTGAGTTTAAATACTCACTGGGTCTCCGGTCTCACTGCTCCCGACAAAAGACTGTGAAAGTTAGCCCGCGAACGTGAGTTTAAATAGTCACTGGGTCGCCGGTCTCACTGCTCCCGACAAAAGCCTGTGAAAGATAGCCCGCGAACGTGAGTTTAAATAGTCTCTGGGTCGTCGGTCTCACTGCTCCCGACAACAGCTTGTGAAAGATAGCCCGCGAAAGTGAGTTTAAATACTCACTAGGTCTCCGGTCTCACTGCTCCCGACACCAGCCTGTGAAAGATAGCCCGCGAAAGTGAGTTTAAATACTCACTGGGTCTCCGGTCTCACTGCTCCCGACAACAGCCTGTGAAAGAAAGCCTGCAAAAGTGAGTTTACATTCTCTTTGGGTCTCGTGTCTCACTGCTCCTGACACCAGCCTGTGAAAGATAGCCCGCGAACGTGAGTTTAAATACTCACGGAGTCTCCGGTCTCACTGCCCCCGACAACAGCTTGTGAAAGATAGCCCGCGAAAGTGAGTTTAAATACTCACTGGGTCTCCGGTCTCACTGCTCCCGACAGCAGCCTGTGAAATGAAAGCCCGCAAAAGAGAGTTTACATATTCTTTGGGTCTCGGGTCTCACTGCTCCCGACACCAGCCTGTGAAAGAAAGCACGCAATAATGAGTTTAAATACTCACTGGGTCTCTGGTCTCACTGCTTAGAACTGAAAGCTTGAAACAATAACAATTGCCAGAATACTTCAGCTTCTTTGCATCGCCCCGCACCCTGATCACGGGACAACAACCAACCAATCACATACAGCGGCGCAAGAACTCCCCCTTTTTATGTGTCCAATCAGGGCCTGAGGATTGAGCTGCCCCATCACAGTCAGCTCCAGTATGTTGGAGGACTCGATTTTGAGCGGATGACTTGTTCCTGTCGCTGGCGCCGCGGCCGAGAAGTGAGCAGCCCCTGCAATCTCTTGTTTTCAGACAAATGCTAGAGGTATGAATTACTGATCATTAATTAACTGACGGGAGCTGATTTGTTTGTGTTTGATGCGGTTTAATGACACGCACGAGACTTGTGCTTTTGTATTTCCGTGCGGTTTTCAGTGTCTGATCGCTTAACGTTTTGAGACTGAAACGAAATGTAAACTCTGATTCAAATTGTTGCTTCATATGGCGTTCGGCCAAATTGAGGCAATTCGACACTACGAACGGGATTCAAATCGCCTTTTCTCTCGTGAGCTGCATTTTTCCCTTTTTAGGGCCGCCTGGTGAATAAATCTGCGGCTGCATTGTATTTCCTGCTGCGTGTCCATCCTGTTAAACATTGTTTTCTGTGGTGAAATGAAATCGACAGGCAACGGAAGTGAGGTAGAGTCGCTGTTGGTGACTGTATGGCTTTGGATTGCGAGTTGTGAACAAGCTGCTGACTGGACATCGATAGTGAGTGAGGTCTTAGACCAAGCTTTTGACTGGACGAATGCACACAATCAAGGTTAGAGAAGAACATTGCATACGAAGGAGAATTACTGATTGACAAAAGGTGTAGTAAGCCTGGGGATATGGGATAATTTGGAATTCTACAAATGATGACCAAAAATTGACAAAGCGAGAGGAAATAGAATGTAAGAGTGCACTAGCAAGAGACATAATCCTTGGAACAGAGGAGTCTTAAGGGAGGACTTACTGAGGTGTATAAATGTATGAGGGGCCTATATAAAGTGGATAGAAATGACCTATTTCCCTTAGCAGTGGAGTCAAATACCAGGGGGCACAGAGTTAAAATTATTGGTGGAAAGTTTAGAGGAGATTTGAGAGGCTATTTCTTCACCCAGAGGGTTATGGGGGGTCTGGAACTCACTGTCTGAAAGTGTGGTAGAGGCAGGAACCCTAACCAGGTTTAAAAAGTACTTGGATATGCATTTGAGATGCTCTAACCTGCAGGGCTACAGAGCAAGAGCTGGGAAGTGGGATTAGGCTCGTTGTTGGCCGGCGCAGTCTCGATGGGCCGAAATGGTCTCCTTCTGTGCTGCAACTTTCTATGATTCTATGAGAACGGATTGTAAAAGTTTCGATAGATATGGAAAAACTATATACACATATGCAATATTCGTGAAATGAATTGTGTGTCCTTTTCAGGCCGGGGCAGTAGAAATTATACTGGGGCATAATGAAATATTAGTGGCATTAAAGATATACTGTGCATCTGTCTTACTGAAGAATATACGAAAAGAAACATGCTGGGAATTGTGGGGAAAAGAAGGGACCAGTGAGAATGAAGAACTTAAATAAATTAGTATTAGTAAAGAAATAGTCCTGAATAAAATAATGAGTCTAAATGCCGACAAGGCCCCTGGGCCCGATGGCCTACATGCTCGGATTTTAAAGTAGATGGCTACAGAAATAGTGGATACATTGTTTTGATCTTCAACAATTCCCTAGATTATAGAACTATCGCAACTGATTGGAAGGTTGCAAATGTAACCCCGCTATTCAAGAAAGGAGTGAGAGAGTAAACAGGGAACTAGAAACCAGTTAGCCTGATATCAGTAGTAGGGAACATGCTAGAATCTACCATTAGGGACGTGCTAACAAGGCATTTAGAAAATCATAATATGTTTGGGCAGAGTCAGCACGGATTATGCAAAGAAACTCGTGTTTGACAAAACTGTTAGAGTTTACTGAGGTTGTAAATAGCCGGGTTGATAAGATGGAACCAATGGATGTATTCTATTTAGATTTTCAAAAAGCATCGATGAGGTGCCACACAAGAGATTAATCCACAAAATTATGGATCATGCAATTGGCGGTTAAGGGACAGAAACATAAATGGATCATTTCCGGTTGTCAGTCTGTAACTAGTGTGGTAGCACAAGGATCATTGCTTGGACCTCAGCTATTTAGAATCACTATGAATGTCTTAGATAAGGGAACAGGTTGTAATATTACCAAGTTTGCTGATGATACAAAGCCAGACGGGATAGTAAGTAGTGAGGAAGATGCAAAGTGGCTGCAAAGGGATGCAGACAGATTAAGTGAGTGGATAGGAACATGGCAGGTGAAATATAACGTGAAGAAAGGTGAATTTATCCACCTTGGCAGGAAAATAGAAAAACAGAATATTTTTAAATGGTGAGAGATTGGGAATTATTGGTGTTCAGAGAGACATGGTTGTCCTTGTAAACGAATCTAAGAATATACCTTAAGCAAGCAATATTTTAGCCTTTTTTATAGAAAGATTAATGTGTAAGAGGAAATAATTATGGATGCAATTACATAGCGCCTTGGTGAGAGCACATCTGGTGCACACTCTACAGTTTTGTACTCCTTACCTAAGGAATGATATACTTGCCATACAGGGAGTGCAACAGAGGTTCATTCGACTGATTCCTGGGATGAGGGGCGATTGTCCTATGTGCAGTGATGAGTAGACTAGGCCTATGTTCACTAGAGTGTATAAGAATAATACGTGACATAATTGAAAGGTATAACATTCTTAACGAGCTTGACAGGATATTTGCTGAGATGATATTTCTCCAGGCTGGGAGTCCTGAACTAGGGGTCAAAGACTTACAATAAGGGGTCGGCGATTTATCACTGAGATGAGTAGAAATTTCGTCATTCAAACGGTTGTGGAGACTCAGCCGTCGAGTATATTAAAGACAGAGACCGATAGATTTTTGGATATTAAGGGAATCAAGGGATATGGTGATAAGGCGGGTAGGTGGAGTTCAGTTGGAAGAACAGTTATGATCTTATGGATGGCGCAGCAAGTTCGAAGAGCCGAATGGCCAGTGCTGCTCCTATCTCTTATTTATTTTAAAATAATTCTAACCAATTGCTTTTCTTAAAACCTATTATCCAGAAATATAAGCTTAATAAGATTCAGGAGAACACAGCTCTAAACTTATGAATATAAATATTAAAATGTGTGTTCCTAGATTTTTGAAGAGAGTCAAGGAATTTGTAACCAGTGCATTCAGAGTGTGAAAAACTGTCAGAAGTTAGATCATCTCTGAAGGCACTGCTTATACAGAACATTTGATCATTGATATTTCAAATTATTGTGTTTGGCAGAGGCTGGAATGCATAAACCGCCTGTTGGGACTGGAACTACGAATAGAGGAGCAAAGGTGGGGATCAGAGACGGAATATCGGTCTAATGCTGCGAATTGTTCCGTTTTGTCCATGTTTAACAATTTTAAAGATTTGTTTGAGTGTATATTTCAACCCATTCTTCAGCTCCTCTCCGAATTTAGTCTGTGTCACTTCATAAATACAGGTTTTTGTGCAGCAGCACAAAAGCAGGGGCATGGAGCTGGTTTGTTCTGCGATAAACATCGGATCATTGAAACCTGTTGAACAATAATGGATGTAATTCGAATTAGTAAGAAAACAATCACATGCATCAGACATAGAAGTATGAAACTGCCGGATATAGCAAAAGTAAGATGATGGATTTTCTTCGCATCTCCATCTCCAGATCATTTAGATTTGCATAATTCTTGCTGCCCCTCAGTCTCTTGCAGACTGTACTTGCTGCCAAGATTTGTCCTACGGTAATAACATTTAGCAGCAACAACAACAACAACAACCTGTTTTTATATTGCGCCTTTAATATAGTAAAATGTCCCAAGGCGCTGCACAGGTGTATTTTAATTCAAAACATTTGACATCGATCCACATAACGATAAATTAGGGCAGGTGACCAAAAGCTTGATCAAAGGGTTAGATTTTAAAGAGCGTCTTAAAGGAGGAAAGGGAGGTAGCGAGGCAGACAGGTTTCGGCGGGGAATTCCAGAGCTTAGGGCCTAGGCAGCAGAAAGCACGGCCGCCAAAGGTTGAGCGGTCATTTCAAGAACGTATCTATATCCATTTGAAGTCTATTACTATCTTCCTCACTGTTCACTACATTTGCAAGTTTCCTTGCATCTGCAAATTTCGAAATTGTGTCATCTACCCCCAAGTCCAAGTCATTAATTTATATCAAAAGCATCAGTGGTTCTAGTACTGAACTCTTGGAAACACCACTGTATTCCTCCCTCCATTCCGAAAAAAAACAGCCATTCATCACAACTCTCTGTTTTGTATCTCTTAGCCGATTGTCTATCCTTGCTGCTGCTGCCCCTTTTATCCCATGGGCTTCAACTTACTAATCATCCGATTATGTGGTATTTTATCAAATGTCTTTTGCAATCCATTCACACAATAAGAACTGCACTGTACTCATCCACCCTTTCTGGTAACTGATCAAAAAAACTCAACCAAGCCAGTGAAGCAGAATTTTCCCTTGGAAAATCTTTGCTGGCTCTCAATTATTCATCCAATCTTGTCCAAGTGGCTGTTAATTTCTTTCGTAATATTGATTCTAAAACCATCCCCACCACCGACAGTAAACTGACTGGACTGCAATTACCAGGTTTAACCTGCTCCTCTTTTTGTGCAAGGTAGTGCCATTTGAAATCTTCCAGTGCTCTGCTACCAGACCTGTATCTAAAGAAGATAGAAGCCATAACACCCACAATTTCAACACTTACTTCCCTTAGCATCATAGGATGCATCCCCTCCGCACATTGTGACTTCTGCACTTTAAGGACTCGCTGCCTTTCCAGTACCTCCAATTTATCTATTTGTACCTCATTCTGTATCACAGCAACCTCCTGTTTTACTGTAGCTTTGCAAAGTCCTCTTCCTTTGTAAACGCCGCTGCATAGTATTCATTTATTACCTCAGCCACGTCATCTGCCTCCACCAATAGATCTCCATGTTAGTCCCTAATCGGCCCCGCTGCTCCTCTGAAAACCCTTTTCTGTGATCATGCCTGTAAATTTTTCTTGCGTTTTCTCCAGTGCCACTTTATCGCTTTTATATTATGTCGACCAGAACTCAACACATTGCTCAATGTCTGGTCTGACCAAGGTTCGAGGCGAGTTTGACATAACTTCTCTGCTTTGGATTCTATCCCTCTAGAAATGTACTCAATGCTTTGAGTGCGTTTAATGGACGATTAACCGCTGTCGCTGCTTTTAGTGAGTCCATATCAAGGAATCTTGTGAAAATAATGAAGCTCACCCAGCAGAATGTGAAAATGTTGCTATTGTTTACGACAGGAAGAGGCCACTGTGGCCGGCGGGCTGAGATAGTAAATTCTGTTCACTCTCTCTGTGTTGCTCTGTGTTGATTTTATTTTGATCAATTTGTCATTTGTAACATTGCCCCTCTCCATACATTACAGACATAGTGCGCAAGTGGTTGGGTTTGGCGGCCAAATATTTCGATCAACGATTTGGACATTGTTTATTTTGAATATAGATTGCTCAGAGACCCAGCGGAGTTTCACTTGTCAGTTTTCTAACGGTGAAACTTGCTCAAAGGAGAGAGAGAAAATAATAAATGAGCAACATACAGAAAGTGAAAGCTGGAGACAGATACAGGCCGAGTCTTCCATCGCCGCTGCTCTGGTTAAAGATCATTTGGCAGAATGGATAATGTGTTTGACTTCGGTGTTGATCTTGATGTTATCAGAAAATTGCAGGTACGAGTTCTACGCAGTCATTGTACACACTATGTTAAAACGTGTCCTACTTGGGCCGGAACTGTTTGACAGCCGATCATTTCTAACAGTTTCAAATCTGTTGTAATGGAAATATAACAACAACTTGCTCTTGTATAGCGCCTTTAACGTAGTAAAACGTCCGAAGGCGCTGCAGTTACATTAACAAACACATTTTGACACCGAGAAACCTTAGGAGATATTAGGCCAGATAAGAACATAAGAACATAAGAAATAGGAGCAGGAGTAGGCCAATCGGCCCCTAAAAGCTTGTTCAAAGAAATGGGTTTAAAGGTGCGAATTAAAGGTGGAAAGTGAGGTGTAGCGGCCTGGAATCACAATTCAAACTGTGCTAACCAACATGGTGATGAGCGGAATTATGAGGAAATGAGCCATTCTTCAACCTTTGAAACGAATTGCTGATTCTGCAGCAGCAGATCCGGCCGGGGCTTCAATTGGCTGCTGGTCACTTCCTGTCAGCTGATTAACTCCAGGTGCCTGTTTGTATGATATTTCAGCGCAACGTGAGATGCCCCTAAACGAGCGAAATAGGCGGAAAACTGCCTTTCTGATCTGGGGGTGTAACCTGTTCTGTGGGCGGGGACCTGTCCGATGAAGCATCTGTTGCTTGCTCGTATGTAGGCTTAATGTGGTTATGGGCTCAACTCCCTTACGGTATAAAACTCTGCAATCTTTTGAATTATGATTTAATTTCGCCTATTCTAAACTGTTATCTTGACGGAAATCATGTGGAAATTCCAGAACTGTTGCGCACTAGTGGTTCAGGCGAAATTAAGGTAATTTCAAATAAGACGTCGGAGTGCAGAGGACATCAGCTATTCTGAAACAAAAACCAGAAAAGCTGGAATTACTCAGCCGATCAGGCAGCATCTGTGGCGTGAGTTACAGATAGCGTCTCATGTCCATGAACTGTCATCAGAACTGGAAAGTATTGGTGATAAGCAGCTGTTAAACAAGTGCAGAGCCAGGGATACGGGGACTGGAAAAGGAAACTGGAAGGTTTGTGATAGTGTGCAGGGCAGGAGTGGTTAACTAACAAAAGGGTTGACGGTGTGGGGAAAAACTGGGCGGTAATGTGACAAGTAAATAAACAAACGATGGCCCAGAGACGTTGGGAAACGCCTCCTCTTTGCTCAGTTTGTTTGTTTGCGATATTCGGACCCCACCATCCGCCTGATCCAGTTTGTTTCTCCAACTTTCACATTCAACTTGTTTCAGTTCCGGGTCATTTCATACAAAATAGCGGAGTGCTGAATATTATAACCCGCAGGGAGATGGACGGCGAGAGTCACTGAGTTTGTCTTTCTTTCCCGTTGCTCTGTCCAAGATCAGCCCGTCGGCAAAGTCTGGGAACATTATCAATATCTCCGATAGAGGTGGAGGCAGCAAGTGAGAGAGAGGGAGAGGGACTAGATATAACAACTCGAAAGTCGGCACGGGTCATATTTAAATAGTAATTTTATTTTATTTCATTCTTGGAATGTGGGCGTCACTGCCAAGGCCCAGCATTTATTGCTGATCCCTAATTGCTGCTCAGAAGGTGGTGGCGAGCTGTGTCATACAACTGAGTGGCTTCCTCGGCAATTTCAGAGGGCAGTTCAGAGGCAAGCACATTGCTGTGTGTCTGGAGTCACAAATAGGCCAGGCCGGATAAGGACAGCAGATTTCTTCCGCTAGCTGGCAGTTTCATGATTATCATTAACGATAATAGCTTTTTATTCCAGATTTATTCAATTAACCCGTGGTGAGATTTGAATTTATGTCCTACAAATGTGATCACTGGTCCAAACCATTGGATGGCTATTGGAGTAACATAACCACTATGCTACCGTAGCCCTAGCTGCGGTAATTGTGGGATTATTATGCCCTGTCGTTTAAACAGGGGATCCAGGATTGAAATCCCAGAGTTGCCTTAAGCTCTGGTAAGTTTTCATGTTTTGTTGCTCAGCTTTTGTTCAACCCGCTGTATTTCAGAGAGCAGCGAGATCGGTGTTTCCTCCTCCTCATGTGCTGCTTCTGAAAGACCCTGGTGGGCTCTCTAGCACTCTATTTCCTTGTGGAAGTCCCTGGTGGGGCCCCCAGCTGTCTCTGTCATTGTGGATGACCCTTATGGGCTCATCAGCCCTCTCTGTCTTCTGGATGCCCCTGCTGGGCTTCCCAGCCATATCTGCCCCTGTGGAAGCCCATGGTGGAATCCACAGCTGGCTCCGTCCTGGTCGAAGCCACTGGTTGGCTCCCTAGCCGTTTGTGTCCATGTGGAAGCCCCGGGTGTAATCCACAGCCGGCTCTGTCCTGGTGAAGCCACTGGTGGGGCGCACAGCCATCTCTGTCCTTGTGGAAGCCCCTGGTGTTTTCCACAGCCATCTCTGTCCTTGTGGAAGACCCTGGTTGGATATACAATTGTCTCTGTCCTGGTCTAAGCCCCTGTTGGGCACCCCAGCCATATATATCCTTGTGGAAAACCCTGCTGGGCTGCCCAGCAGTTTCTGTCTTTGGGTGAGACACTGGTGGGATCCACAGCCATCTCTGTCCTTGTGAAAGCCCCTCATGGGCTCTACCGCTGTCTCTATCCTTGTGCAAGCCCGTGGTGGAACCCACATCTGTCTCTGTCATTTTGGAAGCTATTGGAGGGATCCACAGCCGTCTCTGTCCTTGTGGAAGCCCCTGGTCGTCTCTGCAGCAGTCTCTGACATTGTAGAAGCCCGTGGACCGCACCCGAACCGTCTCCGTCCCTGTGGAAGTCCCTTGTGGTCTCCCCAGCTGCCTCGGCCTTTGCAGAAGCCCCGGGTGGTCTCCCCAGCCGTCTCCTTCCTTGTGGAAGACCCTGGTGGGCGTCCCAGCCGCCTCTGTCCTTGTGGAAATGCCTGGTGGGCTTCCCAGCCGCTTCTGTCATTTTGGAAGACCCTGGTGGGCCCTCCAGATTTCTCTCTCATTTTAGAAGCCCCTGCTGTGTTCCACAGTCTTCTCTGTCATTGTGGAAGCGCCTCGTGTAACCCATAGTCGTATCTGTCCTTTTGGAAGCCGCTGGTGGTCTCCCGAGCCGTTTGTGTCCTTGTGGAAGCCCCGGGTGGGCTCCACAGCCGGCTCTGACCTGGTGGAAGCCATTGGCGGGATTCACAGCCGTCTCTGTGCTTGTGGAAGCCCCTGGTGTGTTCCCAAGCCATTTCTGTCCTTCTGAAAGCCCCTGGTGGGTACCCCAGCCATCTCAGTCCTTGTGGAAGCGCCTGCTAGTCTCCCCAGCCACCTCTATCCTTGTGGAAGCGCCTGTTGGGCTTTCCAACCATCTCTCTCCTTGCGGAAGCCCCTGATGGGCTCCCCAGCCATCTCTGTCCTTGTGGAAGCCTCTGGTGGGCTCCGCAGCCATCTATGACCTTGTGGAAGCGTCTGGTTGGCTCCCCACTCATCCATGACATTGTGGAAGCTCTTGGTGTGTTCCCCAGCGACATCTCTGTCCTTGTGGAAGACCCTGGTGGGCTCCCCAGCCATCTCTGTCCTTCTGAATGCCCATGGTGGGCTCACCAGCCATCTCTGTCCATAGTTCTCCCCTGTTTTGTCAGCTCTCTGTTTATATAAACACTTCAGTGTACTTCCCGCTGTGTCCAGCACTGTGAGCTCTCCCCTGTTGTGTCAGCTCTCTGTTTATAAACACTTCAGAGTAATTCACTCCGTGTCCAACAGTGCGATTTTTCCCTGGTGTGTCAGCTCACTGTCTTTATATAAATTTCGGTGTAACTCACTCCTTGTCCAACACTGTGAGCTCTCACATGAAGTGTCAGCTCCCTGTGTTAATAAACAGTTCAGTGTAATTCACTCCGTGTCCAAAACACTGAGCTTTCCCCTGGTTTGTCAGCTCACTGTGTTTATAAACACTTCAGTGTAATTCACTCCGTGTCTGACACTGTGAGCTCTCCCTGGTGTGTCAGCTCAACACCTGTGTGATTCACTCCGTGTCCAAAACTGTGAGTGCAAACCTGGTGTGTCAGCACACTGTGTTTATAAACATTTCAGTGTAATTCACTCCGTGTCTGACGCTGTGAGCTCTCCCCTGGTGTGCCAGTTCACTGTATTTATAAGCATTATAGTGTAAAAACTCCGTGTCTAACGCTGTGTGCTCTCCGCTGGTGTGTGAGCTCCCTGTGTTAATAAACACTTCAGTGTAATTCACTCCTTGAACAACACTGTGATCTTTCCCATGTGGTGTCAGCTCCCTGTGTTTATAAACACTTCAGTGTAATTCATTCCGTGTCCCACACTGTTAGCTCCCTGCTGGTGTCTCAGCTCATTGTGTTTATAAACACTTCAGTGTAATTCACTCCCTGTCCAACACTGTGAGCTCTCCCCTGATATTTCATCTCTCTGTGTTTATAAACACTTCAGTGTAATTCACTCCGTATCCAACACTGTGAGCTCACCCTTGGTGTGTCAGCTCCCTTTATTTATAAGCACTTCAATGTAATTCACTCTGTGTTCAACACTGTGATCTCGCCACTGGTGTGTAAGCTCTCTGTGTTTATAATAACGTCAGTGTAATGCACTCCGTCTCCAAGACTGTTAGCTCTCAACTGGTGTGTAAGCTCACGGTGTTTATAAACACTTCAGTATAATTCACTCTGTGTACAACACTGTGAACTATCCCCTTGTGTATCTACTCCCTGTGTTTATAAACACTTCACTGTAAGTCATTCCGTGTCCAACACAATGAATTCTCCCCTGGTATGTCAGCTCAGAGTGTTCATAAACACATCAGTGTAATTCACTCAGTGTCCAACACTTTGTGCTCTCCCCTGGTGTGGCAGCTCAGTGTTTATAAACAATCAATTTGTAATTCACCCCGTGTCCAACAGGGATAGCTGTGGTTATAATAAGTCAGTATAATTCCCTTTGTGCCCAACACTGTGAGCTCGCTCCTGGGGTGTCAGTTCACTGTGTTTATTCAAACATCAGTGTAATTCATACCGCGCCCAAAAGTGTGAGCTCTCCCCTGGTGTGTCAGCTCACTGTGTTTATAAACAATCCATTTGTAATTCACCCCGTGTCCAACACGGATAGCTCTCCCCTCGTGAGTCAGCTCACTGTGTTTATAAACACTTCAGTGTAATTCACTCCGTGTCCAGCACTCTGAGCTCTCCCCTGGCGTGTCAGCTCACTGTGTTTATAAACTCTTCAGTGTAATTCACTCCGTGTCGATACTGTGAGAATTCCCCTAGTGTGTCAGCTCACTGTGTTTATAAACCCTTCAGAGTAATTCACTCCATGTCCATCACTGTGAGCTCTCCCCTGGTGTTTAGCTCACAGTATTAATACACACTTGTGTGTAATACACACAGTGACCATCACTCTGAGCACACCACTGCTGTTTCAGCTCACTATGATTATAAGCACTCTGTGTCCAATACTGTGAGCTCTCCCCTGGAGTTTCAGCTCACTGTTTTTGTAAATCTTCAGTGTAATTCACTCTGTTTCCAACAGCGGGAGCTCCCCACTGGAGTTTCAGCTCGCTGTTTTTATGAATCTTCAGTGTAACTCACTCTGTGTCCATGATGTGGACATGCCGGAGTTGTACTGGGGTGGACAAATGTAGCAAGACACACAACACCCGTTATAGTCCAACAGCTTTATTTGAAATCACAAGCTTTCGGAGCGCTGCTCCTTCGTCAGGTGAAATGAAGAGATGCATATAGACACAGCATATATAATCAGAGAATACTGCCAGATAATTACAGGTAATCTTTCTAACAGCCCTTTATCACAACTCGGCAGAGAGATAATCACAGCAATCAAAGGTGTGAATGGTGTCCGAACAGGTCAGTAAGGAAAAAATTACATCAAAGAACAATGAGGTGGTGTTACAAGGGGTCAAATGTTGCAGATGCTGGGGTCTGTATGAAAAACAATAAACAGACAAAAAACAACGTAAATTTTTTTGTTGTTGCTGGAAATCACAGCACGTCCGGCCGCATCTGTGTAGCGAGAACAAGCCAACGATGACTCGAGTCTGGATAGGGTGTGATGTACAGCCAAATATAGAGGAAAAACAAGTCAGCTTGGAAGGTAGAGCAAATATGTAACGGCACAAGGGAGTAGGGCAAGGCTGGATGGCATTTACTTTAATGCAAAGTAGTCTTGCGAATAAGGTGGATGAACTGAAGGTGTTGATGAACACATGGGAGTATGATATTGTTGCTATCACGGAGACATGGTTGAGGGAGGGGAAAGACTGGCAGCTCAATAATCCGGGGTATAGAATCTTCAGGCGAGACAGATTGGGGGGGAGTAAAAGAGGTGGGGGGGCCTCAATATTAATTAATGAGTCAATTACTGCTGTAAGGATGGATGATATATCAACAGGGTCCTCTAATGAGGCCATATGTGTAGAACTTAAAAGCAACACGGGGGCAAGCACTTTGCTGGGAATGTACTGTATGCCCCCAAACAATCAGGGGGAGATAGGGGAACAGATATGTAGACAAACCTGGCAGAAATGTGCAAATAATAGGGTAATAATACTGGAGGATTTCAACTTCCCCAATATTAACTTTGATAGTCAGAATGTGAAAGGCTTAGAGGGTGCAGAATTCATAAAGTGCATCCAGGAGAGCTTTTTGAGCCAGCATGTAGAAAGTCCTACAAGAGAGGGGGCGGTACTGGACCTAATTCTAGGGAAGGTGGCCGGGCAAGTGGTAGAAGTGTTAGTAGGTGAGCACTTTGGTGACAGTGACCATAATTCGGTGAGATTTAAAGTAGTCATGGAAAAGGACAGAGATGTACCGGAAATAAAGGTTCCAAATTGGGGGACAGTCGATTTCAATATGATAAGGCAGGATCTGGCCAAAGTGGACTGGGATCAGTTTTTGTAGGAAAATCCACAAAGGAACAATGGGAGTCTTTCAGAAAAGAAATTGAGAGAGTACAGTGGCAACATATTCCCGTAAATGTCAAGGGTGGGAACAACAAGCCCAGGGAACCTTGGATGTCAAGGGATATACGAGAATGGATTAGGACAAAAAGGGGGGCTTTTGGCAGATACAAAGGACTGAAGACAGAGGAAGCCCTAGAGGAGTATAAAAAGTGCAGGGGGCTACTTAAAAAAGAAATTAGGAGAGCGAAGAGGGGCCATGAAATAACACTGGCGAGCAAAATAAAGCAAAATCCTAAGGTGTGTTATAAGTATATTAAGGGCAAGAGGATAACTAGGGAAAAAGTAGCGCCCTTTAGGGACCAAAGTGGCAATCTGTGTGTGGAACCAGAAGTTGTAGGTGGGGTTCTAAATGAATTTTTTGCATCTGTGTTCACTATGGAGAAGGACGATGTAGACAAAGAAATCGGGCAGGGAGGAGGTACTAGCGGTTTTAGCAGGCTTAAATGTGGATAAATCCCCAGGCCCAGACGAGATGTATCCCAGGCTGCTGCCTGAGGCAAAGGAGAAGATTGCAGGGGCTCTGACACAAATTTTCAAAACCTGTCTGGCCACAGGGGATGTGCCAGAGCACTGGAGAACAGCTAACGTAGTGCCATTATTCAAGAAGGGTAGTAGGGATAAACCAGGGAATTACAGGCTAGTGAGCCTAACATCAAAGGTAGGGAAATTATTGGAAAAACTTCTGAGGGACAGAATTAGTCTCCATTTGGAGAGTGAAGGATTAATCAGGAATAGTCAGCATGGCTTCGTCAAGGGAAGATCATGTCTGACTAATTTGATTGAATTTGTCGAGTGGGTGACTAGGTGTGTAGATGAGGGTAGTGCAGTGGATGTGGCGTACATGGATTTCAGTAAGGTTTTCGATAAATTCCCGCATAAAAGACTGGTCAAGAAGGTAAGAGCCCATGGGTTCCAGGGTGCCTTGGAACATTGGATCCAAAGCTGGCTTAGTGGCAGAAGGCAGAGGGTGATGGTCGAAGGTTGTTGTTGTGACTGGAAGCCTCTGTCCAGTGGGGTACCGCAGTGATCGGTGCTGGGTCCCTTGCTGTTTGTGGTCTACATTAATGATTTGGATGTGAATGTAAAAGGTATGATCAGTAAGTTCGCAGATGAAACGAAAATTGGTGGGGTGGTAAATAGTGAGGAGGGTAGCCTCAGTCTGCAGGACGATATAGATGGGTTGGTCAGATGGGCGGAACAGTGGCAAATTGAATTTAACACTGAAAAGTATGAGGTGAAGCATTTTGGAGGGACTAATAAGGCAAGGGACTACACAATGAATGGTAAGACCCTAGGTGCGACGGAGGGTCAGAGGGACCTTGGTGTGCATGTACATAGATCCCTGAAGGCAGCAGAACAGGTGGATAAGGTGGTTAAAAAGGCATATGGGATACTTGCCTTCATAGCCGAGGCATAGAATATAAGAGCAGGGAGGTTATGATGGAGCTGCACAAAACGCTGGTAATGCCACAGCTGGAATTCTGTGTGCAGTTCTGGTGTCCAAACTATAGGAAGGATGTGATTGCCTTGGAGAGGGCGCCGAGGAGATTCACCAGGATGTTACCTGGGCTGGAGCGCTTCATCTATGAAGACTGGACAGGCTGGGGTTGTTTTCCTTGGAACAGAGAAGGCTGAGGGGGGACCTGATTGAGGTGTACAAAATTATCAGAGGCATAGATAGAAAGTAACTATTTCCCTTAGTAGAGGGTTCAATAACAAGTGGGCATAGATTCAAGGTAAGGGGCAGGAGGTTTAGAGGGGATTTGAGGAAGAACTTTTTCATCCAGAGGGTGGTTGGAATCTGGAACTCACTGCTTGAAATGGTGGTAGAGGCAGGAACCCTCACAACATGCAAGAAGCATTTGGATGAGCACTTGAAATGCCATAGCATACAAGGCTACCGACCAAATGCTGGAAAATGGGATTAGATTAGACAGGACCTGATGGCTGGTGCAGACGCGATGGGCCGAAAGGCCTCTTTCTGTGCTGTATATCTCTATGACTCAACGTCAGCTGGGGTTACAAGTAGCGTGACATGAACCCAAGATCCTGGTTGAGGCCGTCCTCATGAGCGCGGAACTTGGCTATCAGTTTCTGCTCGACGATTTTGCATTGTCATGTGTTCAACAGCGGGAGCTCTCCCCTGGAGTTTCAGCTCACTGTGTTAATAAGCGCTTCAGTGAAATTCACTCCATGTGCAAAACTGTGAACTCTCCCCTGGCGTGTCAGCTCAAGTGTTAATAAATCATTCATTGTAATTCACGCCGTGACAAACACTGTGATCTCTCCCCTGGCCTGTCAGGTCATGGTGTTTATAAACACTTCAGTGTAACTCGCTGCGTTTCCAACACTGTGTGCTCCCCCTGGTGTTTAAGCGCTCCTTGTTTGTAAACAATCCAATGTAATTCACCACGTATCCAACACTTTGAGCTCTCTCCTGGTGTATCTGCTCTCTGTGTCTGTAATCATTTCAGTTTAATTCACTCCATACCCAACAATGTGATCTCTCCCTGGTGTATAATCTCACAGTGTTCTATACACTTCCGTGTAATTCACTCGGTATCCAACACTGTGAGCTCTCAACTGGTGTATAATCTCACGGTATTTTAAACACTTCACTGTAATTCACTCCGTGTCCAACTCTCTGATCTCTCCCCTGGTGTGTCTGCTCACTGTGTTTATAAACACTTCGGTGTAATTCACTCCATGTCCAACCCTTAGATCGCTCCCCTGGTGTATCAGCTCATTGTGTTTCTAAACACATCTTTGTAATTCACTCCATGCCCAAAACAGTAAACTCTCCCCTGATGTGTCAGCGCGGTGTTTATTAGCACTTCATTGTAATTCACACCGTGCCCAACACTGTGAGCTCTCCCCTGGGGTGTCAGCTCTCTGTGTTTATAACACTTCAATATAATTAACACCGTGTTCAACACTGTGAGCTCTCTCATGGTGTGTCAGCTCACTGTGTTTATGAACACTGCAGTGTTATTCACTCCGTGTCCAACACTGTGCGCTCTCCCCTGGTGTGTCAGCTCTCTGTGTTTATTAACACTTCAGTGCAAGTCACTCCGTGTCCAACACTGTGAGCCCCCTCCTGGTGTGTCAGCTCACTGTTTTTATTAACACTTCAGTGTAATTCACTCCGTGTCCAACATTGTGAGCTCTCCCCTGGTGTGTCAGCTCACTGTGTTTATTAACACTTCAGTGTAATTCACTCCGTGTCCGATACTGTGAGCTCTCCCCTGGTGTGCCAGCTCACTGTGTTTATAAACACTTCAGTTTAATTCACTCCATTTCCAAACCTGTGTGCTCCCCGCTGGCGTTTCAGCTCTCTGTGTTTTTATACACCTCATTGTAATTCACTCCGTTTCCAACCCTGTGTGCTCTCCCCTAGTATGTCAGCTCACTATGTTTATAAACGCAACAGTGTAATTCGAACCGTGTCCAACACTGTGAGCTCTCCCCTGGTGTGTCACCCCACTAAGTTTATAAACACATCAGTGTAATTCAGTCCGTGTCCAACATTGTGAGCTCTCCGCTGGTGTATAGGTACACAGTGTTTATAAACACTTCAGTGTAACTCACTCCATGTCCGACACTGAGCTCCCCCCTGGTGTGTCAGCTCACAGTGTTAATAAACAGTTCAGTGTAATTCACTCCGTGACTAACACTGTGAACTCTCCCCTGGTGTTACAGCACTCTGTGGTTATACACACTTCAGTATAATTCACTCCGTGTCCAACACTGTGGACTCTCCCCTGGTGTGTCAGCTCAATGTGTTTATACACACTTCAGTGTAATTCACTCCGTGACTAACACTGTCAGCCCTCCCCTTGGTGTGTCAGCTCGCTCTGGTTATAAACACTTCAGTATAATTCACTCCGTGTCCAACACTGTGAGCTCTTCCCTGGTGTGTCAGCACTCTGTGGTTATAAACACTTCAGTATAATTCACTCCGTGTCCAACACTGTGAGCTCTCCCCTGGTGTGTCAGCACTCTGTGGTTATACACACTTCAGTGTAATTCACTCCGTGTCCAACACTGTGAGCTCTCCCCTGGTGTGTCAGCACTCTGTGGTTATAAAGTCAACAGTGTAACTCGAACCGTGTCCAACACTGTGAGCCCTCCCCTGGTTTGTCAGCTCACAGTGTTAACAAACACATCAGTGTAACTCACTCCGTGTCGACAATGTGATCTCTCCCTTGGTGTGTCAGGGCTCTGCGTTTGAAAACAATTCAGTGTAATTCACTCCGTATCCAACACTGTGAGCTCTCCCCTGGTGTGCCAGCTCAACTGTGTTTATAAACACTTCAGTGTAATTCACAACGCCTGCAACTTTGGAGCTCTCCCCTGGTGTTTCAGCTCACAGTGCTAATAAAGAATTAAGTGCAATTCACTACATGTCCAACCCTGTGATCTCTCCCCAGTTGTGTCAGCTGACTGCGTTTATTAACACTTCAGTGTAATTCACTCCGTGTCCAACACTGTGAACTCTCCCCTGGTGTGTCAGCACTCTGTGGTTATAAACACTTCAGTATAATTCACTCCGTGTCCAACACTGTGAGCCCTCCCCTGGTGTGTCAGCACTCTGTGGTTATAAATACTTCAGTATAATTCACTCCGTGACTAACACTGTGAGCTCTCCCCTGGTGTGTCAGCACTCTGTGGTTATAAAGTCAACAGTGTAATTCGAACCGTGTCCAACACTGTGAGCCCTCCCCTGGTTTGTCAGCTCACAGTGTTAACAAACACATCAGTGTAACTCACTCCATGTCGACAATGTGATCTCTCCCTTGGTGTGTCAGCGCTCTGCGTTTGAAAACAATTCAGTGTAATTCACTCCGTGTCCAACACTGTGAGCTCTCCCCTGGTGTGCCAGCTCAACTGTGTTTATAAACACTTCAGTGTAATTCACAACGTCTGCAACTTTGGAGCTCTCCCCTGGTGTTTCAGCTCACAGTGCTAATAAAGAATTAAGTGCACTTCACTACATGTCCAACCCTGTGATCTCTCCCCAGTTGTGTCAGCTGACTGCGTTTATTAACACTTCAGTGTAATTCACTCCGTGTCCAACACTGTGAACTCTCACCTGGTGTGTCAGCACTCTGTGTTTCTAAACACAACAATGTAATTCACTCATTGCGCAAATCTGTGATCTCTCCCCTGGTCTGTCAGCTCACTGTGTATTAAAACACTTCAGTGTTATTCACTCCGTGCCCAACCCTATGATGTTTCCCCTAGTGTGACAGCTCACAGTGTTTATAATCACTTCAGTGTAATTCACTCCGTGTCCAGCACTGTGAACTGTCCCCTTGTGTGTCAGCTCACTGTGTTTCTAAACAGTTCAATGTAATTCACTCAGTGTCCGACACTGTGAGCTCTCCCCTGGTGTGTCAGCTCACTGTGTTTATAAACAGTTCAGTGTAAATCACTCTCTGACTAACAACGTGAGTTCTCCCCTGGTGTGTCACCTCACTTTGTTTATAATCACTTCAGTGTAATTCACACCGGTCCAAACTGAAATCTCCCCCGTGTGTCAGCTCCATGTGTGCATAAACACGTCAGTGTAATTCACTCCGTGTCCCACACTGTGAGCTCTCCCCTGGTGTATAAGCTCACACTGTTTATAAACACCTAATTGTAATTCACACCATGTCCAACACTGTATGCTATCCCCTGGTGTGTCAGCTCTCACTGTTAATAAACACATCAGTGTAATTTACTCCATGTCGACACTGTGATGTCTCCCATGGTGTGTAAGCTCACGGTGTTTTAAATACTTCAGCTAAATTCACTCGGTGTTCAACACTGTGAGCTCTCCTCTGGTCTGTCAGCTCACAGTGTTAATAAACACGTTAGTGTAATTCACTCCCTGTCGACACTGTGATCTCTCCCATGGTGTGTGAGCTCACAGTATTTTAAGCACCTCCGTGTAATTCACTCCGTCTTCAGCACTGTGAGCTCTCCCCTGATGAGGCAGCTGTCTGCGTTCCTAAACACTTCAGTGCAATTGATTCCGTGTCCAACACTGTGAGCTCTCCCCTGATGTGACAGTTCACTGTGTTTATAAACACTCCAGTGTATTTCTCTCCGTTTCCAACACGGGACTCTCGGCCCTGATGTGCAAGTTCTCGGTGTGTATAAACACTTCAGTGTAATTCACTCCGTGTCCAAACTGAAATCACCACTGGTGTGTCAGCTCACAGTGTTAATAAAAACATGAGTGTAATTTACTCCGTGACGAACATTAAGAGTTTTTATCTGGTGTGTAATCTCACAGTGTTTATAAACAATTCAATGTAATTCACACTGTGTCCAACACTGTGAGCTCTCCCCTGGTGTGTCAGCTCACTGTTTTTTTAAACACATCAGTGTAATTCGCTCAATGTCCATCACTTTGAACTCTCCCCTGGTGTGACAGCTCTTTGTGTTTATAAATAATTCAGTGTAATTCACTCTCAGCCCAACACTTTGAGCTCGCCTCTGGGGTGTCAGTTAACTGTGTTTCTAAAAACATCATTGTAATTCACACCGTGTCCAAAAATGTGAGCTCTACCGTGGTGTGTCAGATTTCTGTGTTCATAAACACTTCTGTGTAATTTTCTCCGTTTCCAACACGGTGAGCTCTCTACTGCTGTGTCAGCTCAGAGTTTTATCGACGAACATTGACGAACATTGCGAGCTTTTCTCTGGTGTGTAATGTCACAGTGTTTATAAACAATTCATTTGTAATACACTCTGTGTCCAACACGGTTAGCTCTCCCCTCGTGAGTCAGTTCACTGTGTTTATAACACTTCAGTGTAATTCACTCCTTGTCCAACAATGTGAGCTCTCCCCTGGTGTGTCAGCTCTGAGTTTATAAACACTTCAGTGTTATTAGCTCCGTGTCCAACAATGTGAGCTCTCCCCTGGTGTGTCATGCCTCAGTTTTAATAAAAACATCAGTGTAATTCACTCCTTGACTAACACTTTGAACTCTCCCCTGGTGTGTCAGCACTCTGTGTTTATACAGACAACAGTGTAATTCGAACCGTGTCCAACTCTGTAAGCTCACACCTGGTGTGTGAGCTATCAGTTTTAATAAACACATCAGTGTAACTCACTCCGTGTCTAAACTGTGATCTCTCCCTTGGTGTGTCAGCCCTCTGCGATTACATAAGAACATAAGAACATAAGAATAGGAGCAGGACTAGGCTATATGGCCCCTCGGGTCTGCTCCACCAGTCAATAGGATCATGGCTGATCCGAATCTAGACTCACGTCCACTTCTCTGCCCTCTCCCCTTAACCCCTAATTCCCTTATCTGCTAAGAAACTGTCTATCTCCGTTTTAAATTTATTTAATGTTGCAGCTTCCGCAGCTCTCTGGTGTAGCAAATTTCATAGATTTACTACCCTCTGAGTGAAGAAGTTTCTCCTCATCTCAGTTTTGAAAGGTCAGCCCCTTATTCTTAGATTATGCCCCCTAGTTCTAGTCTCACCCATCAGTGGAAACACCCTAACCGCATCCACCCGATGAAGCACCCTCACAATCTTACATGTTTCGATAAGATCGCCTCTCATTCTTCTGAACTCCAATGATTAGAGTTCCAACCCACTCAACCTTTCCTCATACGTCAACCCCCTCATCTCCGGAATCAACCGAGTGAACCTTCTCTGAACCGCCTCGATAGCAAGTATATCTTTTCTTAAATATGGAAACCAAAACTGCACGCAGTATTCCAGGTGTGGCCTCACCAATACCCTGTATAACTGCAGCAAGACTTCCCTGTTTTTATACTCCATCCCTCTCGCAATAACAGCCAAGATTCCATTGGCCTTCCTGATCACCTGCTGCACCTGCATACTAACTTTTTGTGTTTCATGCACCAGGACCCCCAGATCCCTTTGTACTGTAGCACTTTGCAGTTTCTCTCCATAAAGATAATAACTTGCTCTTTGATTTTTTCTGCCAATGTGCATAACCTCACACTTTCCAACATTATATTGCATCTGCCAAATCTCTGCCCACTCACTTAGCCTGTCTAATTCCTTTTGCAGGTTTTATATGTCCTCCTCACTGACTGCTTTCCCTCCCATCTTTGTATCATCGGCAAACTTGGATATGTTGCACTCGGTCCCTTCCTCCAAATCGTTAATATAGATTGTAAAGAGCTGGGGTCCCACCACCGACCCCTGCAGAACAGCACTAGTTACTGATTGCCAGGCCGAGAATGAACCATTTATCCCAACACCTTGTTTTCTGTTAGATAGCCAATCTTCCACCCATGCCAGTATATTACCCCCAATCCCATGATTTTTTTATCTTGATCAGTAATCTTTTTGTGGAACCTTGTCAAATGCCTTTTGGAAGTCCAAACACAACATCCACTGGTTCCCCTTATCCACCCTGTATGTTACATCGTCAAAGTCTTCGAGCAAATTTGTCAAACATGACTTCCCCTTCATAAAACCATGCTGACTCTGTCATTTTAATTTATGTTTATCCAAGTGCTCTGTTACTATTTCCTTAATAATGGACTCCAACATTTTGCCAACCACAGATGTTAGGCTAACTGGTCTATAGTTTCGAGCTTTTTGTCCACTTCCCTTCTTAAATAAGAGCGTTCCATGAGCAGTTTTCCAATCTGCCGGGACTTTCCTGAGTCCAGGGAGTTCTGGAAAATAATCACAAATGCATCCACAATCCCTACCGCCATTTCTCTCAAGACCCTAGGATGTAGGCCATCAGTTCTGGGGGATTTATCCACCTTAAGTCCCATTATGTTACTGAGTACCATCTCCTTAGTGATTTTTATCGTGTTTAGCTCCTCCCCTCCCCATTGCCCCCTATTTGTCCAGTGTTGGGATATTTTTAGTGTCCTCTACTGTAAAGACTGATACAAAATAATTGTTCAGCCTCTTTGCCATCTCCATGTTTCCCACCACTAGTTTCACGGTCCCATCCTCTAATGGACCAACGTTCACTTTAGCCACCCTTTTTCTTTTTATATAGCTGTCGAAACTCTTGCTATCTGTTTTTATATTTTTTGCTAGTTTACCTTCATAATCTATCTTCCCTTTCTTTATTAATCTTTTAGCTATTGTTTGCTGGCATTTAAATGCTTCCCAATCTTCTATCCTCCCAGTAGATTTGGCTAATTTATATGCCCTTGTTTTCAGGTGGATACCATCCTTTATTACTTTACTAAGCCACGGATGGCTGTCTTTTCTTTTATTCCCCTTTTCCCTCAGTGGAATATATTTACCTTGAAAGATGTGAAATATCTCCTTGAATGTACACCACTGCTCTTGTACTGTCTTACACTTTAATCAGTTTTCCCAGTCAACTTTAGTCAATTCTACTCTCATACCTTCATCGTCTCCTTTACTTAAGCTCAGTACGCTGGTTTGGGATCCAACTCTCTCATCCTCAAACTGAATTTAGAATTCAACCATATCATGGTCACTCATTCCAAGGGGATCCTTTACTAGGACATTTTTTATTAATTCTGTCTCATTACACTGGACCAGATTTAAGATTGCCTGCCCCCTGGTTGGTTCAGTTACATACTGCTCAAGGAACCCGTTCCTAATACACTCTATGAACTCTTCCTCAAGGCTGCCATGCCCAATTTGATTAGTCCAGTCAATATGAAAGTTAATATCCCCATGATTACAACTGTTCCCTTATTACAAGCCCCAACTATTTCCTGATTAACACCGACCAACAGAGTTGCAATTGTTAGGAGGACTATAGACTACGCCCACTAGTGACTTTTTCCCCTTATTATGCCTTATCTCCACCCAAACTATTTCACTATCCTGATCCTTTGACCCAATATCATTTCTGGCTATTGCAGTGATTCCATCCTTGATCAACATAGCAACCCCACCTCCCTTTCCTTCCAGTCTGTCATTCCTAATTGTCAAATACCCTCGTATGTTTAGTTCCCAGTCATGATTATCTTGCAGCCATGTTTACGTAATGGCCACCAGATCACACCCATGTGTAGTTATTTGTACCATCAACTCGTCAATTTTGTTACGAATGCTGCGTGCATTCAGATAAAGAACTTTCAAATATGTTTTCTGAGAATGTATTCCTGCTTTTACCCCTTTTCTACTTTACCTTTATCATTATACATTCTGACCCTTCCTGACAGGCTCTGGTTTTTAATTCCCCCACTGCTACCTTGCTCTATTGCCTTCTCCGCTGTCATTTTTATTTTTCGCTCTCTTAAAACCTCCCCCCCTCTAATAAGTTTAAAGCCCTCTCTACAGCCCTAGTTAATCGGTTCGCCAGGACTCTAGTCCCAGCACTAGCCAAGTGAAGTCCGTCCCAATGGAACAGCTCTCTCCTGTCCCAGTACTGATGCCAGTGTCCCAGGAAGCAAAACCCATTTCTCCAACACCAGTCTTTGAGACACGCATTTAACTCACTAATTTTATTTACCCTAGCCAAATTTGCACGTGGCTCAGGTAGTAATCTAGAGATTATTACCCTTGTGGGTCTGCTTTTTAATTTGGCCCCTGTTATGTTCATTAATTACTAGACATTTTTATTTTGAACACAGCTAGCTTCTAGCTAGTCATTTATTCAGTACACGTTCTCTATGTACAGTATCTGTAGAGATGCTGCATGTGTGCTCCTGTGTGTAGGCTGCCATCTTCACTGTTGCCTTGTGGGTGGCCTAGCCTCATGGGTAATGTAGTCTTAATATACATACAGCTGGGTAGTGTAGTCTTATAAATACAGCTCTACTGCTCCACCCAGTGTCCACCACAGAAAGACATGTTATTGATCACTACATCCCCCTTTCTTTGGAGGTTTAACAAAATCAATATCACTCAACTTTCAAGAAAACAATAAAGATAATATCAGTAACACTTTTGTTAGTGCTATATAAACATAAACATTTTCAAAAAAAATAACACATTTCAAAGCTTTACATTGTACTCAAAGATTAAGTCTATCAGGCTCTTTTACTTCACCTGTGGCTCTTCTCAACACGGGTAAGTCTGATGTGTCTTCATGCGATTGTTCTGGCGGTGAATGACAAGATGCAGTTGCGGCATTGTCATCAACCTGCTCTTGTATAGATCGAGGTCTCCTTGCGATCTTTGCTTGGAGAGGGTTTCAGTGTTTCCTTCACTCTTCATGCCATAACTCTCAATGTAGTCAATGCACTCTCGAAAAACCGCTGGCAGCTGGATCCCATCATACAGCATAGTCCTCTCAGCTGCCTCGGCTAATGGGACACCAAAGATTGGCCTGAGGGAAGAAGGAGTATCCACCGGAACTGCTTCCTGCTCTGGTGCAGGCTTCTTCTTTTTCTTTTTCTCTTTCCACTGCTTAGCAACGTCTGCTGCGGTTATATCTTTGGACTTTTTCTCCTTGTGTTTTTTCTCTTTGTGCTTCTCTTTGACCTTAAAGTCTTTTTCTTTCTTCTTGAAGAATCTAGGCTTTTTGAAGACATGGATACCCTTTGGCCTTTTCATCCTTGATGGGCACTCTGCTTCATCACCTGAGTCATCTGGTCTGCTCATGGCACAGTTTATATGGTAGACTCTCTTGACCAGTTCTAAGCCTTCACAAGCTTTGTCACCTAGTATCGAATCAAGTCTTTCAGCCACAACAGAAAACACGAGATGATGCACTTTGCCTTTGACTGTCACTTTGAGTCTGCATACACCTAAGCTATCCATTTTCTGTCCATTATAGCTGTTCAGTAGTACTGACTTTTTCTGTATTTTGGGCTTTTCTTTCATATTTTTAATTTCACTCATACTGATTAAGTTTGCTTTTGTCCCAGTGTCCAGTTTCAATGTAACTAATGCTCCATTTATCTGCAGTGGGATCATCCATTTGTTCTCTTTTACTGCATTAACTTTATGTTGAGCATTGTCTATTTCTGAGGGCTGCACATTTTCTGTATCTTTTTTGATATCGTCACATGACACCATTCCTACAAAAAATGTCTCACTTAAATCAGTGTCCTCAATCACATTAACTCGTTGCCCTTTTGTCGTTTTTACTTTTGAAAAGCATTGTTTGGCAAAGTGATTCTTTCCATTACACTTTGTGCACATTTTTCCAAACGCTGGGCATTGTCTTAACTGATGTTTGCAACCACAGCGTTTACAATTAAAAATGTCATCCTCCGATTGCTTTTCATTTTTGTTCAGCCCACGTTTCTTCCCATTGTAGGACACAGCACCAACAGCAGCATTGTCACTCATTACATTCGCATCATTATTGATTTCACTGAAAGTCTTCGCGTGATTTCGAGCTCGCTCGCTGGCTTTGCATATTGTCACAGCATTTTCCAATGTTAGTTCGGTTTCACTCAACAGACGTTCCCTGACATTTTTATCATGAATACCAAAGACAATCTGGTCACGAACAATGGATGCTTTGAGCTCAGAGAAATTACATATCTGTGCTTTCAGTTTCAGATCAGTTATAAAGCTAACAAAAGTCTCATTTTGTTGCTGTGTCCGAGAACGGAAGATGTATCTTTCATACGTCTCATTCTTTTTGGGATAGCAATGTGCATCAAATTTTTTTAGCACACCTTCTAATTTTTCTCTGTTCTCCGCTGGATTAAATACAAATGTATTAAATACCTCTATCGCCTGTAGGCGTGCAACCAAAAGCAGCAACGCTATCTTCCTTGTGTCTGGATTCATACCAAATCCGATGGCTGCAAAGTAGAGTTCGAATAGCTGTTTAAAAGTCTGCCAGTTGTATTCGGATTTTTTTGTGAGATTCAAACGCTCTGGTGGCTTCTAATTCTCCATGTCGCTTTTCACAATTTTCAGCAGATCTGCACCACCCTGGTACGATGTAATGGTCATTAATAACTAGACATTCTATCTTCTAGCTAGTCATTTATTCAGTGTACGTTCTCAAGGTACAGTATCTGTAGAGATGCTGCATGTATGCTCCTGTGTGTAGCCTGCCATCTTGACTGTTGCCTTGTGGGTGGCCTAGCCTCATGGGTAATGTAGTCTTAATATATACACAGCTGGGTAGTGTAGTCTTATAAATACAGCTCTACTGCTCCACTTAGTGTCCACCACAGAATGAGATGTTATTGATCACTACAGCCCCTAACTGCTCAAAATCCCTCAGCAGAACCTCCTTCCTTGTCCTATCTATGTCGTTGGTACCAACATTGACCACGACAACTGGATCCTCCCCCTCCCACTCCAAGTTTCTCTCCAGCCCAGAGGAGATGTCCTTAACCCTGGCACCGGGCAGGCAACGCAGCCTTCGGGACTCTCGCTCTCAGCTGTAAAAAAACTCTATCTATCCCCCTAACAATACTATAACCTACCACTACAACATTTCTTTTATCTCCCCCCATTTGAATGGCCCTCCGCTCCACGGAGCTGTGGCCGGGTTGCTCATCCTCCCCGCAGGTACAGTTCCCATCCTCACAGGGAGTAAGAGCCTCAAACCTGTTGGACAAGAGCAAGGGCTGCGGCTCCTCCAACACTACCTCCTGGATCCCTGTACCTGCCTCACTTCTAGTCACACCATCCTGACCCTGGCCACGGACTACATCTGAATTAATTAATCTAATTTGTGTGATTACCTCCTGATACACAGACTCCAGGTAACTCTCCCCCTCCGTGATGTGTCTCAGTGTTTGAAGCTCGGACTCCAGCTCTTCAACATGGAGCCGGAATTCCTCGAGCAGCCAACACTAACTGCAAATGTGATCACCGTGAGCATCAATGGTGTCCACCAGCTCCCACATATTGCAGCGGCAACACATCACCTGATCTCCCATTCTATGTAATTAATTAAATTTATTAATATTATTCTTAAATACCCTCTACCCCGATTCTAGATGATGAATATCGCACCTTAGAAACTATAAACCACAGAGTTTAAACTTAAAAAGAGAGAAATACTCACCAACCAATCACTTACCCACTTTCTGGTGACGTCACACTTGGATTACTTTTTACCTCTCTCCTTCCCTCTGTGTTCCAAGATTGGAGACTGGTAAACCTTACCTGGGTCTCTGGGGCCTTTATACAGCCGCTCAGCCCGCGATTCCCGCCGATTCACGCACTGAGGTCTTACTTGGGACTCTGGGGCCTTTATACAGCTGCTCAGCCCGCGATTCCCGCCGATTCTCGCACTGCGGCCTTACCTGTGTCTCTGGGGCCTTTATACAGCCGCTCAGCCCGCGATTCCCGCAGATTCTCGCACTGAGGCCTCACCTGGTTCTCTGGGGCATTTATACAGCCGCACAGCCCGCGATTCCCGCCGATTCTCGCACTGAGGCCTTACCTGTGTCTCTGGGGCCTTTATACAGCCGCTCAGCCCGCGATTCCCATCGGTTCTCCCACTGAGGCCTTACCTGGGTCTCTGGGGCCTTTATACAGCCGCTCAGCCAGCGATTCACGCCGATTCTGTGTAATTTACTCCGTGCCCAACGCTGTCAGCTCTCCCCCGGTGTGTGCCAGCTCTCTGATTTCACAAACACAACATTGAAATTCACACCGCATCCAACATTGTGAGCTCTCCCCTGCTGTGCCAGCTCACTGTGCCAATAAAGAATTTAGTGCAAGTCACTTCATGTCCAACCCTGTGATCTCTCCTCAGTTGTGTCAGCTCACTGTGTATTAAAACACTTCAGTGTTATTCACTCCGTGCCAAACCCTATGATATTTCCCCTAGTGTGACAGCTCACAGAGTTTATAATCACTTCTGTGTAATTCCCTCCGTGTCCAACACTGTGAACTGTCCCCTTGTGTGTCAGCTCACTGTGTTTCTAAACACTTCAGTGTATTTCACTCAGTGTCCGACATTGTGAGCACTCCCCTGGTGTGTCAGCTCACTATGTTAATAAACATTTCAGTGTAAATGACTCTGTGACTAACAACATGAGTTCTCCCCTGGTGTCTTAACTCACTGTGTCTATAATCACTTCAGTGTAATTCTCACCGTGTCCAAACTGTGAAATCTCCCCCGTGTGTCAGCTTCCTGTGTGCATAAACACGTCAGTGTAATTTACTCCGTGTGCAACACTGTGAGCTCTCCCCTGGTGTGTCAGTTCACTGTGTTTATAAACACTTCAGTATAATTCACTCCGTGTCCAACCCTGTGATCTCTCCCCTGCTGTGTCAGCCCATTGTGTTTATAAACACTTCAGTGTAATTCACTCCGTGTGCAACCCTGTGATCTCTCCCCTGCTGTGTCAGCCCATTGTGTTTATAAACACTTCAGTGTAATTCACTCTGTGTCCTACACTGTGAGCTCTCCCCTGGTGCGTCAGCTCACACAGTTTATAAACACTTCAGTGTAATTTACACCATGTCCAACTGTAATGAAATCTGTTTGTCTTGATCCTGTATTCGTTTTGCACTCTTGTATATTACCCTCCCCCACTGTGTATGGTTTCACTTCCTCTTTCCCGACTAACCTGGGAGGTTCCAGGTCTTGGCTCTTGGCTCCGCCCCTGAATTCTCTTACATAAAGGTCCCAGGATCTCTATGACTCATTCCTGTGAACCAGTCGGCGTGTTGAGATGTTAGCTCTGATCTTAGTGATTAAAAGTCAACTTGTTTAAGTCTATAACTTCTAGTTTTGTGGTTATTGAAGGCCCATCAATTTTAATCACTAAAGAATACTAGGATGGATCGACTCCTAAAACCAGAGCGTCTGGACTTGGATCCAAATTCTGCTGAAGCATCAAATCAATTTGGACAATGGCTCAAATGCTTTGAACTCTTCGCGGGGGCCTCATCTGCTAGCGAGGTAGATAAACTGAGTCTGCTGACTACTCGCGTAAGTCATCAGATTTATTCGTTCATCCGGGACACCACCTCTTACACAGAGGCCATCACTATCCTGAAGGTCCAATACCAAAGGCCGGTAAATGAAGTGTACGCCAGACATCTGCTGGGTACACTCAGGCATTGACCAGAGGAATCAATGGACGATTTCTTACAGGGCCTAAAGGACATGGTCCGGGACTGTAACTGCAAGGCTGTGACGGCAACGAGTACTCTGACGAATTGGTCTGCGATTCCTTCATTATTGGCCTCAAATCGAATTATATCCGGCAGAGGCTGCTGGAGAAGGATGTCCTGGACTTAAAAAAGGCAGTGGCCACTGCGCGATCGCTGGACGTGGCCCAGAGAAACTCTGACTCTTATTCTTCCGGCCATGTGGCCCTCACCACCTCGTGCAAGCCGAGGGGGCCGCCATCTTGGAATCAGCCATCTTCCCCATCCAGGTCTCAGACCAACTCTACGCCGCCGGAGTCCCCACACAGAAGTTCACCCAGGAGTCCTACTACAGCGGCAATGTCTCGAGGCCTGAAATGCTACTTCTGTGGCCAGGCCAAGCACCCCAGACAACGATGCCCAGCGAAGGACGCTACAAGCTTCAAATGTAAGTAAAAGGGGCATTTAAGCAAAGTCTACAGGGGGAATCCGATTTCCAACTGCGTCACTGCCTCGTGCGTGCTGTGCGGGCCGCCATCTTGGGATCCGCCATCTTTTCCCAACTCAACGGCTGCCCAGGGCCCAACAGTGCCTTCGATCATGGTGGATCAATCCAGGCCACACCCGTTGACAAAATCCATGATGGACATACAGGTAAATGGGAATTTAACGAAATGTTTAATTGACTGTGGGAGTACTGAGCGTTTTATCCACCATAGCCTGGTACGGCGGCACTCATTAATGGTAACCCCTACACGGAGCAGAATTGCTATGGCTGCTAAGCCCCACACTTCGGACATTTTGGGCTGCTGTGTGGTAACACTGACTGGAAAAGGCACGGACTACAAGGATTTTAAACTCCTCGTGATGCCAGTACTCTGTGTTAATATAATCTTGGGCCTGGACTTCCAGTGCCACCATGAAAGTGTCACGCTAGCATATGGCGGGTCCCAGCCGCCACTCACAGTCTGTGGCCTATCAACCTTAAAAATCAGCCCGCCCTTTTTATTCGCTAATCTCGCTCCAAACTGTACGCCCATAGCGACCAAAAGTAGATGGTACAGTCTGGAAGACAGAAATTTTATCAAGGCGGAAGTGGACAGACTCCTGCAGGAAGGCATTATTGAATGCAATACCAGCCCGTGGCGTGCCCAAGTAGTCATAGTTAAAAATAGCGAAAGGAAACGGATGGTAATTGACTACAGCCAGACTGTTAATATGTATACCCAGCTGGACGCCTACCCTTTACCCAATATATCAGAAATGGTCAACCAGATTGCGCAATACCGAGTCTTCTTGACTAACGACCTCAAATCCGCGTATCACCAGCTCCCCATTAGAACGGAGGATGGCCCATACACCACCTTCGAGGCGAACAGGCGCCTCTACCATTTTCTCAGAGTGCCCTTCAGGGTAACAAATGGGGACTCGGTCTTCCAACGTGAGACGGACCGCATGGATGACGAGAATAAACTACAAGTTACCTACCCCTATCTGGACAATGTCATTATCTGCGGGCACAACCAGCAAGACCACGATCTAAATCTTGCGAGATTTTTAAAAACTGCCCTAAAGCTGAATCTAACCTACAACGAAGACATATGTGTCTTGAACACAACCCATCTCTGTATCCTCAGCTGTGTGGTGGAAGATGGGGTAATTGGACTGGACCCTGACCGATTACGCCCCCTAAAGGAACTGCCCCTGCAACACAATCCCAAAGCTTTAAAAATGTGCCTGGGATTTTTTTCGTATTATGACCAATGGTTGCCCAATTACTCTGATAAGGCCCGACCCCTCATTACATCGATGTTCTTCCCACTATCAGCTGAAGCTCGGGAGGCTTCCACCAGTATTAAACACGACATTGAAAGGGCTGCATTGTGTGCAGTCGACAAATGCGTTCCCTTTCAAGTCAAATGCGATGCGTCTGACTTTGCCTTACCTGCGACCCTCAATCAGGCTGGGAGACCTGTGGCCTTCTTCTCCCGAACCCTTCAGGGACCTGAAATCAGGCACTCTTCTGTCGAGAAGGAGGCACAGGCTATAGTGGAGGCAGTGCGGCACTGGAGACACTACCTAGCCGGCAAACGTTTCACCCTGCTCACCGACCAGCGGTCGGTGGCTTTCATGTTTAATAACAAACAAAGGGGGAAAATCAAGAATGACAAAATACTCAGGTGGAGGTTCGAACTATCCACGTTAGACTATGATATTATGTACAGGCCGGGAGCCCTTAATGAACCCCCAGACACCCTATCGCGGGGAATGTGTGCCAGCATTCATATGGACAAATTACATGGTCTGCATAACGACCTCTGTTACCCAGGGGTCACCCGACTATACCATCTTATAAAGTCCCGCAATCTGCCCCACTCCATCGAGGAGGTCAGGGCAATGACCAGAGCCTGCCGCATCTGTACGGAATGCAAGCCTCGTTTCTACAGGCCTGACCATGCACACCTTATCAAAGCCACACGGCCATTCGAGCGCCTAAGTCTGGATTCAAGGGACCCCTTCCCTCTGCCGACTGTAACGTATACTTCCTCAATATCATTGATGAATATTCCCGCTGCCCCTTCGCCATTCCCTGCCCAGACATGACCAGTGCCACGGTCATCAAGTGTCTCTGTAATCTATTCTGCATATTTGGCATGCCGAACAACATACACAGCGATAGGGGGACGTCATTCATGAGTGATGAGCTGCGCCAGTTCTTGCACTCGAAGGAGTTAGACACTAGCAAAACCACTAGCTACAACCCCCGGGGTAATGGGCAAGTGGAAAGGGAGAATGCTACTGTTTGGAAGGCTGTCACGTTAGCCTTAAAGTCAAAGGCCTTCCGACCTCTCGCTGGCAGGAAGTCCTCCCAGACGTGCGCCACTCCATAAGGTCTCTGTTATGTACTGCCACTAACGCTACCCCTCACGAAAAGATGTTCGTTAGCCCCCAGAAATCCACCTCGGGCACATCTCTACCCACGTGGCTGACATCTCCGGGGATAGTACTATTGTGGAAGCACGTGAGAGGCCATAAAACGGACCCCCTTGTGGAAAAGGTACAGCTCCTCCATGCAAACACTCAGTGCACCTATATCGAATACTCTGACGGGCGAGAGGACACTGTTTCCATAAAGGACCTCGCTCCCTCGGGGAGCGGAGAGAACGATGGGAAACTACCCAATGAAGACCTACACTACAAAGAGACAGGACGCCCAGAGGTATCAATACCCAACTTTAACCTGGAGGACACTACAGATAACCTGGAAGACACTGCGGAGGACCGGACAGTGGAGGAGCCAGAATCCATTCCCCTAGAGGCACCCTAACCGGCTTTGCGCTGATCACTGAGAACTGCAAAACCTCCTGACAGACTCACTTATACAAACTTTTAAGAAACATCACCCCGATGGACTAAATCTATAGAAGGGGTGAATGTAGTGAAATCTGTTTGTCCTGATCCTGTATTCGTTTGATCCTGTATTCGTTTTGCACTCATGTATATTACCCTCCCCCACTGTGTATAGTTTCACGTACTCTTTCCCGACTAACCTGGGAGGTTCCAGGTCTTGGCTCTTGGCTCCGCCCCTGACTTCTCTTACATAAAGATCCCAGGATCTGTATGACTCATTCCTGTGAACCAGTCGGCGTGTTGAGATGTTAGCTCTCATCTAAGTGATTAAAAGCCAACTTGTTTAAGTCTATAACTTCTAGTTTTGTGGTTATTGAAGGCCCATCACCAACACTGTAAGCTTTCCCCTGGTGTGTCAGCTCTCAGTGTTAATAAACACATCAGTCTAATTTACACCATGTCCAACACTGTATGCTATCCCCTGGTGTATAAGCTCACACTGTTTATAAACACATCAGTGTAATTTACTCCGTGTCGGCACTGTGATCTCTCCCATGGTGTGCAAGCTCACGTTGAGTTAAATACTTCAGTTTAATTCACTCGGTGTTCAACACTGTGAGCTCTCCTCTGGCGTGACAGCTCACTGTGTTTATAAACACTCCAGTCTAATTTTCTCCGTTTCCAACACGGTGATCTCTGCCCTGATGTGCTAGCTCTTGGTGTGGATAAACAGTTCAGTGCAACTGTGAAATCACCACTCGTGTGTTATCTCACTGTGTTTATAAACACATGAGTGTAATTTACTCCGTGACGAACATTGAGAGTTTTTCCCTGGTGTGTAATCTCACAGTGTTAAAAACAGTTCATTGTAATTCACAATGCGTCCAACACTGTGAGCTCTCCCCTGGTGTGTCAGCTCACTGTGTTTATAAACAATTCTGTGTATTTCACTCCGTGTCCAACAGAGTGAGCTCTCCCCTGGTGTTTCAGCTCAGTGTGTTAAAATACACATCAATGTAATTCGCTCAATGTCCAACACTGTGAGCTCTCCCCTGGTGTGTCAGCTCACTGTGATTATAAACAATTCTGTGTATTTCACTCCGTGTCCAAAAGAGTGAGCTCTCCCCTGGTGTTTCAGCTCAGTGTGTTAAAATACACATCAATGTAATTCGCTCAATGTCCAACACTGTGAGCTCTCCCCTGGTGTGTCAGCTCACTGTGATTATAAACAATTCTGTGTATTTCACTCCGTGTTCAACAGAGTGAGCTCTCCGCTGGTGTTTCAGCTCAGTGTGTTAAAATACACATCAATGTAATTCGCTCAATGTCCATCACTTTGAGCTCTCGCCTGGTGTGACAGCTCTTTGTGTTTTTAAATAATTCTGTGTAATTCACTCTCAGCCCAACACTGTGAGCTCGCCCCTGGGGTGTCAGTTAACTGTGTTTCTAAAAACATCATTGTAATTCGCACCATGTCCAATACTGTGAGCACTACCCTGTTGTGACATATCTCTGTGTTTAAAGATAGTTCAGTGTAATTCAGTCAGTTTCCAACACTATGAACTATCCCCAGCTGTTGTATCCGTGTGTTAATGCAGACACAGAAAGCAGGAGTTGATTTAACAAATGCTTACTGAACAAAGTCTGGAGGTGGACTAACTATACAAGACGCTATACATGCTTATATACCCGAGGGGTCACTACCGGCACTACAGTACACAGGGGCTTCAAAAAAAACATAGTTCCTCTTAAAGGTACATACACCACAATTCCTCCCCTTTTAGATAAATAGTACATAATATTTTGAGTAATCATTAATTAACATTTTTACAATAACATTAATCTACGCATTTGCTGAAGTTAATCAATTACAAATTCAGTCTCTCTGGAGGCTTCCTGACTCGGTCCGGATAACGCCTCGGTGGTGTGGTAGGTTTTGGTGGTGTAGTAGGTTCTTTCGGCAAGGTCGATTCGGCTTGAATGCAAGTGTCGGGTTCATCTGGTTCCAGTATCACCGGATCGGAGGAAGATACTATGGGTATCTCTGCTTCATCATTAGGCATATAGAGTTGTGGTGTAGGTTGTCACTTTTCGGATGACTCTATGATCTGGTCAGCATGGCACCTTATTATGCTTTCTCCAATGTCCATGGTATACATCAGCGGTCCTAGTCGTGTGCAAATAGTTCCAGGCTGCCATTTCTCGGTACGGTAGTCCCGGGCCAAAACTTGTTGACCTATCTGGAAGATTCTAGTTGGCCTTTCATCCATGCCTTGAAATTGCCGGTTCTCTACGTCCCTTCTGATGTTTGGCTTGATCAAATCCAGCCAGCATCTTAGTCTTCTATTGAAAAACATCATGGCGGGGGTTTGGTTTGTAACCATCTGTGTTGCATTCCTGTATGCAAACAAGAAGTTATCTACCTTATGTTGTAGATTTATGTCTTCATTACCTATGGCCTTTATGGCCTTCTTGAAGGTCTGGACAAACCTTTCAGCTAATCCATTGGTGGCGGGATGGTATGGGGCAGAAGTGTTGTGCTTAACCCCATTGTTTTTTTAAGAACTTCCTGAATTCTTTGGATATAAATTGCGGTCCATTATCAGAACAGATCTGTTCAGGCAGCCCATTCCTGGCGAATATGGTCCTTAATACAGTGATGGTTTTTTCCGCGGTGGTGGAAGACATCTTTATTACCTCCGGCCACTTGGAGTGTGCATCAACCGCGATTAAGAACATTGAGTCCATGAATGGACCAGCAAATTCGATATGCACCCTTTGCCAGGGAGATGAGGGCCACTCCAATGGACGTAGAGGGGCTTGTGGTGGGGCGTTTTGGACCTTCTGGCATCCAAGACAGCTCTTGCTCATTTCTTCGATGTCTGCATTGACACCTGGCCACCACACAAACGCTCTGGCTAAATTCTTCATTTTCACTCCACCCAGATGCCCCTCGTGAAGCTCCTTTAGCACTTTATCCTGGAGTTTGGGTGGAATCACCATTCTGGATCGACATATCAAGGTTCCTCGGCACATTGACAGCTGTTCTCTTCTTTGCGAGAATGCTGGCAACTGTGGTTCGCCATGTGCTGGCCACCCCTTCACCGTTAAATCGTAGACTCGTGAGAGAGTCGGGTCATGTCTCGTTTCCTTTTCAATGGTAGAATTTGTCACTGGTAGACATTCCACTATGGTCGAGTGGAAAATCTCCACTGGGTGCACTGTAGGTGCCTCTTCTACTGTTGGCACCGGTAAGCGCGATAAACCGTCAGCATTCCCATGCTGTTTTGTTCCTTTGTATTCTATGTCATATTGGTGTGCCCCGAGGAATAGGGACCACCTCTGTAGCCTTTGCGCTGTCATAATGGGAACGCTCTTTTTAGGGTTGAATATGGAGATGAGGGGTTGATGGTCAGTCAACAAGGAAAATTTTTGTCTGTGTAGGTAATGGTTGAATTTCTTCATCCCCCACACCAGGCTGAGACCTTCCCTGTCGATCTGGGCATAGTTACGCTCAGCTGAGTTCAATGAGCGTGACACAAAAGCTATCGGCCGCTCCGAGCCATCAGGGAATTTATGCGATAGTAACGCTCCCACGCTGTAAGGGGATGCATCGCACGCCAGTCTGATTGGCAGTGATGGGTTGTAATGAGCCAACACTTCCTTGGACGTGATCAAGCCTTTGCATTTATGGAAGGCGCGTTTGCAGTCTTCGCTCAATTTCCAAATTACTCCCGTTTGTAGCAGTGCGTTAAGAGGGTGCAGAACCGTTGACAAGTTCGGTAAAAATTTATGATAGTAATTTATTAATCCCAGGAACGACTTTAATTGTGAGACATTTTCAGGCGCTGGGGCTTTTATGACCGCTTCCATTTTTTCAGTTGATTTATGCAACCCTTCTTCGTTAATGACATGGCCACAATATAATATTTGTTTCTGGAAAAATTCGCACTTGGGGCGATTTGCTCGTAGGCCCCGTTCTCTCAGCCTCGTGAGCACCCGCTCCAAATTGGCAAGATGCTCGTTGTCATTTTCTCCTGCTATATGGATGTCGTCTAGGTAGCATTGAGTCCCTGGAATCCTTTGCAGTACTTGCTCCATAGCTCTTTGCCAGATAGCTGGAGCTGATGCTACTCCGAAAACCAAACGATTATACTGGTACAGGCCTTTGTGTGTGTTTATCGTGAGATACTTTTTAGAGGCCTCCTCAACCTCCATCTGTAGATATGCCTATGCCAAGTCAATTTTGGTGAAACGTTTCCCTCCAGATAGTGAGGCGAAAATATCTTCTATCCTCGGAAGAAGATACTGTACCGTATGAAGAACCGGGTTTACAGTCACCTTGAAGTCCCCACAGATGCAAATTTTTCTCTGTTCTTCAGATTTATCATTATTCAACGTTTTCTTCATGACCGGGACGATGGGTGTTGCCCACTCGCTGCAATCTACCTTGGATAACATGCCTGCTTTTTCCAAATTCTCCAGCTCTGTCTCGACTGTTGGACGAATTGCATATGGCACCGGCCGTGCCTTAAAAATCTTGGGAATTGCCGCATCTTCCACTTTTATTGAGGCGGTGGCGCATTTCAGGTTTCCTAGTTCCTGATGAAACACTTCTTTGGCGTTAGCCAAGATTTCTTTTAATCGTCCAGGTATGACGTCATCATCATTTTTTTTCTTACTGGTCACCGTCAGTGCCTGAATGGAGTGCCAGTCCAAATATATCTTTCTTATCTATTCACGTCCTAACAACGGTGGACCACCATCTTGCAGAACGTATAAATACAACTTCTGTATTTCCTTGCCGTTGTGTACAACAGGCACCCTTATTTTCCCTCTGGGGTATAATTTCTGCCCCGTATATGTCTTCAAGATAATGGATGTGTCTTTCAAAGGTTTATGCAGAAATAGCCGCTCGTAATCCCGTCGACTTATGATCGTCAGAGCTGATCCTGTATCTAGCTCCATTTTAACTGGGGACCCCGCTATTGTGAAGGTATCCCAGATGGTCTGGTGATCTTCTTTGTCAATTAAATTTATAATTTGAGACAGCTAAGTCTCTTGTGTCCGGAGTCGCTATCGCTCTTCTGGTCTTTGGAGCTACTGTCCATTAATATTTGTACCTTCCTGTACTTTTCCTTATTGACCTTTTTACTGTCAGCGGATTTTTTCCCAGATCGGCAGCTATGTGCAATGTGTCCCATCTTTCCGCATTGCCTGCATGCTTTGTCCTTGAAACAGCAGTCCCTCTGGTCATTGGTGGATCTGCCGCAGCGATAACATCTCTCAAAACCCCGTGTCATTTCATGGGTGCCGAACTCCTGTGGCTTTTGCTTTATCTCTGCAGCTCCACTTGCTGCTGCTTCGTATGACACAGCCACACTGAAAGCCTTGTCCAGTGTCAAATCTTTCTCAGAAAGTAGTCTTTTCTGTGTTCCTTCGCTTAGGAGACCACAGACGAATTTCTCTCGTAGAGAATCTGCCAGTCCTGCCCCGAATTGGCAGTGCTTTGACACCTTTCGTAATTCGGTGAGGTAATCAGAGTTACTTTCGTTCTTGTGCTGATTCCTCCTGAAGAATTTGAATCGTTCCGCTATCAGCAGCGGTGTTGGTTTTAAGTGCTCCTGTAGGGTATCAACAATCTCCTTTAAATTCTTGTCCATCGGTTTGGCTGGACTGATCAAGTTTCGTAACAGCCCATATGTCCTTGCGCCCATCAGATTTAGAAGTACCGATGCCTTTATATCATCCGCTACTTCATTCGCCTTGCAATATACCTCCACTCTTTCCACATATGTGGTCCAATCCTCTATATCCCTATCGATAGCAGTAATATTGCCAGTCTTAGGCATCCTGAAAATCAAAAATGGCGCCTCCTGTGCTTTCCCTTCTTCCCTGCCGAGTCAAGATGGCGCCTTCCGCGCTTTCCTGCCGCTGCCGCTGCTGCCAACGCTGTTCTCCGCGGTTTTTATTTATACATACATTTTTAAACAGTTTCTCCATCACTTGGAGAATTGTTCCCGGCGGATTCTCTGTGACTTACCTCTCCATTTGCTTGGTCCGAACGCCGACCTGCTTTGCAGCGCCGGCTGTGTCCTGAGTGCTCCACCCTCTGTCTCTGTTTGCTTCTGCCTTCAGACTTGTTGCCCGGCCCCGCTGCAGAGCTACCCGATCGAGCCCCAGCCCGCTGCCCAGGACGGATCAGTGCACTACCTGCCACCAGCCCGTTTAGCTGGTGAACCCACAGTTTTTTTCTTTTTTTTTCTACTACCTTCGTCTGAGGAATCGAACTCCTTGAGGTGCTGCCGACTTGCAGGTAAGTTCGTTTCCAACTCATCACCACTGTTGTTTCCGTGTGTTAATGAAGACACAGAAAGCAGGAGTTGATTTAACAAGTATTTACTGAACAAAATCTGGAGGTGAACTAACTATTCAAGACGCTATACAGGTTTATATACCCGAGTGGTCACTACCAGTACAACAGTACATAGGGGCTTCAAAAAGATCATACTTCCTCTTAAAGGTACATACACCACACCGGGTGTGTCAGATCACAGTCCTTTAAGCACCTCCGTGTAATTCACTCCGTGTCCAACACTGTGATCTCTCCCCTGGTGTGTAAGCTTACGGTGGTTTAAACACTTCAGTATAATCCGTTCGGTTTCCAAATCTGTGAGCTCTCCCCTTTTGTGTCAGCTCATTGTGTTTATAAACTCTTCAGTGTAATTCACCCCGTGTCCAACACTGTGAGCTCTCACCTCGTGCATCAGCTCACTGTGTTTATAAACACTTCAGTGTAATTCACTCCGTGTCGAACACTGTGAGCTCTCCCCTGGTGTGTCAGCTCACTGTGTTTATAAACACTTCAGTGTAATTCACTCCGTCTCCAACACTGTGATCTCTCCCCTGGTGTGTCAGTGAACTGTGTTTATAAACATTTCAGTGTAAATCACTCCGTGTCCAACATTGTGAGCTTTCCCCTGGTGTGTAAGCTCACGGTACTTTAAACACTTCAGTGTAATTTCTCCGTGTCCGTTACTGTGAGCTCCCCTGGTTTTTTTTATCTCACAGCTTTTATAAACATTTCAGTATAATTCTGTCCATGTGCGAAACTTTGAACACTCCCCTGGTGTTTTAGCTCACTGTGTTTATAAACTCTGCAGTGAAATTCATTTCGTGTGCGAAACTGTGAACACTCCCCTGGTGTTTCAGCTCAAAGTGTTAATAAATCCTTCAGTGTAACTCACACCGTGACTAACACTGTGATCTCTCCCCTGGTGCATGATCTCATGGTGTTTATAAACACTTCAGTGTAATTCACTCCATACGCAACACTGTGATCTCTCCCCTGGTGTGTGATCTCACGGTGTTTTATACACTTCAGTGAAATTCACTTGGTATCCAACACTGTGAGCTCCCCCCTGTTTTGTCAGCTCACTGTGTTTATAAACAATCCCTTTGTAATTCACTCCGTGTCCATCTCTCTGATCTCTCCCCGTGTGTGTCAGCTCATTGTGTTTATAAACAATTCAGTATAACTAACTCCGTGTCCAACACATTTAGCTCTCCCCTGGTGTGTCAGCTCACTGTTGTTCTATAACCTTCTGTGTAATTCACGCCATGTCCAACAATGTGCGCACTCCCCTGCTGTTTCAGCTCACTGTGTTTATGAACACTTCTAAGTATTTCACTCCGTGTCCGGCACTGTGAGCTCTCCCCTAGTTTGCCAGCTCACTGTTTTTAGAACCACACTTTAGGAAGGATGTGACGGCCCTTGAGATGGTGCAGACGAGATTTACCAGAATGGCTCTGGGAATGGGGGATGTTAGCGGCAAGGGCTGGTTGGAGAAGCTGAATCTGTTTTCTTTAGAGCAAAGGAGATTGTGGAATGATTTGATAGATGTTTACAAGATTATGAGGAGTTTGAATAGGCGAGACAGAGAAAGGCTGTTCCCACTAGTTGATGTTACCAGGACTATTGGACACAGATTTAAGGTTTTGGGCAAAATATAAAGGGTGGATGTGAGGAAAAACATTTTTATGCAGCGAGTGGTGAGGACCTGGAACTTTCTGCCGATGGAAGTGAGACAAGCAGAGACACTCAATCTATTCAAGGAGAGACTGGATAGGCACTTGAGGGAAATAAACCTGCAGGGCTTTGGGGATAGAGTGGGGGAGTGGGACAGACAGGATTGCTCTACAGAGAGCTGGCACAGACTCGATGGGCCGAATGGCGTTCTTCTGTGCAGTTATGACTATCACTATAACTTTCTGATTGTATTCCGATAATCGGCCTTTTGCCAGTTTGGATTACGGTTCCCTTGTCCAACTCTCCCAACATAGATTAAATATTTATTTTTAATCTATCTTTTCCATAACATCAATTATCTTCCAATCAGGCTCGTTGCCTCTTATCGAGATTGGAACGTCCAGATTCCTCCTTTATATTAACTGGAGCTTTCACATTGGGCATCACCCAGAAGGCCGTTTTCTGCACTGCCTCAAGTACTTGAATGTCTCCCTTGTGTCTCGGTGACCAAAGGTGGACAGAACTCTTAACCTTCGGACTGAGCTGAGCTGTACACAGTAACTGAATGACTTTCGCTGACTTTTGCTCTATTAAGTTGGATCTGTAGATGAATATTTTATTGCTGTTTTGATTGCTGTTTTACCATGTTTGTCCTTGTTCAGTGTCAATTCTAATTAAAGTCCAAAGACTATTTCTGGGTTATCCTCAGCTCTATGAACACTATTCAAATAGTAGATGGGCATCCCATTCAACTTACCATGTGTAATATTTTACAAGCTTCAGCATAAAATCACACTGACCATTATTGTCCCTCTAGAAGGTTTTGCCCAAAGCGTTGTGTTGTTTCTGAGCTGCGATCTCTGCCAACAGAATCCGCCCTCATTTGAAAATACCTGCAAGACTGACAAATGAACATTCAGGTCCATAGGTTTTATGATTGAGGTAAATTTACAACAAAACCTATCTCAGCACCGATCGATAGCAACCGCACTCAGTAATTCACTTTCTGCCCAATAACTGCTCCTGGCTTTCCTCCAGTGGTCGCTATTCGTGTCCTCTTGCTGCATCCTATTTCTTATTAGGCCCACATCTAAATTTTTCACAATGATTCAGCACATTCAATAACTCATTACTTCTTTCTCACATCTCTACCATACAGCACGTTCGATTTTAAACTTGAGGCATCACGTGTTCGAAATGTACCTTCTTCCCACCACGTCCCCATTGTGGCTTTACACCTTCCGGTCCCCTATTCTCCTTCCCCAGGTGCAGTACGCATTGCACCATCACCATGCCGATTCCCCATTACAATTTCACCTGCCCATACCTCATGCACCTTCCCCTGCCCAGTTTCCATTGTATCTTCACCCCGCAGGTTCCCCATTACACAGAATAGAATAATATACAATTTTGCAGCACACAAACAGACAATCCTGCCCAACAGACCTATGTCGGTGTTTAAGTTCCACACGAGCCATCTCCCGCATTTCTTCATCTAACTCCACTAACATATCCATTTATTCATTTTTGCCTCCTATAGTTATCTAGCTGTACAAAGTATTGGTGAGGCCGCACCTTCAATACTGCATACAGTTTTGGTGTCCATACTTAAGAAAATACATACTTGCTTTCGAGTCTGTACAAAGAAGGTTCACTCGGTTAAACCCGGGGATGAGGGGGTGGTCATATGAGGAGAGCTTGAGTAGATTGGGACTCTACTCATTGGAGTTCAGAAGAATGAGAGGCGATCTTATTGAAACATATAAGATTGTGAAGGGGCTTGATCGGGTGGATGTGGTGAGGATGTTCCCATTGAAGGGTGAAACTAGAACTAGGGGGCATAATCTTAAAATAAGGGGCTGCTCTTTCAAAACTGAGATGAGGAGAAACTTCTTCACTCAGAGGGTGGTAGGTTTGTGGAATTTGCTGCCCCAGAAAGCTGTGGAAGCTACATCATTAAATACATTTAAAACAGAAATAGATAGTTTCCTAGGAGTAAAGGGAATTAAGGGTTATGGGGAGCGGGCAGGAAATTGGACATGATTCTAGGTTCGGAATGGTCATGGCCCTGTGAGTAGTGGAGTGGGCCCAAGGGCCGTGCAGCCTGGTTCTGCTCCTACTGTGTTCTAATTCTGTGTTAGATTTCAGGAGATGGTTTTATTCCTGTTCCTGGCTGGGGTGGAGATCGCCTTTACAGGAGGTAAGTACTGTAGAAAATAGAGGGCAGAGTGATCTCCTGGAAGAATTTCGATCGCCCAGATGGGTCGGAGAGGAATTTCCCAGATTTTTTTCTCCCAAATTGGCCATTGGGTCTTTTATCTGGTTTTTTGCCTCTTCTGGGAGATCACATGGGTTCGGCTGGATGCAGAGTGATAGAAGATTTGAGGTTAGGATCAGATCAGCCATGATCTTATTGAATGGTGGAGCAGGCTCGAGGGGCCGATTGACCTACTCCTGCTCCTATGTCTTATGTTCTCTTATGTACTTAAGCTCAACGTAACCTCGAGGAACAGCACCTCATCTGTAAATTAGGCACCAAACAGCCTTCTGGTCTGAATATAAAGTTCAACAATTTCAGACCATTACCTCCGCACCGTCTTGTTTTTCTTTCTCTCTCACATGGCAGCTGTCGATCATTCTGCCATTTTTACTTCATCCAGAGCCATCTTTTGTGTCATAATTTGTCTCGTTACCATCTCATTTTGCCTTGCACCTTCAACCCTTCTGTCTCCTAATCTCTCCTGCCTTCCATCCAATCACAGACCTTCCCTTTTGTTCTTTCCTCCCATCCCACCTTTCCCAGCTCCTACACATGCTTAACAAACTGTTCCATTTCCAACTTTTTCCAGTTCAGACGAAAGGTCACCGACCTGAAATGTTAACTCTGTTTCTCTCTCACAGAAGCTGACTGACATGCTGAGTATTTCCAGCATTTTCTGTTTTTATTTCAGATTTCCAGCATCCGCAGTATTTTCCGTTTGTATCAGCTGTAGATTATTGCTTGATTAGTAGGTAAGTGCTGAGAGTTGGAAGCTGATTAAGCAATTGCAACTTGTTTGAATCACCAAAGTTATATATTAGGCATTAATTTGCATAAGCACAGAGCTTGGAGTCAGAGCTGGGTAAATGGCAGTCAGAGTGGATCACAAGCAACGTCGAAGCTAGGAATTTGGGGATAGTATGAATTCGGTGGAGAGCAGGAAGGCGGTTTCTCATATCCAACTGATAAGAAGGAGTGGAGCCACTCGATGATTCAAAGTAAAGTATCGAATATTTAGGTTCCGTTAACAGCAAATATATTAATCACCTTGTAGCTGAGCAGTTTATTTTAAGTTTCTAATTAGAATGGAAGGACAGCTAAGGCACGCAGCCTGCAATTCCTGCGCCATGTGGGAACTTCAGGAACCTTCATGTGAGCCGGAGGAATAACTTTTCACGAAGTGCCTTCAGCTGCTCGAATGCACTTTGAGAGTTTCTGATATTGAGGGGCAGCTGGATTCACTTCAGCGCACACGGGTGTCCTGGATCACTGAATTGAGGAAGAGGTCTCCCATAAGATAGGTCTAGTTTAGAATAGCAAGTCAGTGGCCACTAAGAAGGGTATGGAGATGCAGGCAGTGCAGGAATTCTCCGGGAGTGTGGCGCTCTCAAACAGATATTCAGCATTGTATACCGGTAAGGGTGACCACACCTGAAAGGAGTGCATAACCGAGTCTGGCACCATGAGGCAAGGACTGCACAGGGAGCGACAGCAAAGTGTAGGACTGCAGTATTACTTGAGGACTCGATAGTCAGGGGGAGAGACAGGCAGTTCTGCTTACGTCAACGTGAGGCCAATACAATATGCCTCCTCACTGGAGGCAGGCAGGGGACATCACCGAGAGGGCGCAGAAAATTCTGTGAGCCAAAGGGTAAGACCCAGAAATCGTGGTACATGCCTTGGACCAACGACGTACGGAGGAAGCAGGTTCAGGTCATGCAGACAGAGTTTATGCTGTTGAGAGGAATTTAAAAAGCAGGACCTGAAGGGTAGTAATTTCGGGATTGCTCCCAGTGCCTCGAGCTGTTGGAAGTAGTAATATAATGATATGGCAGGTTAATGCATAACTACAGTCATGGTGCAGGGGGGAGGGTTTCAGATTCCTGGGATATGGGACCAGTTCTTTGGCAGGAGGAACTTTGCAAGATGAATGGGTTCCATATGAACAGAGCTGGGACCAATATCATTGTGGGCAGGTTAACTTGTGCTGTAGGGGTGGGATTAATCTAATTCGCCAGGGAGTTGGCCATTAAAAAGTACTACTGAAAAGCTGAAACAAGTTGCACAGATGACTGGGAGAGAGAGTTAGTGTTAGAAATAATACAGCATTATGTGGGTTCACATAAGTTAGATTTTGAGTCCATGTGTGTAAATGCACAAAGTGTGGTTAATAATGTTGGTGAGCTGCAGGTGCAAAGACACTGCTTAATATTTCTGGTTACAATGTATTGAGGAAAGATGGGGAAGGAAAAAAATAGGAAGGGGTGACAGTTTTGATTAAGGAAGAAATTAGTGCTAGAAAGAAAACATATCCTTGAGGGATCAAAGACAGAATCTGTTTGGTTGGATTTGAGAACTATAAATGAGCTATTACTCTACATGATGTATTTTACAGACCACCAAATAGTGGGAAGGAGTTACAGGAGCAGATTTGCAAGGAAATTACAGAGAGGTGTAAGAGCTAGAGTATTGAAAATGGGAGGCTTTAACTACCCCAATATTGAATGGGCCAGTGATTGTCTGAAAGGCAGAGAAGGGGAGGAATTTTTGAAGTGTGTTGAACAGAATTTTCTTCACCAGTGCGTTTCCTGCCCAATAAGGAACGAGGTATTGCCGTATCTTGTCCTGCGGAAGGAAGTGGTTCAAGTGGGGAATGTTACAGTTGGAGAGCATCTCGGAAATAATGACCATAGATCGGGAAGGTTTAGATTATTTCTGGGGAAGAACAAGGGGTAATCTAGAATAAAAAAGCGCAATTGGACGAGGGCTAATTTCAACGAATTGAGGAGGGATCTATCTCGGGTAAATTGTATTCAAAGACTGGCAGGCAAAAACGAAATGGAGCAATCGGTGAGATTCACAAAGGAGCCGGTTCGATTACAGTTTACTTGCATTCCCACACAGGGGTAAAAGAGGAAAATGAAAGCTAAAGCTCCATGGGTGACGAAAGAGTTGGAGTAGGATGAAAAAGAAAAATAGGTGTATGACAGTTGTCAGCTTGAAAAGAAATGGGAGAATCAGTCTGAATGTGCAAAGTACAGAAGATAAGTCAAAATGGGAATAGAGGGGCAAAGCGACACCACGCGAATAGATTGGTGGCTAACATAAAGGAGAATCAAATTATCTCCTTCTATTAATATTAAATGTTTTTTCACAGGAGCATTAGGGCCAATGAGGCATCAAAATGGATAATAATTGGTGGAGGCAGAAGGCATGGCTGACGTATTAAAGGAATACATTGCCTCGCTGTTTACCAAGGAAGATGACTTCGTAAAGCTATGGTAAACGAGGAGGTTACAGGGATAATGGATGCGATTAAAACAGAAAAAGTGGAGGTACTAGAAAAATTAGCGTTAATTGTAGTGGATAAGCCTCCCGGTCCAGATGGAATGTATCCTAAATTGCTGAGGGAAGTAAGGGTAGAAATTGCGTAGGAGCTGGCCGCAATCTTTCAATCCTCCTTAGAGGCCAAACGTCTGGAGGATTGTAAATGTTACACACTTATTCTAAATAGGGGAGGATGATTAACCTGAAAATTTCAGGCTGGTCAGTTTAAGGTCGGTGGTTGGGAAGTTTTGGAAACAATAATCCGGGAGATAAGTAATAGCCATTTGGACAGGCATGGACTATTAAAGGAGAGCTAACCCGGATTTGTTAAGGATAAATCGTGCTTGACTAACTTGATAAAGCTTTCTGATGAGATAACAGCGAGAGTGGATGAGGTCAGTGGAGTTGATGTTCTGTCTCTGGGTTTTCAAAAGGCTTTGATAAAGTGCCACATAGTAGGCTTGTTAGCAAAATAAATATCGCAGGATAAAAGGAGCAGCAGCAGCATGGATACACAATTGGCTAACGGATAGAAAACAGAAAATTGTGGTGAATGGCTGTGTTTTGGAATGGAGGGAAGAATACAGTGGCGTTCCCCAAATTTCAGTACTAGGACCATTGCTCTTTTTGATATGCATTAATTACTTGGACTTAGGGGTTCAGGGCATAAATTCAAAATTTGCAGATGACACGAATCTTGGAAGTGTAGTAAATAGTGAGGACGATAGTAACAGACTTCAAGAAGAAATAGACAGGCTGGTGGAATGGACGGACACATGACAGATGGAATTCAAAGTAGAGAATTGCGAGGTGATGCATTATGGTAGGAAGAAAGAAGAGCGACCATTCAAATTAAATGGTACAATTTTAAACTGATGCAAGAAGAGCGACCTGGAATGCTTATGCACAAACCCTTGAAGGTGGCCGGACAACATGGTTAATAATGCAAGTGGTATCCTAGTCTTTATAAATACAGGCATAGAGTGCAATGCCACGAAGTTAAGATAATCCTATATAAAACACTAATTGCTGACCACCCAACTTCCTTTACTGGCTCCCATGTTAGCTGAAACTGTTAACGGTCCTTTCTCCTCAGGTATGTCACACCCTCCATCAAATCTGCCAACATCACGCCTCTCCTTTAAAGAGTTCCTTGACACTTCCGTCCTGGCAAACTTCCCCCCCTCCATCTCCAACGTCCCTTTCCTCTGCAAAGTTGTTGAACATGTTGTCGCCTCCCAAATCCGTGGCCATCATCATTCCCTAAACTCCCTGTTTGAAACTCTGCAATCAGCGTTCTGCCCCTGCCACAGTGCCGAAACGGCCCTGATCAAAGTCACAAATGACATCCTTTGTGACTCTGACGATGTTAACCAATCCCTCCTTGGCCTTCTTGACTTGCCTGCAGCCTTTGTCACGGTTGACCACTCCATCCTTGTCCAATGCCGTCCAGCTGGTTGGAACTGCACTCACCTGTTTCCATTCTTATCTATCTAACCGTAGTCAGAGAATCACAAGCAAAAGCTTCTACTCCCGCTACAGCATCGTTAACTCTTGTGTCCCCCAAGGATCTATACTTGCCCCCTTCCTATTTCTCATCTATATGCGGCCCCTTGGCGACATCAACCGAAGAAATAGCGTCAAATTCCACCTGTACGCTGTCGGCATGTAGCTCTACCTCAACGCCACTCCACTCGTTCCCTCCCCAGTCTCTAAATTATCAGACAGCTATTCCCACATCCAGTTCTGGATGAGCAGAAATGTTCACCAGTTAAATATTGCAAAGACCAAAGCCATTGTTTTCAGTTCCCACCAACAACTCCGTTCCCTTGCCACTGACTGTGTCGCTCTCCCTAACATCGGTCTGAGGCTGAACCCCACTTTTCGTAACCTTGGTGTAATATTGGACCCTGAAATGAGCTTCCAACCACATATCCACAGCATAACTGAGACCGCCTCTTTCCACCTTCGTAACATCGGTCATATCTGCACTTGCCTCAGCTCATCCCCTTCAGAAACCCTCATCCGTGCCTTTTTACCCTCTAGACTTGACTATTCCAAGGCACGCCTGACTGGCCTCGCCTGATCTACCCTACAAAACTCTGCTGCCCCTATCCTAAATCGCACCAAGTCCCGTTCACCCATCAGCCCTGTGCTCGCTGACCTACATTGGCTCCCATATAAGCAACGCCTCGATTTCAAAATGATCGTCCCTGTTTTAAAATCCCTGCATTGCCTGGCCCCTCCCTATCTGTGTAAAATTCTTCAGCCCTACAACCCTACAAGATATCTGCGTTCATCTAATGCTGCCCAGTTGAGCATCCCTGATGATATTCGCTCAACCTTTGGTAGCCATGTCTTCTGTTGCCTGGGCCCTAATCTCTGGAATTCCATGCCGGACAGCCCTCTGTGTCTCTACCTCACTTTCGTCCATAAGACGCTCCTTAAAAACTGCCTCTTTGACCAGGCTTGTTGGTCATTTGCCTTAAGTTCTCCTTATGAGGCTCGGTGTCAAACTTTGGTCTTTTAGTACTCCTGTGAAATGCCTTGTGACGTTTGACTACGTTAAAAACGCTATATAAATACAAGTTGGTTTTGTTGTAATCCGTCTCCAGCTGGAGTATTAACTCCAGTTCTGGGCATAACAATGGATGAAGGACGTAAATGCTTTGGAGTGGGTACAGGAGGCATTTACTCAAATGGTTCCAGGGATGAGTGACGCTGGGATTGTTCTCCTTGGAGCATAGAAGGCTAACAGGAGATTTGGTAGAGGTTTTTAAAATCAATATGGATTTTGATAGAGTAATTAAAGAAAAACTGATTCTAATGGCTGAAGCGTCGAGAACCAGAAGGCATAGATTTAGGGTGATTGTCTAAATAACCAGAGGCTACATGAGGATAAACGTTTTCGTGCAATGAGTGCTTAGGATCAGGAATGCACTACCTGATAAGGTGGTGGAGGCAGATTCAATAGTAGCCTTCAAAAAGGAAATGGATAAATAGTTGTAGGAGACAGCACTGCAGGGATATGGGGAAAAAGAGAGGGATTGGGTCTAACTGGATTGCTCTTCGAAAGGCCCCGGGCAGACTCAATGGGCCGAATAAATTCCTTCTGTTCTGAACTCTTCTATCTTTCTATGATCCCCGGTATATTATTCCCGCCTCTCAGCCCATAGGTTTGGGTTCAGACACTTTTCCTGTCAGCTTCAGCGAGCGAAGACCAGAGCACGGGCTCTGAATGCTAGGCTGATTTCAAGCGGGGTGGTTAAGTTTGATTGGAGCTGATGGCTCACGGTCTAGGAAAGGTTGGGTTGGGCTCTTCAGTGTTATTTTTAACTCACCTAGGAGAAGGTAATCCGAAGATCAAAGCGTGAGGAGACAATGGAAAAATACATTATCTTCACTATAGCTATTTCCTGCCTTAGGGAAGAAAAGGTTGTACAGTCAAACTGAATTAAAGCAGTAGTCAATTAGTGACCATCCCATTTTACATGGCTTATATTGGTGACTCTCATATGACATATTAATTCATTGGATCCCTCGTCTTACATATTTCGGTGAGACTCCTTTAACAGGATTGGTGTCAGCAAATTCTTTACAATTGGTCCAACGTGTACTTTCAAATATGAGATGGTTAGCGTATAATATTATTACATTTGGAGAAGATAGAAAGGGGATTGATCAAATATTAGAGATCAGTCATTAAATAAACAGACACAAATTAAACCGGAGCTATATCAAAACAATGCAGCTAACATTATCCTGGGATATCGTGAGCAATATAGAAAGTGGAATGGAGCGTTGAACTGTGTGATTAATCATGCGAAATGGTGATGAAAATTATTTTAACGCATTTTATAAACATCAAATGCAGCCTTGCTATAAAGGAGGATGGCTAGGAATTAAGGGCCCCAATATTATATGTCTTCACCGGTCATTTTCCAAATAATCAGCGTTTACTTAGATCAATGCATATGCCATGAATTAATTTAATCAGCGATGTATTTATCTGGGTAGATCCGGCTATTATACGAACATCATCAACAACAACCTGAATTTATATAGCGCCTTTAACTAAGTAAACTGTGCCAAACCACTTTACATCAGTGTTATAAGAAAAACATTGACATCGAGCATCATAAGGACAAATTACAGCAGATGACGTACTGTTTGGTCCAAGAAATGGTTATAAGAAAAGTCCTAAAAGAGAAAATGAGGGTAGAGAGGTGAAGCGGTTTAGGAGGGAATTCCAGAGCTTAGGGCCTAGGCAACTGAAGACACGGCCATTAATGGTTCAGCGATTATAATCAAGTCGGCAGAATTAGAGGAGTGCAGTTATCTCGGGGTTGGGTGGGTGGTTGTTGGGATGGAAGAGATTACAGAGATAGAGAGGGGCGAGGCCATGAAGGGATTTGGAAACAAGGATGTGAATTTTGAAATAATTGCTTAACAGGGAGCCAATGTAGGTCAGCAAGCACAGGAGTGATGCTTGAACGGGACATGGTGCAAGTTAGAACACATGCAGCCGATGTTGTGTAACCTCAAGTTTACATAGGCTAGAAAGTGGGAGGACAGCTAGGAGTGCATTGGAATAGTCAATTCAAGAGGTAACAAAAGCAGCAGAGGAACTGAGGTAGGGGTGCTGACAGGTGATGTTACGAGGTGGAAATAGGCACTCTATATATAAGAGGCAGCTATATATATGCGTCTATCGGCGACACTGGGATCACCAGCCTTTTTAACTGTGTTTATAAGGTTTACAGGGATCATTATCCTACATATCTCGCTTTAGTGGTTTAGTAGTTTAACCAGCATATATAACTGTGTTTATCAGGGTTTACTGCGATCAGTAGCCTATATATATGGATTTATAGTAGATCACTGGGATAACAGAGCACATGTTTGAATTTATCAGGGTTTATTGCAATCACCAGACCATATTTATACGTTTATCGTAGATTACTGGGTTTATCAGCCTATAGTGGTTTACTGGTTTCAGCAACCTATATAGCTTTGTTTAGCAGGGTTTATTGGGATTACTCGCTTACATATCTGGAATTCTAGTGGTTTATGTGGATCAGCAAACAACATATCTGATTTTATTGTGGCCATCCTCCTGTGTAACAGGCTCAGTCTCTAATGTAACAGGTTTTGCTGTGGTTCCTATATAAACGGCGTCCATTGGGCTCTGTGGCTCTCAAATACAAGACTTTATTGGTCAATTACTTAATTTAATTGGGAATAAATGGGATCATTTTCAAATATAACAGAGATGTTTGAGGTGAGTAATCCCAAGACAATCTGCTTTATTAGGTCCACTATGCTTATTGTAATCAGCGACTCCTAGATAGGTAATTCTTACTAAGCACGGTTCACAGACGTCATCCTCCTGCTCATGGTTATTTTTTCGACAAGTAAGAGGATTTAATGCAATTTCTCTGTCATTCAGGCAATGAAGTATCTGTTGAGCTGTCTTTGCTTCTTTCCCCGTATAATTGCCCCCCAATCCCAACATTCCACATCCTCAGCCCCACACTCAGCAGCTGAACCTCTGTGGCTCCCCAGTTTCACCCATCTGTCTCCATATCCTATCTGATCCCATCCCATCAAGGATACTGAGGAGCAGCAAGATCACTAACAATCACCCTTTGCATTTAGGGAACATGACATGCCCCAATCTTGACCTCATTCCTTGCATCAGCAAAACTCTGGTCAAGTTCACGGCACCTTTTGTGGCTCAGCTGCACAAGGGGGGAGGAGTAAGTGTGGAAGGGCAAGAGTGGTAGGTTACTCAATAGTGAGGGGTGCAGACAGGCGTTTCTGCGGCCGTAGACGTGACTCCAGGATGGTATGTTGCCTCCGTGGTGCCAGGGTCAAGGATGTCACTGAACGGCCTCAGGGCGTTCAGAAGGGGGAGGGCGAGCAGACAGAGGTCGTGGTTCACATTGGTACCAACGACATATGTAGAAATAGCGATGAGTTCCTGCAACAAGAATTTAGGGAGCGAGGTAGCAGATTAAAAAGCAGGACCTTAAAGGTTGTAATCTCTTAATTACTCCCGGTGCTACGTACTTGTGAGTATAGCAATAGAAGGATAGAGCAGATAAATGCGTGGCTAAAGAGTTGGTGCAGGAGGAAGGGCTTTAGTTTCCTGGATCACTGGGTCTGTTTCTGCGGAAGGTGGGCCGTGTACAATTTGGACGGGTTGCACCTGAACTGGAGTGGGTCCAACATCCTTGCAGGGTGGTCTGCTAGCGCTGTTGGGGGGCGGGGGGGAGCTTTAATCGAACTTGGCAGGGGGATGGGATACGGAGTGGAGCGAAAGTAGGGTGTGATGCACAGCCAAGTACACAGGTAAAACAAGTCAATCTGGAAGGCAGAGCAAATATGTAGCGGCACAAGAAGGTATGGCAAGGCCAATGGCATTTATTTTAATGCAAGGAGTCTTGCGAGAAAGGCAGATTAATTGAAGGTGTTGATGAACATGGGCGTATGATACTGTTGCTATCACAGATACATGGTTGATTGAGGGGCAGGACTGGCAGCTCAATATCCCGGGTTATAGAATTTTCAGGCGAGAAACAGGGGGATGCAAAAGAGGAGGGACTGTCGCAATATTAAACAAGGAGTCAATTACTGTAGTAAGGAGGGATGATATCAGAGCAGGTTCCTCCAATGAGGCCATATGGGTAGAATCTAAAAACATTAAGGGGGAAAGCACTTTGCTGGGAGTGTATTATAGGCGCCCAAACTGCCAGAGGGAGATAGAGTAACAGATATGTAGGCAAATCTTAGAGAAGTGTAGAACATCCAGGAGAGCTTATTGAGCCAGCATGTAGAAAGTCCTAAAAGACAGTGGGCGGTACTGGAACTAATTCTACGGAATGTAGCCGGGCAAGTGGTAGGACTATCAGTAGGACAACATTTTGGTGACAGTGACCATAATTCGGTGAGATTTAAGGTAGTCATGGAAAAGGAAAAAGATGGACCAGAAATAAATGTTTTAAATTGGGGGAAGGCCGATCATGGCAAATCATGTCTAACCGATTTGATTGAATTTTTCGAGGTGGGGGGGAAACTAGGTGTGTGGATGAGGGTAGTGCAGTTGATGTAGTCTACATGGACTTCAGTAAGGCATTTGGCAAAGTCCCGCATGGGAGACTGGCCAAAAGGTAAGAGCCCATGGGATCCAGGGAAATTTGGCACATTGGATCCAAAATTGGCTTAGTGGCAGGAGGCAGAGGATGATGGTCGAAGGTTGGTTTTGTGACTGGAAATCTGTGTCCAGTGGTGTACCGCAAGGATCGGTGCTGGGTCCCTTGCTGGTTGTAATGTACATTAATGAATTAGATATGAATGTAGGAGGTATGATCAGTAAGTTCGCAGATGACACGAAAATTTGTGGTGTGTTAAATACCGAGGATGGAAGCCTCAGTCTACAGGACGATATATAGATACATAGATACATAGAAGATAGGAGCAGGAGTAGGCCATTCGGCCCTTCGTGCCTGCTCCGCCATTTAATGAGATCATGGCTGATCCTTTAATTCAGTATCCCGTCCCCGCCTTCTCTCCGTAACCCTTAACCCCTTTTGCCCGTAGAAATATATCTAATTCCCTCTTAAATATATTTAATGAGCTGGCGTACACTGCCCTCTGTGGCAATGAGTTCCACAGGTTCACCACTCTCTGAGTGAAGAAATTCCCCCTCATCTCTGTCCTAAATGGTTTAGCCCTTATCCTTAAATTATGTCCTCTAGTTCTGTTCTCACCCGCCAAGGGAAACATTCCTTCTGCATCCAGTCTGTCTAGACCTGTCAGAATTTTATACACTTCTATGAGGTCCCCTCTCAATCTTCTAAACTCCAGTGTGTACATCCCTAAACTACATAGTCTCTCCTCATAGGTCATTCCCGCCATTCCTGGTATCAGCCTGGTGAATCGCCGCTGCACCCCCTCCATGGCAAGAACATCCTTCCTCAGATGAGGCGACCAAAACTGTACACAGTACTCGAGGTGTGGTCTCACCAGTGCCCTGTACAGCTGCAGCAAGGTATCCCTGTTCCTGTATTCTAACCCTTTTGCTATGAAGGCCAGCATACCGTTTGCCTTCTTGACCGCCTGTTGCACCTGCATGCTCGCCTTCAGTGACTGGTGTACAAGAACACCCAGGTCTCTCTGTACTTCCCCCTCTCCCAATCTATTGCCATTTAAATAATAATTTGCCCTCCCGTTCCTGCACCCAAGGTGGATAACTTCGCACTTGTCCACATTATAGTGCATCTGCCATTTATCCGCCCAATCGCCCAGTCTGTCCAAATCGCTCTGGAGCTTCCTGGTCTCTTCCTCTGAGCCCACCCCACCTCCTAGTTTAGTGTCGTCTGCAAATTTGGAAATGCTGCATCCGACTCCCTGATCCAGGTCATTAATGTAAATTGTGAACAGCTGGGGGCCCAGGACAGATCCCTGTGGTACCCCACTTGTTACTGCCTGCCATTCAGAAAATGAGCCGTTTATTCCAACTCTCTGTTTTCTATCTGACAGCCAGTTCCCTATCCACGCCAAAACTTTCCCCTTTATCCCATGAGCCTCAATTTTCCATGCTAATCTTTTATGTGGGACCTTATCGAAGGCCTTTTGGAAGTCCAGGTACACCACATCTACTGGCTCTCCCCCATCTATTCTACCAGTTACTCCCTCAAAAAATTCCAAAAGATTAGTCAAGCACGATTTACCCTTTGTAAATCCATGTTGACTCTGTCCTATCCTGTCCCCATTTGCTAAGTGCTCCGCTATTTCATCCTTAATGATGGACTCCAGCATTTTGCCCACAACTGATGTAAGGCTTACAGGTCTGTAATTACCTGCTTTTTCCCTACCCCCCTTTTTGAATAGTGGGGTAACGTTAGCTACCCTCCAATCCATCGGCACTGTTCCCGAGTCTAATGAATTCTGAAAAATCATCCTTAGTGCATCCGCTATCTCTAGGGCCACCTCCTTCAGTACCCTAGGATGCATGTTATCAGGCCCTGGGGATTTGTCCACCTTCAATCCCTTTAGCTTCCTTAACACCATATCCTTAGAGATATTGATTTGCGTCAGTTCCTCCTTTGCCAATGTCCCTATTTTTCCCGATATCCCAGGGAGGTTTTTTGTGTCTTCCTTCGTAAAGACTGACCCAAAGTATGCATTTAGTTGATCTGCCATTTCCTTATTTCCCATTATATATTCCCCCGTATCTGACTGCAATGGACCAACTTTGGTTTTCACCAGTCTTTTCCTTTTGATATATTTATAAAAGCTTTTGGAGTTAGTTTTTATATTTTCCGCCAGCTTGTTTTCGTAAGCTATTTTGCCCCTCTTGATCATGCCCTTTGCCCTCCTTTGCTCTATCTTAAACTGTTCCCAATCTTCCGCTCTGGCGCTTTTTTTGGCTATTTTATACGCCCTATCTTTGGATTTTATGCTGTCTCTAATTTCCCCTGTTATCCACGGTTGAGTCACCTTTTTAGATTTCCTTTTATGCCAGATTGGTATAAACAATTTTTGCAATTTTGTCATTCTATCTTTAAATGTTTGCCATTGTTTATCTACCTCCAGTCCTCTCAGGAACGTTGTCCAATCAGACCTACTCAGTTCCCGTCTCATGGCATCATAATTCCCCTTGTTTAAATTCAGGACCTTAGTCTCTGAGTCAATTTCTTCGCTCTCCATTTCGAGTGAGAAATCGATCATGTTATGATCGCTCTGACCCAAGGGTCCCCGTACAACAAGATTACTGATTAGTCCCTTCTCATTGCACAGTACCCAGTCCAATATAGCCTGTTCCCGAGTTGGTTCCTCGACATATTGATCCAGATAACCATCCCTTAAACACTCAAGGAATTCCTCCTCCTCATTATTTTTACTGATTAGGCTAGTCCAATCTATATGTAAGTTAAAGTCACCTATGATGACAGCTGTGCTCTTATTGCACGCTTCTCTAATTTCCCTCGTGATGCCCTCCCTAACCTCTATTTTACTATTTGGAGGCCTATATACCACTCCTATTAATGTTTTTCGCCCCTCGCTATTTCTTAGCTCCACCCATATAGATTCTGTATTAACTGAGTTAATATCCTTCCTTTCAATTGCATTTATCCCCTCTTTTACTAGCAATGCTACCCCTCCTCCCTTTCTTTTTTGTCGATCCTTCCTAAATACTGAATACCCCTGTATGTTAAGCTCCCAGCCCTGCTCACCCTGCAACCATGTTTCCGTAATCCCAATTAGATCATAATTATTAACCTCTATTTCCACAGCTAATTCATCTACCTTGTTCCTGATGCTTCTCGCATTAAGGTATAAAACCCTCAGGCTTTTTTTATGCTCACATTTTTTATGAATTAGTTTGGCCCTTTGTTTTTTGTTCCTCACCCTTTTACCATTTATTTCTGTCTGCCTTTCACTTTCCTCTATTTCACTACATAGGTTTCTAGCCCCCTGCCATACTAGTTTAAATGCTCCCGAACTGCTTTATCAAAAATTACCCCGAGAACATCAGTTCCATCTCTGCACAGGTGTAGACCGTCCCTTTTGTATAGGTCACACCTACCACAAAACTGGTTCCAATGCCTCAAAAATTTAAAACCCTCCCTCTTACACCACTGCTCAAGCCACGTATTTAGCCTAACTATCCTGTTCTCTGTACTCTTACTAGCACGTGGCACTGGTAGTAATCCAGAGATTACTACCTTCGAGGTCCTACTTTTTAGCTTGGCTCCTAACTCCCTAAATTCTACTTGTAGGACCTCTTCCCTTTTTTTAGCTACGTCGTTGGTACCAACATGTATCACGACAACTGGCTGTTCCCCCTCCCCCTCCAGAATGTTCTGCACCCGCGCCGAGACATCCTTGACCCTTGCACCAGGGAGGCAACATACCATCCTGGAGTCTCGGTCGCGACCACAGAAACCCCTATCTATTCCCCTTACAATCGAATCCCCTATTACTATAGCCCTGCCACTCTTTTTCCCTCCCTTCTTTGCAACAGAGCCAGTCATGGTGCCATGAGCCTGGCTGCTGGTGCCTTCCCCCGATGCGTCACCCCCCCCGACAACAGTACCTAAGACGGTGAACCTGTTGCTAAGGGAGACAACCCCAGGGGATTTCTGCACTACCTTCCTGCCCTTGCTCTGCCTTTTGGTCACCCATGTACTGTCTACGCTGGCCTTAACCTGCGGTGTGACCAACTCACTAAATGTGCTATCCACACCCCTCTCAGAATCGTGGATGCTCCAAAGTGAGTCCATCTGCAGCTCAAGGGCCGTCATGCGGTCCCATATAGATGGGTTGGTCAGATGGTCAGAACAGTAGCAAATGGAATTGAACCCTGAGAAGTGTGAGCTGATTCGTGTTGGGAGGACTAACAACACAAGGGAATAGACAATGAATGGTAGGACCAAATGAAGGAGAGAGGATCAGAGGGACTTTCTTGTGCATGTACATAGATCCCTGAAGGCAGCAGGACAGGTAGGTAACGTGGTTAAGAAGGCATATGGGAAATTTGCCTACATTAGCCGAAGCATAGAATATAAGAGCAGGAAGGTTATGATGAAGCTGTTCTAAACGCTAGTTAGGCCACATCTGGGATACTGTGCGCAGCTCTTGTTGCCACACTTTAGGAACGATGTGATTGCATTGGAGAGGGTGCAGATGAGTTTCACCAGGATGTTACCTGGGCTGGAGCGTTTCACCTATGAACAGAGACTGGACAGGCTAGGATTGTTTTCGTTACAGCAGAGAAGGCTGAGGGGGGACCTGATTGTGCTTTACAAAATTATGAGGGGCATAAATGAGGTAGGTAGAAAGGAACTTCTCCCCTTAGTAGAGGGGTCAATAACCAAAGGGCATAGTTTCAAGTTAACAGGCAGCAGGTTTAGAGGGGATATGAGGAAACATTTTTTCACCCAGAGGGTGGTTGGAATCTGGAACTCACTACCTGAAAGGGTGGTAGAGAAAGGAACCCTCACAACATTCAAGAAGCATTTAGATGAGCACCTGAAACGCCATAGCATACAAGGCTACGGACCAATAGCAGGGAATTGGGATTAGAATAGATAGGGCTTGATAGCCGGTGCAGGCACGATGGGCCAAAGGACCTCATTCTGTGCTGTATTATTCTATGACTCTATGACTATATCTATGCCTTGTTCAACTGCATGCTTGAGTATTCCAATGTTCTCCTAGTCGGCTTCCCATTCTCTACCACCCGTGCAATTGAAATAAATCAAGCTCTGCTGCTCATATCGCATCAGGGAACAAGTCCCACTCTCCCACAAACGTTGGCCAGTACTACATTACATAAACAGTCTAACCGGTATCATCAACTGGAATAGATGTGTCCGGCGGTCAATTTATGTTATTAAATAAGAAGCCACAATATACGGTCTGACTGTGTGTTTCAAATTATTGTTAGAATTGTGGGGCTTGTCTTGATGTATGAAGGTATAGCTTTTAACCTGGTCTCAGGGACTTTATCTGCCTGGTAATTGAATTGTTTTTATTAAAAGTATTGGAGTGAAAATTGATGACGGCATCTGTTTTTTCAGTGACAGCAATTAAACCCAGTCAGCAGGGGACCAGATTTTCTGACCGGATGGATTCCCACTGCTATAAAAATGCAGAACCGTCTCAATGTGTCAATCGGAGAATTTTCCCCAGAATCAGGACCAACCATTTAAACATCGGTTCTTTCCGATAAGACTTAATGGCTCTTGATTTTTTGACCAAGCTCAAGATTCTATGGGCAATTTATGATATACAACCGATTTACTTCCCCATCCTGGCAGCGTTCGGTGTCCCGGGTAAGTTACTATCTGCAGCCGCTACATCAGTACTCGGAGATTACAGTATGTGGCATCTTACTCCGGGTTTCCAGCTCTTTATTTTGTTATTTTCGTGACATTACGTTATATAAATGCAAGTTGCTGTTGTTATTACAACCGGGACCACACCTCAAAAATACATCATTAGCTGTAACATTTTAGAGATGTCCCGAAATCTTTAAAGGCGCTGGATATGCGAGATATTTCTTTCATTCTCGTTCTTTCTCTCTGTAATTTTCTTTTTCTTGTGTGTGTTTGGTGATGGCCCGTGCTCCACTGATGTGAGCTCCCATTCCTTGGTACCAGTTGACTGATTAGTCTGCCTATAATGATCTTTATTACTTACAGTTCAGGCAATTGTTTTAAGATAATTTTGATCTTTCAGTCTACAGCTCATGCCATGTTACTCTATAGTTATTTTAATTAAAATGTGAACGTTGTTGTAAACACTCAGTCTGAATGTTTGGAGAGAAATTGATTTCTGACCTCACACGAACTTCTCTTTCTGCAGAATAGAATTAGTAATTTCGTTGTACAAATCAATCCTATCAGACCAATCACAATTACATTGATGATCCAATCTGCTTCAGCTGTCTCACTTTCCAACGCTTCCTGTCTACGTTTGTGTCACTGTTTCTGAAACGTTACCTTTGAATTCTAAGTTTGAGTAACTGTTTAATATTATTCCGCTCATTTAATGCTTTTTTGTAGAAAAATGAATTGAATTAACAATGTAATTCCATGCTCCTTTGTTAGATTTGGTCCTATCTGTGATTGAAAGCGGCTTGTTCTGATAGTGACCTCACTCGATAATGGATTCTGTCGTATTCGCTATAGGAATTTGAAGTCTACGCACTTCACACCGTCTCAGTAAAGGAGCAAGTTTAACTCTATTTGACTAGAATACAGATAGTTTCTGAACTACCAGGATGGTATATTATAATGTCAGTCATATTAACCAAGCATTTACAGTAAATGGCCATTGCTATACGTGTTTCCACTAATACAATTCAGATACTTGCCTGTAAAATGAACGACATTAAATGCTAAATCTGTGCATTTTTAATTGTGGAGACCTGAAATATCCGAGCATGGAGCTTAAATGTTTCTGTAAATAGGCTCATCAAATGATTGACTATTGGAAATTCAGGCGTGGAGGATCCGACTGTGCCTCACTTCTCATCTCCAAAGCCGGCAGGGATGCACGAATTAATATTTTAACCAACTGTAGAAAAGTGTAAAAATATCATTTAGAGCATTGGAGGGGAAGGTTTTATATTGCAATTTTACAGAAGAGCTCAAGCCTTGAACTAATGACCATAGTCAATGTATGAGCACAGACAGTGGGTTTGCTAACTCAGTATTCCATTTAGAGGACTCCATCCATTCACACATTCTTCTTACTACCATGCCATTTTTGACACTTCCCCAACTCGGGAGATTAAGGTGAATTTTCACAGCCCAACAACTAACTCACACACACTGCAATTCAAACTGCAATGTCCCAACTATTCCTTCCACGCTAGCTCAGTTGCAATTGAGGCTCCCACTTCCCGATTGGTTACTTTTGTACTTATTCTAAACTCAGTATCTGTTTTTAAAGTTTTTCCTTTAGGAATATATGGAGTAGACTATTCAGCACCTCGAACCTGATCTGCCATTTCATTAGATCATAGCTCATCTCTATCTTAAATCATTCAAAGCGTCTTTGTTTCATATCGCTTAATATCCTTTTCTCAGAAAAATCTATCAGCCACCGTTTTGAAATTTTCGATTGACCTAGCCTCAATAGCTTTTTGGGGGAGAGAGTTCCAATTTTGCATTTCCGTTCATGTGAAGAAATGCTTCCTGTCATGACCCTTGAACAATCTAGCTATAATTTTATATGTATGCCCATTTGTTCTGGACTCCCACATACAGGAATTAGATTTTCTCTATCTACTAGAACAAATCATTAATCATTTAAACACTTCAATTAGATTACCACGTAATGTTCGATACTCAAGGTAATACATGACAAGTCTATGCAACGTGATACCTTTGCTTCATTTGTTTCGCTAAACATTGCTGATTACTCTGACTACAACCCTTACCTCCAGCACGACCTGTCACAGGTAAACTAATCCGGTCCCATCACTGGATGCAAAGCCGTACTGCACATTTTTGGGGCACAATTCAGGTTAATGCGAAGAAAGTTAATATCACTTTTATATAACCTATCCGTTATTTCACTGACAACGCAGACAACTACAGTTATTGCCCTTTCCTGGTGAATGGTATCCCTAGTTTATTCTTGCTCACAGTTAATGTGGTGACGATTGTGATCCTGTCTCGGGGAAAGTGCGGTCTCTCCAAATGTGTCACTCGCTACCTGGTGGCCATGGCAGCGGCAGATCTACTAGTCGTGATCATCGATCTGATCCTGAAGCAGATTCCTATTGCTTATCGGGAAGAGTTTAACTTTTTGAGGATCGTTGGTGTGTGTAATATCCACGCCGTCCTGCTATATGCAGCTACAGACTGTTCTGTCTGGTTTACTGTCACTTTCACCTTTGATCGATTTGTGGCCATTTGTTGCCAGAAGCTGAAATCGAAATATTGCACTGAGAAAACGGCGGATGTGGTTCTCGGATCAGTGACGTTGCTGAGCTGTTTGAAGAACATTTTCTGGTATTTTCTTTATACAAGTGAATATTGGCTTTCAAACAGTTCCTGGTTTTGCCGCGTGACATACCATGTATCTATTTCTCTAGTCTGGGCCATTGTTGAATTAGCGCATTACATTTTAACGCCATTTATTCCATTTCTTTTGATTCTACTGTTCAATGCTTTAACGGTCAGACACATTTTAGTGGCCAGTAGAGCCCGCAGCAGACTCCGGGGTCAGAGCAGTGGCGAGCGTTCCAGTGACCCAGAGATGGGGAGCCGAAGGAAATCCATGATTGTACTGTTTGTTATATCGGGGAATTTCATACTGTTATGGGTGGTTTTCATGGTCTGTTCTATAGTGAGACGATTGGATTATTTGGCAATTCCTGTTTCTGTGCCCACATTTGTTCGGGAAATCGGCTTCATGCTCCAGCTCCTGAGTTGTTGCACGAACACTTTTGTTTATGCAGTGACCCAGAGGAAATTTAGAGAGGAGTTGAAGAACGGAGTGATGTATCCCCTCGCAATGATGGTCAAATTAAATAGATGAGAAGACGTCACATTTTCGAACATTTTCATGTATTTTTGTTTTATATACTGTAGATTCCACTTATGGGCTCATTCATCTCTTTATATTTTTTGAAATATTTCACAATCTGCTCCAGGGTTAAAAGTAAGTCAATGTCATGGTTCGGCACACTTTAGCCGTTTGCTCGCCAGGACAGGACCCAGTCACGATTTATCCACAGGTGCAGTTTGACCAGATATTGTCCAAGAGCGATTAGCTGCTTTCATCATTTCAAAGCTGTGTTCGCAGTCCAAAGGTACTTTGGGAATGAGACCTTGTTGTGATTATTTCTTAAACATAGACCCATGTGGAGCAATATTTGGTCAGTCAGTGGCTGCTTGCTACCTCCGTGTCGAACATTTAATCCGGCCTGTGCTAATCTTTTAAGCAAAATTTTGTGAAATTCCAGACAGAAACCAGAAAAAAGTAAAGGCAGCAGGAAGACTGCGAATCTCTGCACCATATCTCTGACAGATAGTGAAAAGGAACCAAAGTTTGTACATTAAATTGGAATCAAACCCATGTGTTAGCACAATCTGTTCTTTATGTTTGTAAACTTCTGGGCAATTGTTGTACTGATGACACCGACAAATTGCATCGTATTCAGTGGTCTGTACGTTTTACCTGTTATTGATTAAAGCAGATTAAGAATCGAGCTAAAAGTCACCTGGTCCAACGTTAGCACAATTGCAAGGGAACATATAGAGGTCTGGACCAGATTAGAAGAGAATGTTTTCACATTCCAGGCACCGGGTACAGAAAATTCCCGGGTCCAGGTATTTCATAGACACAAGTCCCGGTTCAGAAAAACTCGCTTGCCCCGTATAGCAAACTCCCAGATCCCAGTACAGCACACTTGCAGGTCCCAGTACAGCACAAAGCTGGTTCTCAGTACACCACAATCCCGGGTCCTGGTACACCACACTCCCGGGCCCCAGTAGAGAAAACTCCCGGGACCAAGTTAACTTCACTCCCGGGTCCTGGTACACCACACTCACGGGTTCCAGCACAGCCCACTTCCAGGGCCTGGTACACCACACTCCTGGGCCCCAGTACAGCAAACTCCCATGTCCAAGTTAACAACATTCCCGGGTCCTGGTACAACACACTCACGGTTTCCAGCACAGCGCGCTTCAGGGTCCTGGTACACCACACTCCCGGGTCCTGGTGCACCACACTCCCGGGCCCGAGTACAGCAAACTCCCAGGTCCAAGTTAACCACACTCCCGGGTCGTGGTACACCACACTCACGGGTTCCAGCACAGCGCACTTCCGGGTCCTGGTACACCACAATCCCGGGTCCTGGTACACCACACTCCCGGGCCCCAGTACAGCAAACTCCCAGGTCCAAGTTAACCACAGTCGCGGGTCCTGGTACACCACACTCACGGGTTCCAGCACAGCGCACTTCAGGGTCCTGGTACACAACACTCCCGGGTCCTGGTACACCACACTCCCGGGTCCTGGTACACCACACTCCTGGGTCTCAGTACAACACACTCCTGGACCCCTGCACAGTACAATCCCGGGTCTCGGTACACCACACTCACGGGTCATAGGACAGAACACTCCCGGATCCCAGTACAGTACACGCCAAGGTCACGGTACTCCACTTCCCGAGTCCCAGGAGAGCCCAATCCCGGATCCCAGTACAGCACACTCCTGGATCTCAGTACAGCACACTCCCGGATACCAGTAAACCACACTCCCAGGTCCAAGCACTCTCCCGGGTCCCAGTCCAGCACACTCCTGGATATCAGTACAGCTCACTGCCGGGTCCCAGTACAGTGCACTCCTGGATCTCAGTACAGCACACTCCCGGATCCCAGTAAACCACACTCCCGGGTCCCCGTACAGCACACTCCTAGATCCCTGTACAGTACACTCCCGGGTTTCTGTACACCACACTCCCAGGTCCCGGTACACCACACTCCCGGGTCCCAGTACAGTACAATCCCAGGTCTCGGTACACCACACTCCCGGGTCCCAGTAAACCACACTCCCAGATCACAGTACAGTATACTCCCGGGTCTCGGCACACAACACTCCTGGGTCCTTGTAAAGTCTATAGGTATTATGGCGAATTAATACACAGACTACAAGAGTAACTTTAACAGGACTTTACTATTCGAAGGTCAGGGCGAATCTGCCCAATAAATCCTGACACAGCACTTATATACCGGTGTGGTCACCGTCGGTATTACAGTATACAGCAGCCAAGATAAAGTAGTGCCACACCTAAAATAGTTCTCTTAAAGGTGGACGGTTACATACAATAGTTCTCTTAAAGGTAGAACAGTTACATACACTACAATCCTCCCTTTTTAGCTTACAACATACTTATTCCCCATTAACATAACATCATAACATATATACAACTTATGCAAAACAGTTCACAGATTCAGTCTCTCTGGAGGGTTCCTGACTCTGTCCGGATAACGCCTCGGTGGTCTAGTAGTTTTCGGCGGGGTAGTAGGTTCTTCTGGCAAGGTCGATTCGGCTTGAAGGACAGTGTCAGGTTCATCTGATTCCAGTATTACCAGAGCGGAGGTAGGTGCTCTGGGTATCTCTGCTTCAACATTAGCCGTGTAAGGTTGTGGAGTAGGTTGGTCCTTTGTGGATGACCCTATGATCTGGTCAACATGGCGCCTTATTATGCTGTCACCAATGTCCATGGTATACATCAGCGGCCCTAACCTTTTCCCAATAGTTCCAGGCTGCCATTTCTCGGTACGGTAGTCCCGGGCCAAAACTTGTTGACCTATCTGAAAGGATCTAGTTGACCTTTCATTCATGCCCTGAAATTGCCGGTTCTCTACGTCCCTTCTGACGTTTGGCTTAATCAAATCCAGCCGGCATCTTAGTCTTCTATTGAAAAACATCATGGCGGGAGTTTGGTTTGTGACCGCATGTGTTGCATTCCTGTACGCCAACAAGAAGTTATCTACCTTATGTTGTAGGTTGATGTCTTCATTACCCATGGCCTTTATGGCCTTCTTGAAGTTCTGGACAAACCTTTCAGCTAATCCATTGGTGGCGGGATGGTATGGGGCTGACGTGTAGTGCTTGACCCCATTCCTTTTTAAGAACATCCTGAATTCTTCGGACACAAATTGCGGTCCATTATCAGAACAGATCTGTTCCGGCAGCCCATTCCTGGCAAATATGGTGCTTAATACTGTGATGGTTTTTTCCGTGGTGGTGGAGGACATCTTTATTACCTCCGGCCACTTGGAGTGTGCATCCACTGCGATTAGAAACATTGAGTCCATAAATGGACCAGCAAAGTCGACGTGTACCCTTTGCCAAGAGATGAGGGCCACTCCCATGGATGCAGAGGAGCTTGTGGTGGCGCGTTTTGGACCTTCTGGCATCCTAGAAAGCTCTTGGTTATTTCTTCGATGTCTCCATCAATACCTGGCCACCACACAAACGCTCTTGCTAGATTCTTCATTTTCACTCCACCCAGATGCCCCTCGTGAAGCTCCTTTAGCACCTGATGCTGAAGTTTGGGTGGAATCACCACTCTAGATCCACACATCAAGGTTCCTCAGCACACTGACAGCTGCTCTTTTCTTTGCGAAAATGCGGGCAGCATTGGTTCGCCATGTGCTGGCCACCCCTCCACTGTTAAATCGTAGACTCGTGAGAGAGTCGGGTCATTTCTTGTTTCATTTTCGATCATCGAATTTGTTACTGGTAGACATTCCACTATGGATGAGTGGAACATCTCTACCGGGTCCACTGTAGCCGCCTCTTCTACTACTGGCAACGCTAGGCGCGAAAACCCATCAGCATTTCCATGCTGTTTGGACCTTTTGTATTCGATGTCATATTGGTGTGCCCCAAGTAGCACGGACCACCTCTGTAGCCTTTGCGCTGTCATAGTGGAAACGGCCTTGTTAGGGTTGAATATGGACACCAACGGCTGGTGGTCTGTCAGTAATGTGAACTTCTTGCCCTGCAGGTAATGATTTAATTTCTTTACTCCCCACACAAGGCTGAGGGCCTCCCTATCTATCTGAGCACAATTTCGCTCAGCGGAGGTCAATGATCGGGACGCAAATGCGACTGGCCTTTCCGAGCCATTTGGTAACTTGTGTGAAAGTACTGCTCCAATTCCATAAGGGGAAGCATCACAAGCTAGACGAAGAGGTAACGTTGGGTTGAAATGAGCCAACACTTCCTCAGAGGTAATCAACGCCTTGCTTCTGTGAAAGGCCTTCTTACAGTCCTCGCTCCACTTCCATGGTACTTCTTTCCGCAACAGAGCATTCAGCGGATGCAGCACCGTGGATAGATTTGGCAGAAACTTGTGGTAATAATTAATCAACACCAGAAACGATCTCAACTGTGATACATTTTCCGGAGCGGGGCCCTTCACGACAGCTTCTATCTTGTCAGGTGACTTGTGCAGCCCCTCTTTGTCAATGACATGACCGCAGTACGAGATCTGTTTCTGGAAGAACTCACATTTCTGGCGATTAATTCGAAGGCCATATTCCTTCAACCTGGTGAGCACCAGTTTCAAATTTGTGAGGTGTCCCTCCTCGTCTTCTCCCGTAATCAGGATATCGTCCAAGTAACACTGCGTGCTTGGAATACCCTGTAAGACCTGCTCCATGGCCCTCTGCTAAATTGCTGGAGCCGAAGCTACTCCAAAAACCAGTCTGTTATAACGATACAAGCCTCTGTGCGTGTTGATTGTGAGATACTGGCGCAACTCTTCCTCGACTTCCATTTGTAAGTATGCTTGTGCCAGGTCTATCTTGGTGAAGTGTTTCCCACCAGACAATGAAGCAAAGATATCCTCAATCCACGGGAGCGGCTATTGTACCATGTGAAGCACTGGATTAACTGTGATCTTGAAGTCTCCGCAGATGCGGACTTTTCCTGGTCCCCCTGGCTTGTTACTTGATGAAGACTTCATGACGGGAAAATTGGGCGTGGCCCACTCACTCCAGTCCACCTTAGACAGTACCCCTGAACGTTCAAGCTCTTCCAGTTCTGCCTCCACAGCAGGTCGCATCGCGTAAGGTACCGATCTGGCTTTGAAAAATTTTGGGCTTGCATGTTCTGCAATCTTGATTTTTGCTTTAATTCCTCTCAGTGTTCCCAGTCCTTGCTGGAATACCTCTTTAGCTTCGTCCAATATTCTGGAAAACCGTTCAGGTTTGACATCTTCCTTTCCGGAATCTACCGTCATTGTGTTTAGTGAATGCCAGTCTATCTTTATTTTCCTGATCCACTCCCGTCCCAGAAGTGGTGGACCTCCCTTGGGCAGCACATATATGTCCATCCCTTGGTGATCTTTGTCCTTGTATCTCACCTTGACTTTTATCTTTCCAATGGGGTATACTTTGTGCCCCGTGTATGTCTGCAATAGTATCTCCGTATCCCGTAGGGGAATATGTTTGAATAACTTTTTGTAATCTTGCTTATTCATGACCGTCAACGCTGATCCAGTGTCCACTTCCATCTTCACTTGGACTTTTGCAATCTGTAGTGTGACCCAGATAGTTTGTCGGTCAGCTTCTTTCCTCACATTGTGAATCCTCAGACTACCCAGTTCCTTGCTGTTGGAGTCTTAGTCCGAATTCTGTTCATCTGAACTCTTCCCAGTCACCTTATGTGCCTTTCTGTACTTCTTCTGCGGTGACTTATTATTGCTGGTCTTCTTTCCTGACCGGCATACCTTAGCTATGTGACCAAGCTTGCCACATTTTCTACATTCCTGGTTTTTAAACCAGCATTGGTTCTGGTCGTGTGTTGTCTTCCCACAACGATAACATTTCGTTGTGCCCGAAGTCATTTAATCCTCACTGAGTACCGCTGTCTTCCGCTGCATTTCTGCCGTGCCTCTCGCTGCGGCTTTGTGCGATGCTGCAATAAGGACAGCCTTATCAAGTGTAAGATCGTTCTCTTCGAGCAGTCGTTTTTGTGTTCCTTCCTTCGACATCCCACACACGAACTTGTCTCTCAGTGCCTCTGTCAGATTTACCCCAAACTGACAGCATTTTGCTAGCCTACGCAGTTCAACCAGGTACTCCGCGTTGCTTTCCTCTTTTTGTTGCGTTCTCACGTAAAATTTTGATCGTTCCGCTAACATCAGCGGTGCGGGGTTAAAATGATCCTTCAGGACAGCAACAATATTAGTGAAAGACTGTTCCGTCGGTTTAGCTGGTGATAGAAGATGCTTCAATAACCCGTATGTCTTCGCACCCATTGACTTTAGTAAGGTTAGAGCTTTGTCATAATTTGCTATCTTATTGACCTTACAATATATCTCGATGCGTTCTACATACGTGGCCCAATCTTCCACATCGGAATCAAAACCGTTGATGTTACTACGCTTAGGCATCTTCACACTCTTCCTGAGAAACAACAACGAAATATTTCTTTAACTTTTTTTTTCAAAATGGCGGTTTCCTGCGCTTGTCTTCTTTCCCCGCCCACTTTCAAAATGGCGGTTTCCCGCTTCTGCCTTCTTCCCCGCCTACTGGTGCCTTCCCGCGTTTCTTCCCCTGGCGGGAGGGGTAAGCTTTTCCCTCGGGCGACTACCGCTGTCTTTCGGGGTTCGCAGCCTGCGCGTCGGCTTCAGTGCATTCCTTGTTCCCTTTTCTCAGCAGGGCAACCGGCGCTGGGTACAACCCGTTGACGGTGAACAGTTTCAGCCACTGGGCTGGATCTCGCTCAGTCTCCCTCGCTCGGGCTCTGTCTCTCCCGCTCGCTCGGGCTCTGTCTCTCCCTCAGCGGCTTCCAATCGCACCTCCCAGCCCTCTCATAGTCCGGTGCTTTCCTCCCCGGCTGCGGCTGAGTTCTCCGTGATTTATTTATTTTTATATCTTCTCGCGCCTTACGATCCCGGTCGCAGCGCTTCGTGGCCTCGGTCGCTGCCTGGCCTTTTTCGCCGGTCGCGGTCTAGCTGTCTCACGACGCCGTTGCGTCTCCCAGCCCGCTTGTACCGCGGCTTCCGTGCTCCACGCTGCCCCAGTCTCAGCACCTCTGGGCCCGACTTCTGTCCGGCTCCTTTCCCCCGACCGTGGTCGAGTTCAGCGCCCTTATCCTCCATTTATATTTTTTACTTTCCCTTTACTCACAGTCACCGTGGCCGACTTGCTTCTCGTGCTGATCGGCTCACTCACCACCGTGGCAGAAGGGACAATCAGTGCCTGTTGCTGATGGAAGGCTTCGTGTCTGAATTCTTCCTTCTTCCTTGCTCTGCAGACTCGAGTTTTCTCTCAGCAGAACGACGAGGGCGGGTGCCTCTTCTCGATGCTCGTTAACTGCTTCAGAAGTATTGTTGCCGCAGGGTAAGATCGAACTCGTTGCCACTGTAAAGTCTGTAGGTATCATGGCGAATTAATACACAGACTAGAAGAGTAACTTTAACAGGACTTTACTATTCGAAGGTCAGGGCGAATCTGCCCAATACATCCTGACACAGCACTTATATACCGGTGTGGTCACCGTCGGTATTACAGTATACAGCAGCCAAGATAAAGTAGTGCCACACCTAAAATAGTTCTCTTAAAGGTGGACGGTTACATACAATAGTTCTCTTAAAGGTAGAACAGTTACATACACTACAGTCCTGGTACACCACACTCCCGGGTCCCAGTACAGCACACTCCCAGATCCCGTACAGTACACTTCGGTTCCCGGTACACCAAACTCCCAGTTCCCAGTAAACCATGCTCCCGGATCCCAGTACAGCACACTCCCAGATCGCGGTACACCACACTCCTGGATCCTGCTCCAGCACACTTTGGATCCCATTACAGCACACCTCCGGATCCTGGTACAGCACACTTCGGTTCCCAGAACAGCACAAAGGCGGTTGCCGGTACACCACAATCCCAGGTCCCAGAACATCTCCCCCTGCCCAAGTTCCTGGCATTCTCAATCTGACCAAGTTCCTGACCTTCTCCCCCTGCCCAAGTACCTGACCTTCTCCCCCTGCTCAAGTTCCTGACATTCTGCCCCTGCCCATGTTTCTGACCTTCTCCCTCTTCCCAAGTTCCTGGCCTTCTACCCCCTGCATAAGTTCCCTAACTTCTACACATTGGCAAAGTTCATCATCTTCAACGCCTGCCCAAGTTCCTCAACTTCTTACCCTGACCAAGTTATTGACCTTCTCCCCCTCCCCAAGTTCCTTTCATTCTCCCCGCCCCAATTTACTGACCTTCTCCCCCGCCCAAGTCCCTGAAATTATCTTCCTGCCCAAGTTCCTGACCTTCTCCCCCTCCCCAAGTTCCTTTCATTCACCCCTCCCCAAGTTACTGACCTTCTCCCTCGCCCAAGTTCCTCACCTTCTCCATCTGCTCAATTTCCTGACCTTCTGCCCCGCCCAAGTTCCTGACCTGACCACCGTGACCAAGTTCCTGACTAGAATCTCCCCCTCCCCAAGGTCCAGACCTTCTCCCTCTTCCCAATTTCCAGACCTTCTACTCCCTGCACAAGTGCCTTACCTTCTACACCCTGGCCATGTTCATCATCTTCACCGCCTGCCCAAGTTCCTCACCTTCTTATCCTGACCAAGTAACTGACCTTCTGCCCCTGCCCAAGTTCCTGACCTTTACCTCTGCACAAGTTCCTGAAATTCTCCCCCTGCCCAATTTGCTGATCTTCTCCCCCTGCCCAAGTTCTTGATCTCCACCCCTGCTCAAATTCCTGAAATTCTCCACAGGCCAATTTCCTGACCTTCTCCCCTCCCCAAGTTCCTGACCATCTTCCCCTGCCCAAGTTCCTGACATTCTCCCTCTGACCAAGTCCCTGACCATCTCCCCCTGCTCAAGTTCCTGACCTACTCTCCCTGCTCAAGTTACTGACCTTCTCCCCCGCCCAAGTTCCTGACCTTCTCACCCTGCCCAAGCACCTGACCTACTCCCCCTCCCCAAGTTCCTTCCATTCTCCCCTACCCAAGTTCCTGACCGTCTCACCCTGCCCAAGTTCCTGACATACTCCCTCTGACCAAATTCCTGACCTTCTCCCCCTGCACAAGTACCTCACCTTCTACCCCTCCCCAAGTTCCTTTCTTTCTCCCCTCCCCAAGTTACTGACCTTCTCCCCCGCCCAAGTTCCTGACATTCTGCTCCTGCACAATTTCCTGACCTTCTGCCCCTGCCCAAGTTCCTGACCTTATCATGGTGACCAAGTTCCTGACCGGACTCTCCCCCTCCGCAAGTTGCGGACCTTCTCCCTCTTCCCAAGTTCCTGAACTTCTACGCCCTGCACAAGTTCCTTACCTTCTACACCCTGGTCATGTTCATCATCTTCACCGCCTGCCGAAGTTCATCACCTTCTAATCCTGACCAAGTTACTAACCTTCTCCCCCTGCCCAAGTTCCTGACATTCTCACCCTGCCCAAGTTCTTGACATTCGCCCCATGCCTAAAGTTCCTGACCGAAGTCGCCCCCTGCCCAAGTTCCTGACCTTCTCCCCCTGCTCAAGTTCCTGACCTTCTCCCACTGCCCAAGTTCTTGACCTTCTCCCCCTGCCCAAGCTCTTGACCTTCGCCCCCTGCCCAAGTTCCTGACCGAATTCTCCCCCTGCCCAAGTTCCTGACCTTGTCCCCCTGCCCAAGTTCCTGACCGTCTCCCCCTGCCTAAGTTCCTGACCTTCTCCCCCTGCACAAGGTCCTGAGCTTCTCACCCCTGCCCAAGTTCCTGACCTTCTCCCGCTGCCCATGTTCCTGACCTTCTCCCCCTGCCCAAGTTCCTCACCTTCTCCCCCTGCCCAAGTTCCTGACCGTATCCCCCTGCCCATTTCCTGACAGTATCCCACCTGCCCAAGTTCCTGAAATTCTCCCCCTGCCAATTTCCTGAACTTCTCCCCCTGCCCAAGTTCCTGACATTCTCCGACTGCCTAAGTTCCTGACATTCTCCCTCTGCCCAAGTTCCTGACATTCTCTCTCTGACCACATTTCTGACCTTCACCCCCTGCCCAATTTGCCGACAGTCTCCCCCTCCCTTAGTCAAAGTTCCTGATATTCTTCCTCTGCCCAGGTTCCTGACATTCTCCCTCTGCCCAAGTTCCTGACCATCTCTCACTGACCAAATTCCTGACCTTCACCTCCTGCCCAAGTTGCCGATCGTCTCCCCTCCCCAAGTTACTGACCATCTCCCCCAGCCCAAGTTCCTGACCTTCTCCCCCTGCCCAAGTTGCTGACAATACCCCACTGCCCAAGTTCCTGACCTTCTCCCCCTGCCCAGGTTCCTGACATCCTCCATCTGCCAAATTTCCTGACATTCTCCACCTGCCTATGTTCCTGACATTTTCCCACTGCCCAAGTTCCTGACGTTCTCCCCCTGCCCAAGTTCCTGACCTACTCCTCTGACCAATTTCCTGACCTTCCCCCCCTCACCAAGTACCTGACATTCTCCCCATCTTCTAGTTCCTCACCTTCTAATTTTCCCAAGTTCCTGACTTTATCACCCTGACCAAGTTACAGACCATCTCCCCAAGCCGAAGTTCCTGACCTTCTCCCCCTGACCAAGTTCCTGACCTTCTCCCTCTGGCCAAGTTCCTCGCCTTCACACCCTGCCCAAGTATCTGACCTTCTCCTTTTGCCTAACTTCATGACCCTCTACCCTGCACAAGTAACAGAGCTTCTCCCTCTGACTAAGTTCCTGAACCTCTCCCCTGCCCGAGTTCCGAACTTCTCCCCCTGCCCAAGTTCGTGACCCTCTCCCCTGCCCAAGTTCCTGACTTTCACCCCTGCCCAAATTCAAGACCATCCCTCTGCTCAAGTTCCTGACCTTCTCCCCCTGCTCAAGTACTGACATTCTCCCCCTACCCAAGTTCATGACATTCTCCCACTGCCCAAGTTCCTGACATTCTCCCCCTCCCCAATTCCGAGCCTTCTCCCTCCTGCCCAAGTTCCTGACCTTTTACACCAGCCCAATTTCCTGATCTGCTCCCGCTGCCCCAGCTCCTGATCTCCTCCCCCTGACCAAGGTCCTGACTGTCTCCCTCTGCCCAATTTACTGACATTCTCCCCCTGCCCAAGTTCCTGACATTCTCCCCTGACCATGTTCCTGACCTTCTCAACCTGCTCAAGTTCCTGACATTATCCCACTTCCAGAGTTCCTGACCTATGCACTCTGCCTAATTTCCTGACCTTCACCCTCTGGCCCAAATTCCTGACCTTCTGCCGCTGACCAATTTCCTGACATTCTCCCCTGCCCAAGTTCCTGACTTTCTCCGTTTGCCCAAGTTCCTGACCTTCTCCCGCTGATCATGTTCCTGACAATATCCCCCTGCCCAGGTTCCTGAACGTCTCCCCCTGCCCAAGTTCCTGACCTTCTCCGATTGCCCAAGTTCCAGACCTTCTCCCACTGACCAAGTTCCTAAACTACTCCCCCTGGCCAATTTCCTGACCTTCTCTCCCTGCCCAAGTTCCTGCCATCCTACCCCTACCCTAGTTCCGGACCTTCTCCCCCTGAACAAGTTACTGACAATATCCCACAGCCCTAGTACCATACCTTCTCACACTCCCCAAGTTCCTGTCCTTCTCCCACTGCCCAGGTTCCTGGCATTCTCTCTCAGCACAAGTTCATGACCGAAGACCTCCCCCAGTCCTCAAGTTCCTGACCTTCTCCCCGTTGCCCAAGTTCCTGACCTTCTCCCCGTGCACTAGTTCCGGACATTGCCCCAATGCCCAACTTCCTGACAGAAGATCTCCCCCGGTCCTCATGTTCCTGACCTTCTCCCCCTGTGCAAGTTGCTGACCTTCTCCCTCTGCCCAGGTTCCTGCCTTCTACACCTGCCCAGGTTCCTGACCTTCTCACCCTGCCCAAGTACCTGACATTCTCCCCCTGCCCAAGTTCCTGAACTTCTCACCCTGCCCAAGTTCCTGTCCTTCTACCCCTGCCCAAGTTCCTGAACTTCTGCCCCTGCCCAATGTCCTGACCTTCTCCCTCGGCCTAAGTTCCTGACCTTCTCCCCCTGCCCAATTTCCTGACCTCCTCCCCCTGGCCAAGGTGATGATCTTCTCACCCTGACCAAGTTACTGACATTCTCCCCCTGTCCAAGTTCCTGACATTCACCCCCTGCCCAAGTTCCTGACAATATAACTCTGCCCAAGTTCCTGACCTTCTCACCCTCCCCTAGAGCCTGAACTTCTCCCCCTGCCCAAGTTGCTGACCTGCTCCCTCTGTCCAATTTCCTGACTTTCACCCCCCGGCCAAGTTCCTGAACTTCTCTTCCCGGCCTTCCTCCAACAGGCCAAGATCCCGAACTTCTCCCCCTGATCATGTTCCGGACAATATCCCCCTGCCCAGGTTCATGACCGTCTCCCACTGCCCAAGTTCCTGACATTCTCCCTCTGCCGAAGTTCCTGACCTACTCCCCCTGCCAAAGTTCCTGATCTTCATCCCCTGCCCAAGTTCCCGACAGTCTCCCCCTCCCCAAGTCCCTGACATTCTCGCCCTGCCCAAGTTCCTGGCATTCTCCCCCTGCCCATGTTCTTGACATTCTCCCCCTGCCCAGGTTCCTGACATTCTCACCCTGCCCAAGTACCTGACCTTCTCCCTCTGCCCAGGTTCCTGACCTTCTCCCCCTGTCCAATGCCCTGACCTTCGCCCTCGGCCCAAGTTCCTGACATTCTCCCCCTGTCCAAGTTCCTGACCTTCACCCCCTGCCCAATTTCCTGACAAAATATCTTTGCCCAAGTTCCTGACCTTCTCCCCCTCCCCAAGATCCTGAACTTCTCCCCCTGCCGAAGTTCCTGACCTTCTCCCTCTGCCCAAATTCCTGACGTTCACCAGCTGCCCAAGTTCCCGAACGTCTAACCCTCCCCAAGTTGCTGACCTTCTCCCCCTCCCCAAGATCCTGAACTTCTCCCCCTGCCGAAGTTCCTGACCGTCTCCCTCTGCCCAAATTCCTGACGTTCACCAGCTGCCCAAGTTCCCGACCGTCTAACCCTCCCCAAGTTCCTAAACTTTTCCCTCTGACCAAGTTCCTGACCTTCACACCCCGGCCCAAGATCCTGAACTTCTCTTCCTAGCCATTCTCCAACTGTCCAAGTTCCCGAACTTCTCCCCCTGATCATGTTCCTGACAATATCCCTATGCCCAGGTTCATGACCGTCTCCCACAGCCCAAGTTCCTGACATTCCCCTCATGCCCAAGTTCCTGACCTTCTCCCTCTGCCCAAGTTCCTGATCTTCATCCCCTGACCTAGTTCCTGACATTCTCCCTTTGCCAAAGATCCTGACCTTGCCCCTCTGACCACATTCCTGACCTTCACCACCTGCCCAAGTTCCCGATCGTCTCCCCCTCCCTAAGTGCCTGACCATCTCCCTCTGTCCAATTTCCTGACATTCTACGCCTGTCCATTTCCTGAAATTCTCGCCCTGCCCAAATTCCTCACCTTCTCCCACTGCCCACGATCCTGACCTTCTCACTCTGTCCAAGTTCCTGACCTTCTCCCCTTACCCATGTATCTGACATTATGCCCCTGCCCAAGTTCCTGACCTTCCCCTCTGTCAAAGCTCATGACCATATCACCCTGCCGAAGTTCCTGCCCTTCACACCCCGGCCCAAGTTGCTGAATTTTTTCCGCTGACAAGTTCCTGACCTTTTACCCCTGGCTAGTTCCTGACCTTCTCCCCCTGCCCAAGTTCCTGACTATCTCCCCCCCGGCCCAAGATCCTGACCTTCTCTTCCCGGCCAAGTTCATGACATTCTCGCCTGACCAAGTTCCTGGCCTTTTCCCCCTGCCCAAGTTCCTGACTTTCTCCCTCTGCCCAAGTTCCTGACATTCCAGCCCTGCCCAAGTACCCGACCGTCTCCCCCTCCCCAAGTTCCTGACCTTCTCCCCCTACCCATGTATCTGACCTTATGCCCCTGCCCAAGCTCCTGACCTTCTCTGTCTGCCAAGTTCCCGAACTTCTCCCCCTGCCCAATTTCCTGACGTTCTACCTTTGTGCAAGTTGCTGACATACGCCCCCTGCACAAGTTCCTGACCTTCTACCCCTGCCCAAGTTCCTGACATTCACCCTCTGCCCAAGTTCCTGATCCTCTCGCCCTGCTCAAGTTCCTGACCTTTTCCCACTGCCCAAGTTCCTGACCTTCTCCCCCTGCCCAAGTTCCTGACCTTCTCCCTCTGCCCAAGTTCTTGACATTCTCCCCCTGCACAAGTTCCTGACCGAAGTTCTCCCCCGTGCCCAGGTTCCTGATCTTCACCCCTGCCCAAGTTTCTGAACTTCACCCCTGCTCAATTTTCTGACCTTTTCCCCCTGCCAAAGCTCCTGACCGAAATTCTCCCTCTGCCGAAGTTCATGACCTTCTCCCCCTGCCCAAGCTGCTGACCATATCCCCATGCCCAAGTTCCTGACATTCTCCCCCTGGCCCAAGTTCTTGTCCTTCTCCCCCTGAAATGATCCTGAACTTCTAACCCGAACAATGTCCTGACCTTTTCCCCTGCCCAAGTTCCTGAACTTCTCCACCACGGCCCAGCTTCCTGACCTTCTCAGGCCCGGCCAAAGTTTCTAACCATCTCTCCCTTGCCCAAGACCCTGACATTCTCCCTCTGTCCAAGCTCCTGACCTACGCCCCCTGCCCAAGTTCCTGACATTCTCCCCCCGGCCAAGTTCCCGACTGTCTCCCCCTACCCAGGTTCCGGACATTCTCCTCCTGACCAAGTTCCTGATTTTCATTCCATGCCCAAGTTTCCGACCGCCTCCCCCTCCCCAAGCTCCTGACCTTCTCCCCCTGCCCAAGTTCCTGACATTCTGCCCCTTCCCATATTCCTGATCTTCCCCAATGCCCAAGTTCCTGACCTTCTCCCCCGGCCCAACTTCCTGACCTTCTACCTCTGTCCATGTTCATGACAGAATTCTCCCCCTGCCCAAGTTCATGACCTTCTCCCCCTGCCCATGCTCCTGACCATATCCCCATGCTCAAGTTCCTGACATTCTCCTCCTGGCCCAAGTTCTTGCCCTTCTCCCCCTGAAAAGATCCTGAACTTCGCACCCTAACAAGTTCCTGACCTTTTCCCCTGCCCATGTTCCTGACGTTCCCCACCGTGGCCCAGCTTCCTGACCTTCTCAGGCCCGGCCAAAGTTTCTAACCATCTCTCCCTTGCCCAAGACCCTGACATTCTCCCTCTGCCCAAGCTCCTGACCTACGCCCCCTGCCCAAGTTCCTGACATTCTCCCCCCGGCCAAGTTCCCGACCGTCTCCCCCTACCCAGGTTCCTGACATTCTTCTCCTGTCCAAGTTCCTGATCTTCATCCCATGCCCAAGTTTCCGACCACCTCCCCCTCCCCAAGCTCCTGACCTGATCCCCCTGCCCAAGTTCCTGACATTCTGCAACTGACCATAATGCTGACCTTCCCAACTGCGCAAGTTCCTGACCTTCTCCCCTTGCCGAACTTCCTGACTTTCTACCTCTGTCCATGTTTCTGACAGAATTCTCCCCCTGCCCAAGTTCCTTACCTTCTCCCCTGCCCAAGTTCCTCGTCTCCCGCCGCCCAGTTACTGATTTTCTCCCCCTGCTCAAGTTACTGACCTTCTCCCCCTGCCCACGTTCGGGACTTTCACCCTCTGTACAAGTTCCTGAACTTCTCTCCCTGCCCAAGTTCCTGACATTCTCCCTCTGACCAAGTTCCTGACCTCCTCCGACTGGCCAAGTTCCCGACCTTCTCACCCTGTGCAAGTTCCTGAAATATCCCTCTGCCCAATTAACTGACCATCTCCCCCTCCCCAAGTTCCTGAACTTCTCCCTCTGCCAAAGTTCCTAAACTACACCCTCTGCCCAAATATCTGGCCTTCACCACCTGCCCAATTTCCCGGCGGTCTCCCCCTCCCCACGTTCCTGACCTTCTCCTCCGTCCAAGTTCCTGACCTTCTCCTCCTGCCCAAGCTCCTGGCCGAATTATCCCTCTGTCCAAGGACCTGACCTTCCCCCTGCCCATGTTCCTCACATTAACACACCATCCTAAGTTGCTGACATTCTTCCCCTGACAAGTTCCTGACCTTCTCCCCCTGGCTAGTTCAAGACCTTCTCCCCATGGCTAGTTGCTGACCTTCTCCCCTGCACAAGTTCCTGACTTTCTCCCCCTGGCTAGTTCCTGATCATCTCCCCTGGCTAATTCCTGACCTTCTTCCCCTGCACAAGTTCCTGAACATCACCCATCCGGCCCAATTTCCTGATCTTCACTTCCCAGCCCAAGTTCATGAACTTCTCCCCCTGACCAATTCCAGAAATTCTACCTCTGCCCAAGTTCCTGACAATATCTCCCTGCCCAGTTTCCTGACATTCTCCCAGTGCCCAAGTTCCTCACCTTCTCCCCCTGCCCAAGTTATTGACCTTCTCCCTGAGCACAATTTCCTGATTTTCTCCCCCTGCTCAATTTCCTGATCTTCTCCCCTGCCCAACTTCCTGACCTTCTACCTCTGTCCAAGTTCCTGAGAGAATTCTCCCCCTGAACAAGTTCCTGACCTTCTCCCTCTGCCCAAGTTCATCTTCTCCCGCCGCCCAGTTCCTGATTTCTCCCCCTGCACAAGATACTGACTGTTATGTTCATTAATAAATAGACATTCTTATTATGAACACAGCTAGCTTTTGCTGGTTACTTTATTGAGCACATGTGGACTAGGTACTCTACCTGTAGAGGCTTCCATCTTGACTGTTGCCTTGTGGGTAGCCTCGTGCCTCGTGGGTAATGTAGTCTTAATATATACACAGCTGAGTAGTGTAGTCTTATACACACAGCTATATACAGCTCTACGGCTCCACCTAGTGCCATTCTATTGATTACTACATCCCCCTTTCTTTGAGGTTTAAAAAAATCAATATCAATCAACTTTCAAGAAAACAATAAAGATAATGGGCCAAAAATTCAAGGCCAGAAGCGTGAGTGCGGTCGGCTTACTCACGCTTCTGGCCGTTGGAAATGCCGGCGTTCAGCATGAACAGCACATGCGGGGAACGCCGGCATTTCCAGACCTCGAGCGCGTGCGACTGCACAGGCAGCGCTTGCGCAGTGAACTTCGTGGATTTCATTCATGAAATCCGTGAGGTTAAGTCCGTAGAAGTTACACTGAAAAAAAGCAAGTGTAAAGTGGTTCATTGGCTGCGGAGGAAGATATATTTTATCGTGGAGCTTTTGAAATGCAATATTTTTGTTTGGGAAAGGGAGGGAAGATATTTTAAGAAATTTTAAGTCAGTTTTAAAGTTAAAATTTTTTTTTTTTTAAAGGGTATTCAGAACGGTAGGTAGAAGGAGCAATTGTGGCTGTGTGAATGGAATGTGAGAATGAGTTATGTATGTATGTCGACATATATTCCTTTACGTATATGTATGTATGTTTTATATTCCTTTACTAATGTGTATGAATGTATGTTTTTAATTATGATTTTCCAATAAGTTACTCTCTCTGAAAGTCATAATTAAATAATACATTCATACACATAAGTAAAGGAATATATACATAACACGCAAAGGAATATATACAGACATACATACTTTCAGAAGGTCCACGATAATAAATATCTTCCTCCGCAGCCTCTGGAGCAACTGTACCCATGCTTTTCTCATGTGTAACTTGTAATGACTTGACCTCACTGAAAGCATTAATGAAAGCGACGAATTATACTGCGCACGCGCTGCCTGTGCAGTCGCACGCGTTCTGCCTCTGAACCCCTTCGTTCAGAGGACAGGAAATGCCGGTTTTCCCCACATGCACTGTGCATGCTGAAAACCGACATTTCATCCGGCCAGATGCGTAAGTACCCCGACCGTACTAGCGCATTTGGAAGGGAATTATTGGGCCAACATTTTACATGTCAATAAAATAAAAAATTTAACACTTGCACGATTTGCCACCTCGCATCTGTGACTGAGGGTCCAAGGAGGTGCATTGCGCAAGAGGTCATCATCGCACGTATCCTCACACTGTTCCCTTTGGGGAACTGTATGAAGTGGTGGAAGGATTTATGGCCGTGATTAACGCTCATTCCGTGACCGTAACCATCTTTGAACCAGCCATTAGGGCGGTTAGTCCTATGGCAGGAGGGTTTTACGGGCTCCCACAAGCTATACAAGGAGGGGGGGCCACCCACACCCACGGACGCAAATATCCCACTGGATGTCAACGCAGAATTTAGAGCCGGAGCTCCGACTCCACTTGCCGGGACTGTCTGGAGTGGGGTTCAAGACCCTACTCCTTCTGGCCCAGCGGCGGGGATGCTTACTGCTACGCAAAAGGCCCACTCCGCACAAAAGGTGACACCCATACGTTTCCTGCGCCTTTTCCCTCTCCGTGACTGGAGCCCTCTGCTGCCATTTCACGTAGGTAATCGGATTGGGCATTTGTCATAGCGGTAGGATCCCCGCCGCTGGGCCAGATCAGGGTAGGGTTTCGAACCCCGCTCCAGACAGTCCCGGCAAGTGGAGTCGGAGCTCCGGCTCTAAATTCTGCGTTGACATCCAGTGGGATATTTGCGTCCGTGGGTGTGGGTGGCCCCCCCTCCTTGTATAGCTTGTGGGAGCCCGTAAAACCCTCCTGCCATAGGACTAACCGCCCTAATGGCTGGTTCAAAGATGGTTACGGTCACGGAATGAGCGTTAATCACGGCCATAAATCCTTCCACCACTTCATACAGTTCCCCAAAGGGAACAGTGTGAAGACACGTATGACGACGACATTGCTAAATAAATAAATGGAATTTAAAAAATTCTTTTAGGGCTTTTAAAAGTCTTTAAATTGCTTTAATTCTCTTTAAAACTACTTCAGATTACTCAAAATAATGTAAACATTTAAAAAAGTTTATAAAAGTTACCAAAATCTTCAAAAAACTTCCAAAAACCTATTTAAACTGCTGCTTTGCATGTAAAAAAGCAAAGCAGCTTGACAGAAACATTGGGGGCGTGTCCAGTGAAACTGAGACCACAAGGGGCGTGTCTCACTAACACTGCACGCTCCTGGGTCCGCGCTGGCTGCACTCCTGGGCGGCGTGACGTCATACGCTGCCCGGGAATGTGCTTTCAATTTCTCCAAGTTCAGGCGTCCCAGAAGCTGATCGGCAGGAGCGCGGGGTAAGTGCAAATACGGGGCTTGCACGCGCTGCAAGCCCCGTTCTGCAATTTCTGGCCCAATATCAGTAACAATTTTGTCAGTGCTCTATAGACATAAACATTTTCAGAACAGTCAACACATTTTCAAAGCTTTACATTGTACTCAAAGATTAAGTCTATCAGGTTCTTTTACTTCACGTGTGAATCTTCTCAACACGGGTAAGTCTGGTGTGTCTTCATGAGATTGTTCTGGCGGTGAATGACAAGATGCTGTTGCGGCATTGTCATCAATCTGCTCTTGTATAGATCGACGTCTCCTTGCGATCTTTGCTTGGAGAGGGTTTCAATGTTTCCTTCCCTCTTCATGCCATAACTCTCAATGTAGTTAATGCACTCTCGAAAAACTGCTGGCAGCTGGATCCCATCATACAGCATAGTCCTCTCAGCAGCCTCGGCTAATGGAAGACCAAAGATTGGCCTGAGGGAAGAAGGAGTATCCACCGGAACTGCTTCCTGCTCTGGTGCAGGCTTTTTCTTTTTCTTTTTCTCTTTCCACTGCTTAACAACATCTGCTCCAGTTATATCTTTGGAATTTTTCTCCTTGTGTTTTCCTCATTTTGCTTTTCTTCCTTTGGCTTCTCTTTGACCTTAAAGTCTTTTTCTTTCTTCTTGGAGAAACTAGGCTTTTTGAAGACATGGATACCCTTTGGCCTTTTCATCCTTGATGGGCTCTCTGCTTCATCACCTGAGTCATCTGGCCTGCTTATGGCACAGTTTATACGGTAGACTCTCTTGACCAGTTCTAAGTCCTCACAAGCTTTGTCACCTAATAGTGAATCAAGTCCTTCAGCCGCAACAGAAAACATGAGATGATGCACTTTGTCTTTGACTGTCACTTTAAGTCTGCATACACCTAAGCTATCTATTGTCTGTCCATTATAGCTCTTCAGTAGTACTGACTTTTTCTGTATTTTGGGCTTTTCTTTCATATTTTTTATGTCACTCATACTGATTAAGTTTGCTTTTGCCCCAGTGTCCAGTTTCAATGTAACTAATGCTCCATTTATCTGTAGTGGGATCATCCATTTGTCCACTTTTACTGCATTGACTTTGTGTTCAGCATTATCCATTTCTGAGGGCAGCACATTTTCTGTATCTTTTTAGATATCTTCACATGACACCATTCCTAAAAAAAATGTCCTCAATCACATTAACTTGTTGCCGTTTCGTTGTTTTTACTTTTGAAAAGCATTGTTTGGCAAAGTGATTCTTTCCTTTACACTTTGTGCACATTTTTCCAAACGCTGGGCATTGTCTTAACTGGTGTTTGTAACCACAGCGTTTACAATTAAAAATGTCATCCTCCGATTGCTTTTCATTTCTGTTCTGCCCACGCTTCTTCCCCTTGTAGGACACAGCACCGACAGCAGAATTTTCACTCATTACAATCGCATCATTATTGATTTCACTGAAAGTCTTCGCATGCTATCGAGCTAGCTCGCTGGCTTGCCATAGTTTCACCGCATTTTCCAAATTTAGTTCGGTTTCTCTCAACTGACGTTCCCTGACTTTTTTATCATGAATACCAAATAAATCTGTTCACGAATCATGGATGCTTTGAGCTCAGAGAAATTACATGTCTGTGCTTTCAGTTTCAGATCAGTTATAAAGCTATCAAAAGTCTCATTTTGCTTCTGTGTCCAAGAACGGAAGATGTATCGTTCGTACGTCTCATTATTTTTGGGAGAGCAATGTGCATCAAATTTTTTTAGCACATCTTTTAATTTTTCTCTGTTCTCCGCTGGATTAAATACAAATGTATTAAATACCTCTATCGCCTGTGGGCCTGCAACCGTAAGCAGCAACGCTATCTTCCTTGCGTCTGGCTTCGTACCGAATCCGATGGCTGCAATGAAGAGCTTGAATTGTTGTTTAAAAATCCGCCAATTGTAGTCGACATTTCCCTCGAGATTCAAATGCTCTGGTGGTTTCAAATTCTCCATGTGACTTTTCATAATTTTCAGCAGATCTTCACCACCCTGGTATCATGTTATGTTCATTAATAAATAGATATTCTTATCATGAACACAGCTAGCTTTTGCTAGTTACTTCATTGAGCACATGTGGACAAGTAACTATAGTTGTAGAGATGCAGCATGTGTGCTCCTGTGTGCAGGCTGCCATCTTGACTGTTCCCTTGTGGGTAGCCTAGTGCCTCATGGGTAATGTAGTCTTAATATATATACAGCTGGGTAGTGTTGTCTTATACATACAGCTATATACAGCTCTATGTCCCCACCTAGTGTCCACAATAGACTGACATTCTATTGATCACGACACTGACCTTCTCCCACTGCCCAATTTCGGGATCTTCACCCTCTGTACAAGTTCCTGACGTCCACGCCCTGCCCAAGTTCCTGACCTTCTCCACCACGGCCGAGCTTCTTGGCCTTTTCCCGCCCGGCCCAAGTTCCTAACCATCTCTCCCCTGTCCAATTTCCTGATTCACCCCTGCCCAAGTTCCTGATCTTCTCCCCTGCCCAAGTTCCTGTCATTCTCCCCCTGCTCAAGTTCCTCAACTTCCCCTTCAGCCGAAGTTCCTGACATGCTCCCTCTGCCCAAGCACCTGACATTCTCCCCCTGTCCAAGTTCCTGACCTTCTCCCCCTGCCCATGTTCCTGAAATTCTGCCCGTACCCAAGCTCCTGACCTTCTCCCCTGCCCAATTTCCTGATCTTCTACCACTGCCCAAGTTCCTGACTTTCTCCCCATGCCCAAGTTCCTGACCTTCACTCCCTGCCCATGTTTATGACATTCTCTCCCTGTCCAAGTTCCTGACCTTCTACCTCCTGTCCAAGTTCCTGACCGAACCCTGTGTCCAAGACCTGAAATTCTCCCCGTGCCCAAGTTCCTGACCTTCTATCCCTGCCCAAGTTCCTGTCCTCCCCCTGCCCAGGTTCCTGAACTTCTCCCTCTGTCCAAGCTCCTGACCATATGCCCCTGCCCAAGTTCCTGACCTTCTGGCCCCTGCCCAAATTCCTGGCCATTCCCGCTGGCAAGTTCCTGACCTTCTCCCCCTCCCCAGGATCCTGATCTTCTCCCTCTGCCCAGGATCCTGACGTTCTCCCTCTGCCCAAGTTCCTGACCATCTCCCTCTGCACAAATTCATGACCTTCACCTCCTGCCATTGTTCCCGATCGTCTCCAATCCCCAAGTTCCTGACCTTCTCCCCCTGCCCAAGTTCCTGACATTCTACCTCTGTCCAAGTTCCTGAAATTCTCCCTTTTCCCATGTTCCAAACTTTCTCACACTAACCTGGTTCCGGACAATCTCTACCTGACCAAGTTACTGGCCATCTCCCCCAGCCCAAGTTCCTGACCTTCTCCCCCTGCCCAAGTTCCTGACATTCTCCCCTGCCCACGTTCCTGACCTTCTCCCCCACCCAAGTTCCTTGCATTCTCACTCTGACCAAGTTCCTGATATTCTGCACCTGCCTAAATTCCTGACATTCTGCACCTGCCCAAGTTCCTGACGTTCACCCCCTCCCCAGGTTACTGACCTTCTCCCCTGCCCAATTTCCTGATCTTCTCCCCCTGCACAAGTAACTGACATATTCTCACCCAGCCCAAGTTCCTGAACGTATTCTCCCCTGCCCAATTCCCTGACATTCTCCCACTACCCAAGTTACTGACCTTCTCCCCCTCCCCAAGTTTCTGACCTTTTCACCTGCCCAATTTCCTGACCTTCTCCTCCTGCCCAAGTTCGTGACCTCCTCCCCCTGCCCAAGTTTCTCACCTTCACCCTCTGCCCAATTACCTGACTTTCTACCCATGCCCAAGTTCCTGATCTTATCACCCTTTTCAATTTCCTGACATTCTCCCCCTCCCGAATTCCCGACCTACTCCCCCACCCAATTTCCTGACATTCTCCCTCTTCCGAATTTCCTGACCTTCTACCCCCTGCCCAAGATCCTGACCTTCTACACTCTGGCCATGTTGCTCACCTTCACACCATGCCCACGTTTCTGACCGTCTCACTCTACCAGATGACTGATCATCTGCCCGTCCCCAAGTTCCTGACCTTCACCCGCTGCCCAAGATCCTGACCCTCTCCCCTGCCCAATTACCTGACATTCTCCCTCTGGCTATGTTCCTGACCCTCTCCCCTGCCCAAGTTCCTGTGGCCCACTCCCATGCGCAAGTTCCTGACCTTCAGTGCTTGCCCATGTTCCGGACCTTATCCACCTGCCCATGTTCCTGACTTACTACCCCTGCCCATGTTCCTGACATACTCCCCTGACCAAGATCCTCACGTTCTCCCTCTGCCCAAATTCCTGACCTTATATTCCTGCCCAAGTCATGGACCTTCGGAACCTGCCCAAGTTCCTGACCTTCTACCTCCTGCCCAAGTGCCTGTCCTTCTCCCACTGCCTCAGTTCCTGACCTTCTAATTGCTGGCCAATTTCCTGACTGTCTCCCCCTGCCCAAGTTCCTGACCTCCTCCCCCTGCCCAAGTTCCTGACCTTCTCCCCCTGAACAGGTTCCGCACAATATCCCTCTGCTCAAGTTCCTGGCATGCTCAACCTCCCCGAATTCCTTACCTTCTAGCTCTGCCCAAGATCCTGACCTGACCAAGTTCCCCACCTTCTCCCTCTGCCCAAGATCCTGACCATATAACCCTGCCCAAGTTCCTGACCTCCTCACTCTGCCCAAGTTCCTGACCTTCTCCCCCTGCCCAAGTTCCTGACAATGTAACTCTGCCCAAGTTCATGACATTCTCCCACGCCCCAAAATCCTGAACATCTCCCCCTGCCGAAGTTCCTGACCTTAACCCCCTGCCAATGTTCAGGACCTTGTCCCCCTGCCCAAGTTCCTGACTTACTCCCGCTGCCCATGTTCCTGACATACTCCCCCTGACCAAATTCCTCACCTTCTCCCTCTGCTCAAGTTCCTAACCTTATAACCCTGCCCAAGTTCCTCACCTTCACCCTCCGGCCCAAGTTCCTGACCTTCTCCCCCTGCCCAATGTCCTCACATTCTCCCCCTGCCCAAGTTCCTGACATTCTCCCCCTGCACAATTTCCTGTCCTTCTCCCACTGCCCAAGTTCCTGACCTTCTACCACCTGCCCAAGTTACTGACCTTCTCCCACTGCCTATGTTCCTGACCTTCTACCTGCTGGCCAATTTCCTGACCTTCTCCCCCTGCCCAACATCCTGACCTCCTCCCCCTGCCCAAGTTCCTGACCTTCTCCCCCTGAACAAGTTCCTCACAATATCCCTCTGCCCAAGTTCCTGCCATGCTCCCCCTGAACAAGTTCCTCACAATATCCCTCTGCCCAAGTTCCTGACATTCTCACCATGCCCAAGTTCCTAAACGTCTCCCTCTGCCCACGTTGCTGATTTCTACCCCTGCCCAAGCTCCTGACGTTCTCCTCCTGTCCCGATTCCTGACCTACTCCCTCTGCCCCAGTTACTGACCTTCTCTCCCTGCCCAAGTTCCTTGCCCAAATTCCTGACCTTCTCCCTCTGACTAAGTTCGTGACCGAATTCTCCCCCTGCCCGATTTCCTGACCTTCACCCCTTGACAAAGCGCTTGACCTCCTCCCCCTGCCCAAATTGTGGTGTATGTACCTTTAAGAGCACCTGTGTACTGTAATGCCGGTAGTGGCCACTCGGGCTACATAAGCCTGTATAGTGTCTTGTATCGTTTAGTTCACCTACAGACTTTGTTCAATAAACACCTGTAAACCAACTCCTGCATTCTGTGTCTCCATTAACACACGGATACAACAGTGGTGACTAATTGGAAACGGACTTAACTGCAATTCGGCAGCACCTCAAGAAGATCGATTCCTCAGACGAAGGTCGAAGGAAAAAGAAAAAAGGAAAACTCTGGTTTCACCAGCTAGCCGGGCTGGTGGCAGGTACTGCACTAATTCTTCCTGGGCGGCGGGCTGGGGATCGATCGTGTGGCTCTGCAGCGGGGCCAAGCAGCAAGTCGGAAGGCAGAGGCAAACAGAGTCAGAGGGTGGAGCACTCAGGAGACGGCCGGCGCTGCAACGCAGGTCGGCGTTCGGACCAAGCAGAGGGAGGGAAAAGTCCCAGAGTGTCCGGCAGGAACGAGTCTCCAAATATTAAAAAAACCTGTGGAAATAAAAACCGCGGAGAACAGCGATGTCAGCAGCGGCAGCGGTGGGAAAGCGCGGGAGGCGCCATTTTTTCTTGGCAGGGAAGAAAGGAATGCACGGGAGGCGCAATTTTTGATTTTCAGGATGCCTAAGGCTGGCAATATTACTGCTTTCGATAGTGATATAGAGGATTGAACCAAATATGTGGAAAGAGTGGAGGTATATTGCACAGTGAATGAAGTAGAGGATGATAAAAAGGCATCAGTACTTCTAAATCTGATGGGCGCAAGGACATACGGGCTGTTACGAAACATAATCACTCCAGCCAAACCGATGGACAAGAATTTAAAGGAGATTGTTGATACCCTACAGGAGCACTTAAACCCAACACCGCTGCTGATAGCGGAACGATTCAAATACTTATGGAGGAATCAGCACAAGGATGAAAGTAACGCTGATAACCTCACCGAATTATAAAGCTGTCAAAGCACTGCCAATTCGGGGCAGGACTCGCAGTTTCTCTACGAGACAAATTCGTCTGCGGTCTCCTAAGTGAAGGAACACATAAAATGTTGCTTTCTGAGAAAGATTTGACACTGGACAAGGCTTTCAGTGTGGCTGTATCATACGAAGCAGCAGCGAGAGGAGCTGCAGAGATACAGCAAAAGCCACAGGACTTCGGCACCCATGAAATGACACGGGGTTTCGAGAGATGTTATTGCTGCGGCAGATCCACCCATGACCAGAGGGACTGCTGGTTCAAGGACAAAGCCTGCAGGCAATGCAGAAATTTGGGACATATTGCACGTGTATGCCGATCTGGAAACAAAAAATCCACTGACAGAAAAAAAATCAATAAGGAAAAGTACAGAAAGGTACAAATGATGACGGACAGTAGCTCCAAAGACCAGAAGAGCGATAACGACTCCGGAAACAAGAGACCAAGCTGTCTCAAATTACATAATTTAATTGTCAAAGAAGATTACCAGACCATTTGGGTTACCCTCACGATAGCGGGGTCCCCAGTTAAAATGGAGCTAGATACAGGATCAGCTCCGACCGTCATAAGTCGACGGGATTACGAGCGGCTATTTCCGCATATACCTTTGAAAGACACATCCATTATCTTGAAGACATATACGGGGCAGAAAGTATACCCCAGAGGGAAAATAAGGGTGCCTGTTGTATACAACGGCAAGGAAATACAGAAGTTATATTTATACGTTCTGCAAGGTGGTGGTCCACCGCTGTTGGGACGTGAATGGATCAGGAAGATACGTTTAGACTGGCACTCCATTCAGGCACTGACGGTGACCAGTAAGAAAAAAAGATGATGATGACGTCAAACCTGAACGATTGAAAGACTTCTTGGCCAACGCCAAAGAAATGTTTCAACAGGAACTAGGAACCTTGAAAGGCGTCACCGCCTCAATAAAAGTGGAAGATACGGCAATTCCCAAGATTTTTAAGACAAGGCCGGTGCCAAACGCAATTCGTCCAGCAGTCGAAGCAGAGCTGGAGAATTTGGAAAAGGCAGGCGTGTTATCCAAGATAGATTGGAGCGAGTGGGCAACACCCATCGTCCCGGTCATGAAGAAAACGTTGAATAATGATAAATCTGAAAAACAGAGAAAAATTCGCATCTGTGGGGACTTCAAGGTGACTGTAAACCCGATCCTTCACATGGTACAATATCCTCTTCCGAGGATAGAAGATATTTTCGCCTCACGATCCGGAGGGAAACGTTTCAACAAAATTGACTTAGCACAGGCATATCTACAGATGGATGTTGAGGAGGCCTCTAAAAAGTATCTCACGATAAACACATACAAAGGCCTGTACCAGTACAATCGACTGGTTTTCGGAGTAGCATCAGCTCCAGCTATCTGGCAAAGAGCTATGGAGCAAGTCCTGCAAGGGATTCCGGGGACTCAATGCTACCTAGACGACATCCTTGTAACAGGAGAAAACGACAACGAGCACCTTGCCAATTTGGAGCAGGTGCTCACTAGGCTGAGAGAACGGGGCCTACAAGCAAATCGCACCAAGTGCGAATTTTTCCAGAAACAAATATCATATTGTAGCCATATAATTAATGAAGAAGGGTTGCATAAGTCACCTGAAAAAATTGAAGCGGTCATAAAAGCCCCAGCACCTGAAAATGTCTCACAATTAAGGTCGTTCCTGGGATTGATAAATTACTATCATAAATTTTTACCGAACTTGTCAACTGTTCTGCTCCCTCTTAACGCACTGCTAGAAACGGGAGTAATTTGGAAATGGAGCAAAGAGTGTAAACGTGCCTTCCATAAATGCAACGGCTTGATCATGTCCAAGGAAGTGTTGGCTCATTACAACCCATCACTGCCAATCAGACTGGCATGCGATGCATCCCCTTATGGCGTAGGAGCGGTATTATCGCATAGATTCCCTGATGGCTCGGAGTGGCCGATAGGTTTTGCATCACGTTCATTAAACTCAACTGAGCATAACAATGCCCAGGTCGACAGGGAAGCACTCAGCCTGGTATGGGGAGTGAAGAAATTCAACCATTACCTACACGGACAAAAATTTACCTTGTTGACTGACCATCAACCCCTCGTCTCCATATTCAACCCTAAAAAGGGCGTTCCCATTATGATAGCGCAAAGGCTACAGAGGTGTTCCCTTTTCCTAGGGGCACATCAATGTGACATGGAATACAAAAGATCAAAACAGCATGGGAATGCTGACGGTTTATCACGCCTACCTTTGCCAACGGTAGAAGAGGCACCTACAGTGGACCCAGTGGAGATGTTCCACTCAACCATAGTGGAATGTCCACCAGTAACAAATTCTACCACTGAAAAGGAAACGAGAAATCACCCGACTCTCTCGATTTAACGGTGAAGGGATGGCCAGCACATGGCGAACCACTGTTGCCAGCATTCTCGCAAAGAAAAGAGCTGTCAGTGTGCCGAGGAACCTTGATGTGTGGATCCAGAGTGGTGATTCCACCCAAATTCCAGGATAAAGTGCTAATAGAGCTTCACGAGGGGCATCTGGGTGGAGTGATAATGAAGAACCTAGCCAGAGCGTTTGTGTGGTGGCCAGGTATCGATGGAGACATCGAAGAAAAGACCAAGAGCTGTCTAGGATGCCAGAAGGTCCAAAACGCCCCACCACAAGCCCCTCTACATCCATGGGATTGGCCCTCTTCGCCATGGCAAAGGGTACATATCGACTTTGCTGGTCCATTTATGGACTCAATGTTCTTAATCGCGGTTGATGCACACTCCAAGTGGTCGGAGGTAATAAAGATGTCCTCCACCACCATGGAAAAAACCATCACAGTATTAAGGACCATATTTGCCAGGAATGGGCTGCCTGAACAGATCTGTTCTGATAATGGACCGCAATTTGTGTCCGAAGAATTCAGGAAGTTCTTAAAAAAACAATGGGGTTAAGCACTACATGTCCGCCCCATACCATCCTGCCACCAATGGATTAGCTGAAAGGTTTGTCCAGGCCTTCAAGAAGGCCATAAAGGCCATGGGTAATGAAGACATAAATCTACAACATAAGGTAGATAACTTCTTCTTTGCATACAGGAATGCAACTCATGTGGTTACAAACCAAACTCCCGCCATGATGTTTTTCAATAGAAGACTAAGATGCCGGCTGGATTTGATCAAGCCAAACATCAGAAGGGAGGTAGAGAACCGGCAATTTCAAGGCATGAATGAAAGGCCAACTAGAACCTTCCAGATAGGTCAACAAGATTTGGCCTGGGACTACCGTACCGAGAAATGGCAACCTGGAACTATTTGCATATGACTAGGACCGCTGATGTATACCGTGGACATTGGAGAAAGCATAATAAGGCGCCATGCTGACCAGATCAGAGAGTCATCTGAAAAGGGACAACCTACACCACAACTCTATACGCCTAATAATGAAGCAGAGATACCCATAGTATCTACCTCCGATCCGGTGATACTGGAACCAGATGAACTCGACACTGGCATTCAAGCCGAATCGACCTTGCCAAAAGAACCTACTACACCACTGAAAACTACTACACCACCGAGGCGTTATCCGGACCGAGTCAGGAAACCTCCAGAGAGACTGACTTATAATTGATTAACTGCAGCAAATGTGTAGATTATTGTTCTTGTAAACATGTTAATTAATGATTACTTAAAATGTTATATACTGGTTGTCTAAAAGGGGAGGAATTGTGGAGTATGTACCTTTAAGAGCCCCTGTGTACTGTAATGCCGGTAGTGGCCACTCGGGCTATATAAGCCTGTATACTGTCTTGTATCTTTTAGTTCACCTCCAGACTTTGTTCAATAAACACCTGTAAACCAACTCCTGCTTTCCATGTCTCCATTAACATACGGATACAACACAAGTTCCTGACCTTCTCCCCCTGCTCAAGTTCCTGACGTTCTCCCCCCGCCCAAGTTCCCGCCCTTCTGCTCTTACCCAAGTTCCTGACCTCCTCACTCTGCCCAAGTTCCTGACCTTCTCCCCATGCCCAAGTTCCTGACAATGTAACTCTGCCCAAGTTCCTGACCTTCTCCCACTCCCCAAGATCCTGAACTTCTCACCCTGCCGAAGTTCCTGACCTTCTCGCTCTGGCCAATTACCTGATCTTCACCACCTGCCCAAGTTCCTGACATTCTCCCCCGCCCGAGTTCCTGACACTATAACTCTGCCCAAGTTGCTGATCTTCTCCCACTCCCCAAGAAACTGAACTTCTCCCTTGCCGATGTTCCTGACCTTCTCGCTCTTCCCAAATTCCTGACCTTCACCACATGACCAAGTTCCTGACCGTTTCGCCCTCCCTCTGTCCAAGTTCCTGATCTTCTCCCTCTGACCATGTTCCTGACCTTCACACCCCGGCCCAAGTTCCTGACCTTCGTCCCCTGACAGGTTCCTGACCTTGTCCTTCTGGCACGTTCCAGATATTCTGCTCATTGCCCAAGTTCTTGACCTTTGCCCCCCTGGCCGAAGTTCCCGAACATATCTTCCGGGCCCGACTTCATGACCTTCTCCAACTGCCCAAGTTCCCGACCTTCAACCCTGCCCAAGTTCCTGACATTCTCCCACTGCCGAAGTTCCTTACCTTCTCCCCCTGCCAAACTTCCTGTCATTCTCCCTCTGACTAAGTTCCTGACCGAATTATACCCTGCCCGATTTCCTGACCTTCTCCCCTTGACAAAGCCCATGACCTCCTCCCCTGCCCAAGTTCCTGACCTTCTCCCCGTGCCCAAGTTCCTGCCCTTCTCCCCCTGCCCAAGTTCCTGCCATTCTCCCGCTGCCCAAGTTCCTGAACTTCCCCCTCCGCCCAAGTTCCTGCCCTTCTCCCCCTGCCCAAGTTCCTGCCCTTCTCCCCCTGCCCAAGTTCCTGCCCTTCTCCCCTGCCCAAGTTCCTGCCCTTCTCCCCCTGCCCAAGTTCCTGCCCTTCTCCCCCTGCCCAAGTTCCTGCCCTTCTCCCCCTGCCCAAGTTCCTGCCCTCCTCCCCCTGCCCAAGTTCCTGCCCTTCTCCCCCTGCCCAAGTTCCTGCCCTCCTCCCCCTGCCCAAGTTCCTGCCCTCCTCACTCTGCCCAAGTTGCTGTCCTTCTCCCCCTGCCCAAGTTCCTGACAATGTAAGTCTGCCCAGGTTCCTGACCTTCTCTGACTCCCCAATATCCTGAACTTCTCCCCCTGGCGAAGTTCCTGACAATGTAAATCTGCCCAGGTTCCTGACCTTCTCTGACTCCCCAATATCCTGAACTTCTCCCCCTGGCGAAGTTCCTGACCTTCTCATTCTGCCCAGTTTCCTGACCTTCACCACCTGCCTAAGTTCCCGACCGTGTCGCCCTTCCCAAGTGCCTGACCCTCTCCCCCTGCCCAAGTTCCTGACCTTCTGCCACTGCCCAAGTTCTTGAACTTCTCCCTCTGCCCAAGTTGCTGATCTTCTCCACCTGCCACGTTCCTGACCTTCTCCCACTGCCCATGTTCCTGACCTTCTCCCACTGTCCAAGTTCCTAACCTTCACTCCCTTCCCAAGTTCCTGACCTTCTCCCTCTGACCCAGTTCCTGACATTCTCCCCCTGCCAAGTTCCTGACCTTCTCACTCTTCCCAAGTTCCTGAACTTCTCCCCCTGCCCAAGTTCCTGAGTTCACCCCTGCCCAAGTTCCTGACATTCTCCCCTGCCCAAATCCTGACCTTCTCCCCCTGCCCAAGTTACTGAACTTAACTGCGGGCCCAAATTCCTGAGATTCTCCCTTTGCCCAAGGTCCTGCCATTCTCCTGCTGCCCAAGTTCCTGAACTTCCCCCTCCGCCCAAGTTCCTGACCTACTCCCACTGCCCAAGTTCCTGGCATTCCCCCCCCCCGCCCAAGTTACCGACCATCTCCCCCTCCCGAAGTACCTGACCTTCACCCCCTGACCAAGTTCCTGATCTTCATCCCCTGCCCAAGTTCCCGACCACCTCACCCTCCCCAAGCACCAGACCTTCTCCCCCTCCCCAAGTTCCTGACCTTCTCCCTCTTCCCAAGTTCCTGACATTCTCCTCCTGCCCAAATTCCTGAGGTTACCCCTCTGTCAAAATTCCTGAACCTCTCCTTCTGCCCAAGTTCCTGACCTTCTCCCACAGCCCAAGGTCCTGACCTTCTCCCTCTGTCCAAGTTCCTGACCTTCTCCCTCTACCCAAGTTCGTGACATTATGCCCCTGCCCAAGTTCCTGACCTTCACCTTCTGACGAAGCTCATGACCATATCACCCTGCCCAAGTTCCTGACCTTTACACCCCGGCCGAAGTTCCTGACCTTCTTCCCCTGACATTTTCCTCACCTTCTCTCCCTGTCTAGTACCTGAAATTCTCCCCCTGCACAAGTTCCTGACATTCTCTTCCTGGACCAAGTTCATGACCTTCTCCCGCTGACCATGTTACCGACCTTCAACCCATGACCAAGTTCCTGTCCTTCTCCCGCTGCGCAAGTTCCTGACATTCTCCCACTGCCCAAGTTCCTCTCCTGCACCCTATGCCCAAGTTCCTGAACTTCTCACCCTGTCCATGTTCCAGATCTTCTCCCCTGCCCAGGTTCCTGACCTTATCCCCTGACAAGTACCAGACCATCTCCCCTGCCCAAGTTCCTAACCTTCTGCCCTGCCCAAGTTCCTGACCTTCTACCCCTGCCCAAGTTCCTGACCTTCACCCCTGCCCAAGTACCTGATCTACTCCCCCAGCCCAAGTTCCTGACAATATCCCCCTGCCCAGGTTCCTGTCCTTCTCCCACTGCTCAATTTCCTGACCTTCTCCCCCTGCCCAAGTTACTGATCTTCTCCATCTGTCAAAGTTCCTGACCTTCTCCACCTGCCCAAGTTCCTGACCTTCTCCTCCTGCCCAAGTTCCTGATCTTCTCCCTCTGCCAAAGTACCTGACCTTGTCCCCCTGGCCAACTTCCCGACCGTCTCCCCCTCCCAAAGTTCCTGAGCTTCTCCCCCCGCCCAAGTGCCTGTTCTTCATCCTTGCCCAATTTCCAGACCGCCTCCCCTTCCCCAAGCTGCTAACCTGCTTCACCTGCCCCAGTACCTGACCTTCTCCCCCTGCCCTTGTTCCTGACCTTCTCCCCCTGCCCAAGTTGCTGACTTTCTCCCCCTGCCCTTGTTCCTGACCTTCTCCCCCTGCCCCAGTCCCTGACCTTCTCCCCCTGCCCTTGTTCCTGACCTTCTCCCCCTGCCCCAGTCCCTGACCTTCTCCCCCTGCCCTTGTTCCTGACCTTCTCCCCCTGCCCAAGTTGCTGACTTTCTCCCCCTGACCAATTTCCTGACCTCCTACCTCTGTCCAAGTTCCTGACCTCCTCCCCCTGCCCAAGTGCCTGATCTTCTCCCCCTGCTCAGGTTACTGACATTCACCCACTGCCCAAGTTCCTGACCTTCTCCCTCCGTCCAAGTTCCTGACCTTCTCCCACTTCCAAAGTACCTGATCTTCACCCGTGCTCAAGTTCCTGACATTCACCCCTACCCAAGTTTCTGGCACTCTCCCCCGCCCAAGTTCCCGATTTCTCCCCCTGCCCAATTCCCTGTCCTCCTCCCTCTGCCAACTTTCCTGTCCTTATCCCCCCCCGATTAATGGTGCATTGTTTGTCAGTCATGGATTATTAACAGGATTATTTGGTATGAAATGAATTGTGAAAGTGTCATGACTTGCAGATTTCGTTCAGTCTCATGATGTCACTTGCCTCACACGCACCGAGCTTTCTGTGAAATCAAGCAATTCTGACGGGAAGAGAGGGAGAACATGGTGTGGGTTTAAACGGGGTTAGTTTGGATGGAAGTGGATGATGTTCTTGCTCTCATCGTCGACCTTTGAACCCTGATCACGTTATTCTCCATCCCCACTGTCTTCTCCATGAAATTTACCTGCCCCTGTGTACCTGTCCTCCTCTCCCCCGAGCTCCTGAGCTCCTCTCCACCAAACTTCCATCCACTATCTTCCCCTTGGATCCTCTCTATCCCTTCGATCACCTCCACACGTCACCTCTCTCTGCTGCTACTCTGTATCTCCCAACGCATCTCCTTTCGTTTTCCCCATTCCCTATCAAGGAGCCCTAGCAAAACAGAAGTCAATGGAAATCAAGGGGAAAACTCTCCATTGTTTGGAATCATACTTAGTACAATGGAAGATGGCTGTGGTTGTTGGAGGTCATTCATCTCAATCACATGACATCACTGCAGCTGTTCCTCAGGGCAGTGTCCTACGCCCAACCATCTTCAGCTGTTTCATCAATGACCTTCCCACCATCATAAGGTCAGAAGTGGGGGTGTTCGCTGATGATTGCACACTGATCAGCACCATTCGAGACTCGTCAGATACTGACGTACTCCGTGTCCATATGCAGCAAGACCTGGACAACATTCAGACTTGGGCTGACAAGTGGCAAGTAACATTCGCACCACACAAGTGCCAGGCAATGACAATCTCCAACAAGTGAGACTCTAACCATCTCCCCTTGACATTCAATGGCATTACCATCGCTGAATCCCCCACTATCAACATCCTGGGGGTTGCCATTGATCAGAGACTGAACTGGACCAGCCATATAAATACTGTGGCTATAAGAGCAGGCCAGAGGCTGGGTATTCTGTTGCGAGTGTCTCACCTCCTGACCCCCCAACGCCTTTCCACCATCTACAAAGAACAAGTCAGGAGTGTGATGGAATACTCTCCACTTGCCTGGATGAGTGCAGCTCCAACAACACTCAAGAAGCTCGACACCTTCTGGATAAAGCAGCCCGCTTGATTGGCACTCCATCCACCACCTTCAACATTCACACACTCCACCACTGGTGCACTTTGGCTGCAGTGTGTACCATCTACTAGATGCACTGCAGCAACGCACCAAAGCTCCTTCAACAGCACCTTCCAAACACGCGACATCTACCACTTAGAAGGACAAGGGCAGCAGACGCATGGGAACATCATCGCCTACAAATGCCCCTCCAAGCCACACACCATCCTGACTTGGACCTGTACCGCCGTTCCTTCACTGTCACTGGGCCAGAATCCTGGAACTCCCTTCCTAACAGCATTGTGGGTGTAACTACACCATATGGACTGCAGCAGTTCAAGGAGGCGGCTCACCACCATCTTCTCAAGGGCAATTAGGGATGGGCACTAAATGCAGGCCTAGCCAGCGATGACCACATCCCATCAATGAATAAAAAAAAAACACCCGTTGCGTTAAATGGATTAAAATCCGAACTGCTCAATAGAAACGTAGAAAAATAGGAGCAGGAATAGGCCACCCGGCCCCTAGAGCCTGCTCCACCATTCAATATGTTCATGGCTGATTCTCTATATCAATACCATAATCCCGCACTCTCCCCATACCTCTAGTTGCCCGTTATATCTAGATATATTTCTATCTCCTTCTTAAATGTATTCAGTGACTTCGCCTCCACAGCCTGTGGTGGATAATTCCACAGTTTCACTACCCTCTGATTGAAGAAATGTCTCCTCATCTCCGTCCGAAATGTCCTACGAAGTATCCTGAGATTGTAACACCTCGTTCTAGACCCCCAGCCAGGGGAAACATCATCTCTTCATCCAGTCTGTCTAGCCCTGTCAGAATTGTTTACGTTTCAATGAGATCCCCTTTCGTTCTTCTAACCTCTACTGAATATATGTTCAGTCGAACCAAACTCTCCTCATGCGACAGTCCTGCCATCCCAGGAATCAGTCTGGTGAACATATGCTGCACTCCCTCTATGTCAAGTATAACATTCATTCGGTAAGAAGAACAAAACTGGACACAGTACTGCAGGTGTGGTTTCATCAATGCCCTATATACCTGTAGTAAATCACTACATATATTTAAGAAGGAGATAGAGATATTTTTAGACACAAAGGCATCAAGGGGTATGGGGAGAGAGCGCGAATATTGTATTGAGATACAGGAGAAGCTATCATCATATTGAATGGCAGAGCAGGCTGGAATGGTCGAATGGCCTATTCCTGCTGCTATTTTACTATGTTTCTATATTATAAAGGGAGTTGATTGAGGGTGTTGGAGATACAGTGGCCCTGACCTTGAGATTGAAGAGTTTTGTGAAAAACATCAGAAAGTGCCGTTCAGACAAAGCATGAATTTGATGAACGGATTCCTGTACTCAGGTTGAGGGATGTAAACGACGATGAACCCTACCCGAGAGATCCTATGGACAGCTTTCAGGCGATAATAACTGGTATAAAGAACTGGATGACGAACAAAAAAAAACTGCTTTATCAGATAGTAACTCGGCGCAGTTGCCCCTCTTTAAAGCAAACAGCTCCTGGGGAGGGACCATTGATTATAGCGTAATTATTAAGTAAACTATTATAACACTGAAAAGGTTTTCATGTATTGAGGGATCAAAGACATCATTGGTTTGGTTGGAATTACGGAGCAATATTGCATATATCATACTACTGTAGCGTACCAAATAGAGAGTAGGAGATAGAGGGGCAACTTCGCAGGCAAATTACAGAAGTATAAAGGAATTATGGAGTAGAGATCATAGGGTATTTTAGTTAACCTAGCATAGCCTGGAATGGATTCTATGTAAAGGCCAAAGACATTAAGAATTCTTCAGGAGGGTACAAGTGAATTTTGACGTTTTTCCAGCCCAACGAGGAAGCATCAGTTCTGGGGAATAAAATGCGACAAGTGGAACATCATTGAGTGGGGGTCCATTTTGGGTAACAGTGATGTTAATATCATCAGGATTTGTATAAATGTAGGAAATGGACAAGGTAAAATCAAGTCTGTAAATATTTCACTTGAGGAGGGATATTCTCAATGATTTAAATTGAAATCTGGCCCAGCTGGTTTGCAATCAGACATTGGTGGGCTATCAGTTGTTGATCAACGGAGGCCCTCAATGATGAGATTGGTCGGGTAAAGTGTGGATTCATATTCAGCAAGGGTTAAGAAAGTACACCTAAAGTTGGAGCTCCCTAGTACAGCTACAACACTAACATGTAAGCCACAATGTGGAACATTGCCAGATACCTCTTGTCAACATAAAAGCAGGACTAATCTGATCCAGCTTTTTACCGCCCCGTCAGTCTACTCTCAATCATCAACAAAGAGATGGAAGCTGTGTCAACAGTGCTATGAATCGACATTTCCTTACCACTAATCTTCTCAATGATGCTCAGTTTGGATTCCACCAAGAGGATTCGGCTTCAGATCGCATTACAGCCTTGGTCCAAACATGGACAAAAGAGCTGCATTTCAGAGGTGAGGTGAAAGTGCGTGCCCTTGACAACAAGGCAGCATTTGAACGAGTGTGACGTCAAAGATCCCTAGAAAAATTGAAGTGAATGGGGAGCAGGGGGAACTCTCTCCACAGGCTGGTGTCATATCTGGCACAAAGGAAGATGCTGGAGGTTGATGGAGGCCAGTCATCTCAGCCCCAGGACATCGCTGCAGGTGTTCCTCAGGGCAGTGTACTAGGCCCAACCATCTTCATCAATGACCTTCCCTCCACAATAAGGTCAGAAGTGGGAATGTTCACTGATGATTTCACAGTGTTCAATTCCATTTGCAACACCTCAGATAAGGAAACATTCCGTGCCCCCATGCAGAAAACCTGAACAACATTCTGGCTTGCGTTGATAAGTTGCAAATAATATTTGCGCCAGAGAAGTGCCAAGCAATGACTATCTCCAATAATGGGAATATCTTCACCAGACAGGTAGTTGCATTCCAAGAAAGCAGCTCAGCACCACCTTCTCTTCGGCATTTAGTGATTGGCAGTAGATGCTGGACTTGTCTATTTTAGCAAGTGCGGTAGGTGTACATGGACTTTCAAAAGGCGTTTGACAAAATACCACATATTATACTTGCTCGCAAAATTAAACACACGGAAATAAAGGGACCGTGGCAGCGTCGATACAAAATTGTGTAAGGGATAGAAAGCCGAGAATACTGCTGGCAGCCGTTTTTCAGACTGGAGGGAAGTGTACAGCGGTATTCCCCTGGGGCCTTTATTAGGATCTCTGCTCTTTTTGATCTGTAGCAATGACCGGGACTTGCGTATACAGGACATCATTTTAAAGTCTCGTAATGACACAAAACTTTGCAATGTAGTAAATAGTGTTTGGAGGATGGTAACAAGCTTCAGGAGGGCATAGATGGGCTTGTGTATTGGGCAGGCATATTGGTGGCTGAAATTAAAGGCATGAAAGTAGAATGTGATATATGCTGGTAGGTAGAATGAGGTGTAAGATCACAGATGGACTCGGGTTTCAAATTGTTCCAAGTTGACCCATAGTAGTGACAGTCAATAAACTTTATTCAGCAGAAGTAAGACATTATAGTATTCGAGCAGCAGTTCACAGCGAATAATTGAGACTTATATTACCCCGTTTTCCTCTGGATAGAAGCCGCAAAAGTGAGTAAGCTGCACCCTGTGCCTCTTCTCTCTCATCTCTTTGTGTGTCTCGATATTCTCCTTGATTATTCTTGAAACCTTAAATGCTTTCTGAAATCTACTACACTGTGTGGCTGTTGATACAGCTTCTTATACCCTTACTCTCATACAAAACCTATTGAGTCTGATTGAACCAATCACTGGCTTACAACCAAATCACAAAATACAATCATAAAGACGCTATGTCCGCAGTACCTTGGCTTACACAGGCTCTAGTGTTAGGACCCCCCTGTCATCATCACTTTCTGACCCTCAAGACTATTCTGTGGTAGTTATGACAAAACCGAAGGAACACTATAAATGCCGATGCATTTGAGATATATTGCACCCTTGCTGGATCTTTGAAAAGTTCAATGTTTTTACTCACTGCAGATATCATAATATTCCAACACAGTTACAGCTACATCTCACCTTGGTTATAACAACAGAAAACGCTGGAAAATCTCAGCAGGCCAAGCAACATCCGTGGAGAGACAAAAATTTAACGTTTCAGGTCGAAGACCCTTCGTCAGAAATGTGTTTCCCGGGCAAATTGGACTTTACTTTAAGTAAAGGGTTAAATGTGTAATATAATTCAGGTCATCATTGTATACAACTAATGATTACAAACTTCGACATTTAAATCTTATGCATTATTATCAATCCAATAATGATGATTATATCATGAAGATAGAAAACAAATATTCTAAAAGAGCAACAAATTCATGATAATCTTACAGTCCCCGGCTTAATGTGGAGGAGCTCCTTCTCCGACCCTCACACAATCTTTTTTCAGATCCATCTTCAAAAGGTTCACTAATTCTAAGTTATTAGCACGTCAATCAAATCTTCTAAGCAGACATCTCTAGCAACACAGCAGATAGAAATAAATTGATAATACGCTGTACAGAGAGCTGGTGTTTACCATAACATCAACAAATCATACAAGAAAAATATTGTGCAGCTCTCTCTTTTCCTGTATACATCTTGTAGATATTGCTTACGATGTATGATTTCCCTCTAGCCTCAACTGTCCAATCAAAATTCTATGTCCCGCTCCACTTCAACTTCAATTTTAATCCCTCTGACAGGTACGAGTATGTTTAATTCTATCCTGGTTGTTTCAAATTCGTTTCATCTGTGGAGTATGTATCAGTGAATTGCTCATTTAAAACGTTGCCTCACTCTCTTGAGCCACCTTAGCCATTAAATGTTGCTCTCTTGTCAAGTAGCTGTAGACATCTGAGAGCCGTTCCGTTCTTGAGTGACAATTCACCATTCACTTCCGCATGCTACTTGCTTCACACACAACAAATCACATCTGCACACATACACACGTATTCGAATATCATGCAACACATGCCGTCAGAAAAAAGCCATTCGTGACTTTCAGGTGAACTTATCAAATGTTCGTGGGCTGTCTGGTGATGTCTGGCCATCCTCCACTGCATGTTTCGTGTAGTAGCCAGATTATCAAGCAGTGTTCATAAAATGCTCAGAGTCAAGGTCACAAATATCGCAAAGAGAAAGCTAGCAATTTACAATACTCATCTACACTTTCCTTAAATTCATTAGAATGTTAACCAAATTTAAATTGGTAGTGACATTTTCCAGTTTCTATCTTATAGCCTCAATTATGTTCTCTCATTCAATTTTACACATCACATTAAATACCACTCTATCTCATTCATGAACCGCAGAGGAACTGTGCTGTCCAATACAATATTCTCATAATTTCTTTAAAACAAAAAAATCAAACGTTCCAACATGGTCAAATTAATTAACACATTTTTTATGCTTTATTTTAGAGCTCATTTCACTTTCCCCAAAACACACAATATAATGTGCCTGAGTCCATTTTACCAGTTCAAAATGATACCGAATACAAATAGCAGTTTTGTTGGACTGACAGGTTTTGTCAATATTCTATTCTACTACCCCCAAAAACGTTCTTCTGCAGTGTGGAGAATTGAGCAGGCCCATGGAGATAGTTTTCCACAAGATTCTTTAAATGAAAATTGAATTATCTGTTTAAACTTCGGGTTGATTTTCACTTCTCGAGTGCTTGAAACAGCAAATCGTGTAAATTTTTCTTTAACAGCTTAAATTTTTAAGATTTCTGAAACAACTGATGCACAGCTTGGTGGTTTTACATGGTGGTTGCCCATTAGAGACAGAAGTGCTCGCAATTAGTTTGGAGTTACCTTCTCGAGCACTCCATCTCAGAAGATAACACATAACAGTAACTGGGTTATGTTAGAGCCTCTGACAGGCAACGCCCTCAGCTCAACTCGTCAGCATGCTGTGAGATTTGAACTCTGCCGATGTCTGCAGATAAATTCTTAAATTTTTAAATCTGGTGAGGCTCCCGTTGCACCATCAATATCCATACGGTCTGGAAAACCATGAGCACCTTTTCAAAAGGGAAGGAAAACAGAAAGTCCTTTGTGGATCTGCGTAAGTGTGAAAGGGGATAAGTTTTCCAGTCAAAATCAGTTATCGTGGGAAAATAATCACTGAAAATTAAGAATCTTAAAATTTACATTCAGCAATACAGAAGTCGTGTGGTGAACTAAAAAAGAACTGTCAGCGGAAAGGGTTAATTCATTTTCAGACTTATAATAAGGCAGATCAATTATCCTCAGAAGCATGCAATTGCGTCACTTCATGTATACTTTTAATAAAACCTTTCCCGATCGAAGAGTTAACTTTTTGCCAGTCTCTGTATCTTCAAATATTCCTTTGGAATTCAAAATCAGTCACAATTGCAGAAATGACTAATATTATGAACTTGAAATATAACATTCTCATCAGTGAGACAGCAAAAAATAACTAAAATATTGATTAAGAAAGGGAAGATAGATTATGAAAGTAAATTAGCAAAAAATATAAAAACGGATAGCATAAGTTTCTATAGTTATATAAAAAGCAAAAGTGTGGCTAAAGTAAATGTTGGTCCCTTAGAGGATGAGACCGCGAAATTAATGGTGGGAAACATGGAGATGGCAATAACGCTGAACAAATATTTTGCAGCAGTCTTTACGGTAGAGGACACTAAGAATGTCCCAACACTGGACAAACAGGAGGCTCTAGGGGGAGAGGAGCTAAATACGATTAAAATCACTAAGGAAGTGGTACTTGGTAAAATAATAGGACTTTAGCCGGGTAAATCCGCTGGACCTGATGGCTTACATCCTAGGGTCTTGAGGGAGGTGGCGGTAGGGATTGTGGAAGCATTGGTAATAATTTTCCAAAACTCCCTGGACTCAGCAAAGGTCCCGGCAGATTGGAAAACTGTTAATGTAACATCCTTATTTAAAGAGGGTAGTAGGCAGAAGGCTGGAAACTATAGACCTGTTAGCCTAACATCTGTGGTTGGTAAAATGTTAGAGTCCATTATTAAGGAGACAGTAACGGAACATTTGGATAAACATAAATTAATAGGACAAACTCAGCATGGTTTCATGAAGGGGAAGTCATGTTTGACAAATTTGCTTGAGTTCTTTAAGGAAGTAACATACAGGGTGGATAAAGGAGCACCAGTGGACGTAGTATATTTAGATTCCAAAAGGCATTTGACAAGGTGCCACACCAAAGATTATTGCTCAAGATAAAAAATCATCGGATTGGGGGTAATATTCTGGCGTGGGTGGAGAATTGGCTCTCTAACAGAAGCAGAGAGTTGGGATAAATGGTTCATTCTCAGACTGGCAATCAGTAACTAGTAGTGTTCCGCAGGGGTCAATGCTGGGTCCCCAACTCTTTACAATCTATATTAACGATTTGCAGAAGGGGACTGAGTGTAACATATCAAAGTTTGCAGATGACACAAAGATGGGAGGGAAAGTATTGAGTGAGGAGGACATAACAAACCTGCAAAGTGACATAGACAGGCTAAGTAAGTGGGCAGAGATTTGGCAGATGGAATACAATACTGGAAAGTGTGAGGTTATGCACTTTGGCGGGAAAACTCATAGAGCAATTTAATATCTTAATGGCAAGAAACTTGAAAGTACTGTAGTACAAAGGGATCTGGGGGTCCTGTTGCACGAAACTCAAAAAGTTAGTGTGCAGGTGCAGCAAGTGATCAAGAAGGCCAATGGAATGATGGATTTTATTGCTAGGGTGATAGAATATGAAAACAGTGAGGTATTGCTGCAGTTATACGAGGTATTGTTGAGACCGCACCTGGAATACTGCATGCAGTTTTGTTGTCCATGCTTAAGAAAAGACATACTTGCTCTCGAGTCAGTACAAAGAAGGTTCACTCGGTTAATCCCGGGAATGAGGGGGTGGTCATATGAGGAGAGGTTGAGTAGATTGGGACTCTACTCATTGGAGTTCAGAAGAATGAGAGGCGATCTTATTGAAACATATAAGATTGTGAATGGGCTTGATTGGGTGGATGCAGACGGGTTGTTCTCAATGATGGGTGAAACTAGAACTAGGGGGCATAATCTTAAAATAAGGGGCTGCTCTTTCAAAGCTGAGATGAGGAGAAACTTCTTCACTCAGAGATGGTAGATTTGTGGAATGTGCTGGCCCAAAAAGCTGTAGAAGCTACATCATTAAATAAACTTAAAACAGAAATAGATAGTTTCCTAGAAGTAAAGGGAATTAAGGGTTATGGGGAGCGGGCAGGAAATTGGACATGAGTCTAGGTTCGGAATGTTCATGGCCCTCTGGGTACTGGAGCGGGCCCAGGGGCCGTGTAGCCTGGTTCTGTTCCTACTTCTTGTGTTCTAATTCTGTGTTAGATTTCAGGAGATGGTTTTATTCCTGTTCCTGGCTGGGGTGGAGATCGCCTTTACAGATGGTAAGTACTGTAGAAAATATAGGGACAGAAAAACTCCTGGAAGAGTTTCGATCGCCTAGATGGGTCGGAGAGGAATTTCCCAGATTTTTTCTCCCAAATTGGCCATTGTTTTTTTTACCTGATTTTTCGCCTCTCCCGGGAGATCACATGGGTTCGGGTGGGATGGAGAGTGATAGAAAATTTGAGGTTAGGATCAGATCAGCCATGATCTTATTGAATGGTGGAGCAGGCTCGAGGGGCCGATTGGACTACTCCTGCTCCTATTTCTTTTGTTCTGATGTTCTTATGTTCTTAAAGCATTTTAGATTGAACACAAATTCTTTAAAAAATTTTCAGCATTTTTTAAAGAAGTTTACCACCCCAGAATCACCTGAAATATCTTAACATTCCAATTGAAATCATTCAATGGTGAAGTTCAACTGCGAATATTACAAATACTTGAGTTGCAGGAATGTACAGCGATAAGGGAAAAGAGCAGGCGTGTGGGACTAATTGGAAAGCTCTTTCAAAGCACCAGCACAGGTAATATGGAACAAATACCGTCCTTCCGTTCTGTATCATTCTATGATTCTTTGATGCAATCCAAAATTACGTTCCAAAACGGATGCTTTTTTCGCTTCAGACACAGAGATGTTACCCAAGCTTGTCCACCACTCTCACTGAGATTTGGCTGAATATATTGTGCATTTTGCATCATCCTCACTGACATTCGTTGTTTCACATTTCGAATCGTTCATCAGTCTCACTGGTAATCGCTGTTACATCTCTCAAATGGCCCATTTGTCTCATTGGTATTCAGTGGTAATCTCCCGAACATAAGAACATATCAGCATAAGATATCAGAGCAGGAGTTGTCCATACGGCCCATCGAGCCCGTTCCACCATTCAATAAGATCATGCCTGATCATCGACCTCAATTCCACTTTCCCGCCCGATCTCCATGTCCCTTGATTCCCCTAGAGTCCTAAAATCTGTGTATCTCAGCCTTGCATATAACCATAGACTCAGATTTCACAGCCCTCTGGGGCAGAGAATTCCAAATGTTCAAAACCCACTGAGTGAAGAAATTCCTCCTCATCTCGGCCTTAAATGGCCTACCCTTGTATCCTGAGGTTATGCTTCCGAGCGCTTGACACTCAAGACAGGGGTAATAACCTCTCAGCATCTACTCTGTCAATTCCCTTCAGAATCGGGTTCAGGAATCTCCCACTCCATGCCGATTGATGGTGTAAATGTCCTTTTACTTTTGAAGTGACTAGCACCGTCACCCCTCAAGCTATCTACAGCTGCCCCGCTATTTGCCATGTGCACATGCAACAACATCTGACAAGCCTGTCATATTGCTGGGCTGTCGTCCAATCTGTGGATGATATCCTAACATATCCCGAGGCTCGGGGAGAGCAACTGCCAACGTTGGGTGAGGAGTTACGCTCAATGCCACTAAGCTAAAGTTGAAGAAACCTAAGGTCAGGTGCCTTGGTGTCATTATAAAGGCAGGATCCCTGTCTGTGGGCCAGGGTTATATCAAGTTTATCACCTGCTTTCAATGGACCATCGGTGAGAACTCCCTGAGCGCCTTCTCGAATTTCATACAAATATTATCCATAGAGATTCCCATTTGCACTATTAGCACCACATGTAGAACGTATACCAGGTCTATCAGGCAAGACGTACCGGTAAAAATTAATTTCTCTCTCTCTGATCACCAGTACATGGTAACGTGGTTCAGTCCCTCTATCCTTAATTACAGACTCTAGCAATTTCCAGAAAACAGATATTGCTTCGTTTTCAGAATTGTGCCTTTGCTGTCCATTACTTTCATTAAAGTTTTTTCCTTGAACGCATGTTCCAAAATCAAATTGAAAATGGAGGGAAATGAAAGGAGGTTCAATTTTATATTGAGCCCATGATCTCTCTTGTTGTTATCAATCGCCCGTTCTAAACTAAGACAACTAACAATGTAATAGCTCCAAATCTTTAATCAACTCAAGCCAAATAGATTCAGTCCAAAAAAAGTATAGTATATCATTTCTAAATAAAACTGTAAAATTATCTTTAATCCATACTGTCACCACACCCCCTTTTTTTCGTTCTCGATCATTCCTATTTTCCCTGAATACTTGGTAACCAGGAATATTAAGAAAGCCGATAAACCCAGATATATAGGCTGGTGAATCCAGTAAAACATGACAATCCCTGATACACCAGCTGCTGATTAAAGCAACCCGTCTTAATTCACGATGTATAGGCTGATAAGCCAAGCAAACCAAGATAAAACCAGATATACAGGCTGCTAATAGCAGTAAACACTGATACACCTAAATATATAAGATGGTGATCAAAGTGAACCACTTTAAACCTAGATATATCAATTGGTGATCCCAGTAAAACCTGTTAATTCCAGACATACATGGAGGTGATCGAAGTAAAACTCTGTAGAGCTAAATGATCCCCCAAAAACAAATACACCAAGATGCTAAAGCAAAATACTGTGCATGCTGGAAATCTGAAATAAAAACAAATAATGTTGGAAATACTCAACAGGTCAGGGAGCACCTGTGGAGGAACAAACAAAATTAACGTTTCAGGTCGAAGGCCTTTAATCAGAACTGGAAAAAGTTAGAGATGTAACAGGTTTAATGCAAGCACAGCGACAGGAATAGGGGGAGGCGGGAAAGAACAAAAGGGAAGGTCTGTGATAGGGTGGAAGGCAGGAGAGTTTAAATGACAAAATGGATGACGGTAAAAGGACAAGTAAAGAAACAAAAGCATTGTCTAGAGTAGGTGTAAATCTGAATATACACTGTTGATTCTAGTAAATCCTCATAAATCAAGAGATATAGGCAGATGATGCCAATAACCCCCGTTAAACGAATGGATATGCGATGGTGATCCCTGTAAAGCCCGCTAAACCGAAATATATTGGCTTGTGATCCCATTATAATCTATCAACTCAGAATTACAGGCTGGTGATCGTGCTGTACCGAGACCGTGTAATATGCTGTTCCAAGAGCCGGGAATTAGCTGCAGCGGGAGCCAGGAGTGGTCTATACCACGACGGGGGAGTGCGCTGTACCAGGTATTGGGATTTTAGCAATGATATTCACTTTTGCTGTAGCCCAGATCTCAATGTTCCCTCTTACAATCTCACTAAAAGTGGATCGAGTTACTTTGGGCAAAGTGACTTTTTGTTCAATTCTCAAACTGCTTTATTCAACAACAGGTAAAAATTACAGCACACTGAGTGCAATATAATATGGTCGGTGTAATCCATTTGTAATCTGGCTGGAAACTTTTCAAGACTTATCCTAAAGAAATGTGTGTGGTTGGAATTAATGTACAACCTTGTATTAATGTGTTAGGTAACTCAAGGAGGAGGAAATATTGAGAGAGTGTTTAGCAAAGCATATGGGATCTTGGGCTTCATAAATAGAGGTTTAGAGATCAAAAGTGGAGAATTTATGCTGAATCTTTATAAAGCACTGGTTAGACCACAACTGGAGTTTTGCATCCAGTTCTGGTCACCACACTTTAGGAAGGATTTGAAGGCTCTTGAAAGGATGCAGAGTAGATTTAGGAGAAAGGTTCCGGGGATGGGGGATTTCAGCTACAAGGACAGGTTGGAGAATCTGGATTTATTTTCATTGGAGCAAAGGAGGTTGAGGGGAGATTTGATAGGGGTGTACAAGGTTATGACGGGGTTTGGATAGGCAAGAAGGGGAAAGGCTGTTCCCACTAGTTGATGTTACAAGGACTAGCGGACACATTAATGGTTTTGGGCAAGAGATACAGGTGGGATGTGAGGAAAAACTTTTTTACACAGTGCTTGGTGAGGACATGGAACTCGCTGCTAATGTAAGTAGTGGAAGCAGAGAAACTCAATGTTTCAAGTGGAGACTGAATAGTTACTTTAGGGCAATAAACTGGTAGGGCTATGGGGTTAGAGCGGGGAATGGGACAGATTGGCTTGCTCTACAGAGAGCCAGCACGGACACGATGGGCCGATTGCCTGACTTTTGTGCCTTTATCACTCAATGACTCTATGTCATTGATTCCTTTTCCCTATCTGTCACTGTGACGCCTTCGAGATTAACCTCCTTCACTGTCTTCCTGCCACGTTGACCTTTTCCTGGTGTCTGTGCTGACTTTCGAAAAGCCTTCCCTCAAAATTGCAGAGATCAAAGAATATTTTCAACACTGAAATAATGAACAACCCCCGAATGATGGAAATTTGTGAACTATTGTTCTTTTGTTGGGAAACAAGCAGAAACACTTTTCATTACCAACATGCCCCTGGACTGCGAGGTCAGCACTGGACTGTGTAAAGGAACGATTCACTCTTGGTTAAGTATCTGCCTGAAAGGCAGCAGCAGACAACTCAAATCTGCGTGATGTTCTTGGAAATAAATGACTTCAAAGTCCCGAAATATGATATTAACTTACATTTAAGATTGGACAATATTGCGAACTGTTGGAAGACAATTTTAAGTAAACCAACAAGTAATTCTACAGATTACAATGCAAAAATACATGGCAATGTTAGAAAGAGTGCAGCCATTGCATCTCATTAATTTGACCATCATTGTGAGCGGTTATGTCACTCCGTTCCTCAACTCCTCTATGAATTAACTCTGGGTCACTGCCTAAATAAAAGTTTTTTGTGCAGCAACTCAGGAGCTGGAGAATGAAGCCGATTTCCGTTACAAATGAGGGAACAGAAACAGGATATCCCAAGTAATCAAATCGTTTAATTATGGAACAAACCATGAACACCACCCATAACAGTGTGACATTCCCCGATATAACAGACAGTACTATCATGGATTTCCTTTGGATCTCCATCCCTGGGTTACTGGGATACTCGCCACTGCTCCGACCCCGGAGTCTCCTGCGGGCTCTGTTGGCCACGAGAATATGTCTGACAGTCAATGCGTTGAACAGTAGATTTAAAAAAATGGAATATTTTGTGTTAAAATGTGATGCATTAATTCAACGATGGTCCGAATGAGCGGATGATATACACCGCGTGACATGTGGCAAAACCAGGGACTGTTAGAAATCCTATATCTACGTGCATACAGGAAAAACAGATCATTTTCTTCAAACGGCTCTGCACAGTCACTGTTCCTAAAACCTGAGCCGCCGTTTTCTCGGTGCAATATTTATTTTTCGCCTTCCGACAACATATTGCTACAAATCGATCAATGGTGAAGGTGACAGTGACCAGACTGAACAGTCTGTGATGGCATAAAGCAGGACGCCATGGATATTACACACACCAAGGCTCCACCAAAAAAAAGCTGCCCCGTGAACTGGGTAACTAACGAGAATTAACATGAGATGCGCCAAGAATTTTGCTTTTTGGCTTGGCATCCAGTGATGGATTCTAGTTATTGTAGCTGTGATAGGACGTCCTGCAGGTCGGGTTTGCAATTAATGTCGTCAGTAAAAAACAGGCAAAAACGTGGTGCGACGCATCAATTGAAACATAGTTAAAAACACAAAATGAATTTAGTATAAATACAGAAGGAACCAATCAGGAAATGGGAGTCAGGCATATATAGAAACATAGAAGGCACCATCTACAAGGCACAAGTCAGGAGTGTGATGGAATACTCTCCACTTGCCTGGATGAGTGCAGCTACAACAACAATCAAGAAGCTCGACACCATTCAGGATAAAGCAGCCCGCTTGATTGGCACTCCATCCACCACCTTCAATATTCACTCCCTCCACCACCGGCGCACTGTGGCTGCAGTGTGTACCATCTACAAGATGCACTGCAGCAACTCGCCAAAGCTCCTTCAACAGCACCTTCCAAATCCACGACCTCTACCACTTAGAAGGACAAGGGCAGCAGACGCATGGGAACATCACCACCTACAAGTTCCCCTCCAAGACACACACCATTCTGACTTGGACCTTTATCGCCGATCCTTCACTGTCGCTGGGCCAAAATCCTGGAACTCCCTTCCTAACAGCATTGTGGGTGTACCTACACCATATGGACTGCAGCGGTTCAAGAAGGCGGCTCACCACCATCTTCTCAAGGGCAATTAGGGATGGGCATTAATGCAGGCCTAGCCAGCGACGCCCACATTCCAGCAATGAATAAAAAAAAGAAATAGAAGCACAGGAAACACAGTAGTCCATTCAGACCCCTGTGCCTGTTGCTCCCTTCAATTAGATCATGCCTGATTTGTATATTAACTGAATCAATGTCTCTGTAACCCTTAATGCGACTTCCCATGTAAAAAAAATAACCATCAGTCGCAGTTTTGTATATTGCAATGTTCCTAGACTGTGCAGCTTATTGGGGGTGGAGAGAGGTCCAGATTTCCACTACCCGTTGTTTGATGAATTGCTTCATGACATCGCCTCGGAATGCTGTTTTAATTATTTTTATTTGTGCCTTTGGTAGAAGGAAAAGTTGTGAAGTTTCTAGCATTTAATAGCAGCGTGTTTGAGTTAGCTTTGTGGTGAATAAAACTGAGCCTAATGACCCGAGGTGGGGAGGTGATAAAGAGGCCTGGGAGTAAGAGGAATAGGTGAATGAATGGAGTCCACTGAATGGAATATTGAGCTAACAACACCATGACTCTGTGCTTATACAATGTCTTTTCTCACTTCTTCAAGGAAGTTAGCGCTTCGTACAAGGCACGAACCAAGCCTTCCCCTCCCATTCTGGTATTGTCATTGTTTTACTTTTATGAACCTGGTCCGAATCTTTAAATATTGAATCACTGCTACTAGTTTCCCAATGGTCAATCACTGGAAACGCCCGGTTACAGGCACGTTACACTTCATGCTTGATAATTGGATAATCAGCGTCACATAAATTATTTTTTAGAAATAAACCCATTAAATGAGCTGAATAATAATAAACAGTAACACAAACTTTGAATTCTGCTAGAACCATTCAGTAACAGTGAAACCAACGTGGGATAGGAAAATGTAGAAAGCGTGACATCTGAGGCAGATTGATCGCTGCATTTTTCATTTACCTGTTCGGAGTGATTTGTATAAATAATCAATTGATTGGATCCTGGAGAAACTGTAAGTGCCGTGAAGTTGTATAAATGTTCTCAACTGACACTCGGACTCTGTCTTTACAGGAAATTGTACACGTGCAATTAACAGAATGAACGAATAACCTGGTCTTTATGTTGGCTGGAAATAACACTGTGACCTCAAGAAGATTGCCTGAAATGGACCTAATAACGACCTAATATATCCTTCCTTAGATAAGGAGACCATAACTGTGCACAGTACACAAGGTATGGTCTCACCAAGGCCCTGTGATATTGTCGCAAAACTTACTTAGTCGTTTACTCCAACCCCCTTGCAATAAAGGCCAACATGCCATTTGCCTTCCTTCTTGCTTGCTGTACATGCATGCTAGCTTTCTGTGCGTTTGCACGAGGACACCCAAATCTCCCTGAACACCAACATTTGAATGTTTCTCACCGTTTAAAATACATTCTGCTTTTCTATTCTTCCTGCCAAAGTGAATAACATCACATTTCCCTCCATTATACTCCATTTGATAAATTAGTGTCCAATTACTTAGACTGTCTATATCCCTTTGCAGATTATTTGTGTTCATGTTCTTGCCCACTCACTTAGCCTGTCTATATCACCTTGAAGCCTCCTTGTATTCTCCTCACAGCTTACTGTCCCATCTAGGTTTGTATCATCAGCAAGCTTGAATAGATTACACTCGGTTCCCTCATCTCGGTCAGTAATATAGATTGTAAATAACTGTGGCCCCAATACTGTTCCTCGCGGTACCCCACTAGTTACAGACTGCCAATCTGAAAAAGATCCGTTTATCCCTACTCTCTGTTTTCTGTCGCTTAACCAGTCCTCTATCCTTGCTACTCAATTACCCCCAACCGCATGAGCTCTAATTTTGTGTAATAACCTTTTATCTGGCAGCGTATGGAATGCCTCGTAGAAATCCAAATATACTACATCCACTGGTTCCCCTTTATCTACCCTGCTAGTTACATCCTCATAAATCTCTAATAAATTTATCAGCAACATTTCATTTTCGCAGAACCATGTTGACTCTGTCTAATCATGTTATGATATTCTACGGGCCCTGAAACCACTTCCTTAACAATGGATTCCAGCATTTTCTCCACGACTGATGTCAGGCTAACTGGCCTATTGTTCCCTATTTTCTCTCTCACTCCATTCTTTAATAGCGGTGTTACATTTGAGTCCTTGCTATACGGTGGGGCCATTCTGGGATCTCGGGAATTTTGGACGGTCAAAATCAATGCATCCGCTATCTCTTCAGCCACCACTTTTAGAACCCTGCAATGTAGGCCGTCAGTTCCAGGGGATTTCTCGGCTTTTAGTCACCTTAGTTTCTCTAGTACTTTTTCTCTAATTATATTAATTATATTAAGTTCCTCACCCTCATTCGACAATTGGTCCCCACCATTGTTGGTATGCCTTTTGTTTCGTCTACTGTGAACACATATACAAAATATTTGTTTAACGTTTCAGCCATTTCCTTACTCTCCATAAAAATTTCTCCAGTCTCAGCCTCTAAGGGACCAACGTTTACTTCTGCTACTCTCTTCCTTTTTACATACTTGTACAAGTTCTTACAAACTGAAACTCCCCGAATCCGCAAGCTTACTATTATTATTTGCAACATTATAAGCTACTTCTTTCAATCTAATTCTATAATTAACTTCTTTGTTTATCAGTGTTTGAATCAATTTTCCCGTGGAGTTTATGTTTCTCAATGGAATGTATTTTTGTTGAGAATTATAAAATATGTCTTTAAATGCTAGCCACTGTTTATCTACCACCATAACTTTTAAGCTATTTTTCCAATCCTCATTAGCCAATTTGCCCCTTGTAGCTCGGTAATTGCCTTTATTTAAGTTTAAATCTCTAGTTTTGGATTTATGCAAGTCACTCGCAAAATGAAAGTGGAATTTTATCATATTATGATCACTCTGTCCCAGAGCATCCTTTGCTATGATATTGCTAATTAACCCTGTCTCATTACACAGTACAAGTTCTAAAATAGCCTGTTCCCTAGTTGGTTCCATGTTATATTGTTCTATTAAACTGTCCCGAATGCATTCCATGAACTCCTCCGCCAGACTACCTTTGCCAATTGGTTTTGTCCTGTCTATGCGAAGATTAAAGTCCCCCAAGATTATCTCACTACCTATGTTGCAAGCTCCTACTATTTCTTGATTAATATTCTGTCCAAACATACAGCTACTGTTAGGGGGTCTATATACTACCAGGGTTTTCTGCCCCTTGTTTTTCGTTATCTCAAAACATACTGATTCTATTTCCTGATCTTCCAAGCCAAGATCCTTTCTCGCTACTGCCCTTGTGTCATCCTTTGATGTCAGAGCTACTCCCCCTCTTTTTCCATTCTGCCGGTATTTTCGAAACTTCAAGTGCCCTGGAACATTTAGTTCCCAACCTTGCAGCCATATCTCTGTAATGGCATTTAGATCAAACCCATTTTTCTCTATTTGTGCCACGAATTCGTCTATCTTGCTTTGAATGCTTCATGCATTCAGATAAAGTGCGTTTAAATTATTTTTTTTACCATTATACACTGCTTTGACCTTATTCTCTGCTGCAATGCTACCGTTAAACTCTCTGTCCCTTCTTGTCACACACTGTTTATTTTTAACCAAATCGCTGCACTGCTCTATTGCCCTGACCTTTCTCTATAGATTTCTAAATTTCGCGTCACCTGACCCCACCCCCTTTTTTAATTTAAAGCCCTATCGACAACACCAGTTATTCGATTTGTCAGGACGGTAGTCCCAGCCCGGTTTTAGTGGAGCCCATCCCGACTGAAAAGCTCCGTCTGTCCCAGCATTGGTGCCAGTGCCCCATGAATTAAAACCCCGTTTGCCCACACCACACTTTGAGCCACGCACGAACTCCCTGATCTGCTTTTCCCTATGCCAATTTGCACGTGGATCAGGCAGTAATCGAGAATTTATTACCCTTGTTGTTCTGCTTATTATTGTAGACCCTAGCTCCTCAAGCTACCTCAACAGAAACTCAATGTTAGTTTGAACTATGTCGTTGGTTCTAACGTGGAAACGACAACTGGATCCTCCCCCTCTCACCCCAAGTTCTTCACCAGCTCGAGGGTATAACATTTACCCTGGCAGTCAACACAGGTTTTGAGACTCTCTTTGGTGGCTGCAGGGAACAGTGTCTAGCCCCTGAGTATACACTCCGGTACTACTACCACATTCTATCCTTCTCCCCACAGTTGGATGCCCCCTATATCACAGTGCCAATGTCAGATTGCCCATCCTCCCTGTAGTTATTTTCGTACCTGTTGGACAATGTCCAGGGGTGAGGCTCCTCTGTCACTGCATCCTGGATCCCAATACGTTCCTGACTCTCAGTCACACCCTCCTGTCCCTGACCACTGAAGATCTCTAAAGTACGACTTATCCTAAAGAGTGTGACTGCCACCTGGAACAAAGTGTCCACGTAACTCTCCCCCTAACTGATGCTGTGCAATGTCTGCAGCTCGTACTCCAGCTCAACTTTTCTGAGCCGAAGTTTCTCGAGTTGCAGAAGCTTACACCAGATGTGGCTGCTCAGGATCGCGATTGACTCCACAGACATAACATGCCGCAGTTACGACACACCACCTGCCCTGCCATCTCAAACCTTGTTTCATTTATTCATTAATTAAATCGTTAAAGATTTTATTCAATCTTTATTTTAGGTATATTCTTTGAGTATTTTATTTATTTTAAGTTATTAATGTTATAAGTACTAGCAAGTGACAGCTTCTCAGCTTCTTACTTTAATGCTATTCCTGAACTTAGAGAGCAAAAAGGGGCTGTAATACTCACCAAACAATCACCAGCGTACTATTCTGTGATGTCATCCTTGGATGTTGTTTTTGAATTGGAGCCACGCACTGCCGCTGCTTTAATTCAGGTCCGCTCTTGAGCCGCTCTTCATCCAACCACCATTGCCGCTGCTTTAATTCAGGTCCGCTCTCGGGCTGCTCTTTATCCTCTCGGCGCTGTCGCTGCTTTAATTCTGGTCCACTCTCGGACCGCTCTTTATCCTCTCGCCCCTGCCGCTGGCTTAGTTCAGGGCCGCTCTCGGGCTACTTTTTTTCCTCTATCCGTTGCCGCTGCGTTAATTCAGCTCCACTCTCTGGCTGCTCTGTATCCTCTCGCTGCTCCCGCTGATTTATCCAGGTCTGATCTCGCGCCGCTCTTTATCCTCTTGCCGCTGCCGCTGCTTGAATTCAGGTCCACTCTCGGGCCGCTCTTTATAATCTGACCGCTACTGCTGCTTTAATTCCGGTCCACTCTCGGGCTGCTCTTTATCCTCTCGCCGCTGCGGCTGCGTTAATTCAGGTCCGCTCTCGGGCCGCTCTTTAAACTCTCACCACTGCCACTGCTTTAATTCAGCTCTACACTCTGGCCACACTTTATGCTCTCGACGCTGCTTTAATTCAGGTCTGCTCTCGGGATGCTCTTTATCCGCTCGCCCCTGCTGCTGCTTTAATTCAGGTCCGCTCTTGGGATGCTCTTTATCCGCTAGGCGCTGCCGCTGCTTTAATTCAGGTCCGCTCTTGGGCCGCTCTTTATCCTCTCATCAATGCTGCTGCATTAATTCAGGTGCACTCTCGGGCCGCTTTTTATCCTCACGCTGCTGCCGCTGCTTTAATTCATGTCCGCCCTCGGGCCACTCTTTATCCTCTATCCACTTCCGCTGCTTAAATTCAGGTCCACTCTCGGGCTGCCCTTTATCCTCTCGCCGCCTCCGCTGCTTTAATTCAGGTCCACTCTCGAGCTGCTCTTTACCCTCTCGCCACATTCGCTGATTTAATTCAGGTCCGCTCTCGGGCCGCTCATTATCCTCTCGCCGCTGCCGCTAATTTAGTTCAGGTTCGCTCCAGGGCCGCTCTTTATTCTCTACCCCCTGTAGCTGCTTTAATTTAGGTCAACTCTCCGGCCAGCCCCTATCTTCTATCCGCTGCTGCTGGTTTAATTCAGGTCCATTCTCGGGCCGCTCTTTATCCTCTCGCCACTGCCGCTGCTTTAATTCAGGTATGCTCTCGGGCCGCTATTTATCGTCTCGCCACTGCTTTAATACAGGACCGCTCTCAGGCCGCTATTTATCTTCTCGTCGCAGCCGCTGCTTTAATTTACGTCCGCTCTGGACCTCAATGTTTTGTCACGCCGCTGCATTAATTCAGGTCTACTCCAGGTCTGCTCCTTAACCACTCGCCACTAATTTAATTCATGTCCACTCTCGGGCCACTCTTTATCCTCTGGCCGCTCCCGGTGCTTTAATTCAGCTCCGCTCTCGGGCTGCTCTTTATCCTCTCGCCACTGCCGCTGCTTTAATTCAGGACCGTGCTCGGGCCGCTCTTTTTTCTCTCGCCACTGCCGCTGCGTTAATTCGGGTCTGCTCTCGGACCGCTCTTTATCTTCTCGCTGATGCTTAATTTCAGGACCGCTCTCGGGCCTCTCTTTATCCTCTTGCCGCTGTCGTTGCTTCAATTCAGGGCTGCTCTCGGGTTGCTCTTTATCCTCACACCGCTGCCGCTGCTTTATTCAGGTCCGCACTCGACTGCTTTATTTTGTCTCACTCCTTCATTAAATCAGGTCTGCTCCATGGCCACTTTTTATCCTCTCACCACAGCTTTAATTCAGGTCCGCTATAGGGCCACTTTTTATAGTCTCGCCGCTGACGCTGCTTTAATTCAGGACTACTCTCCATCGGCACTGTATCCTCTCACCGCTACCGCTGCTTTAATTCAGGTCCGCTCTTGGGCCGCTCTTAATCATTTCACCACTGTCGCTGCTTTAATTCACGTCCACTCGCGGGCCGCTCTTCAACCTCCCGCTGCTGCCGCTGCTTTAATTCAGGTCCGCTCTCAGGCCGCTCTTATCCTCTCGCCACTGCCGCTGCTTTAGTTCAGGTCCACTTTCGGGCCACTCTTAGCCCACTCGCCGCTGCCGCTGCTTTAATTCAGGTCCACACTCGGGCCACTCTTTAGCCTCTCACTGCAGTCGCTGCTTTAATTCAGGACCGCGCTCGGGCTGCTGTTTTTTCTGTCGCCGCTGCCGCTGCGTTAATTCGGGTCTGCTCTCGGACCGCTTTTTAACTTCTCGCTGATGCTTAAATTCAGGACCGCTCTCGGGCCGCTCTTCGTCCTCTTGCCGCTGTCGCTGCTTTAATTCAGGACTGCTCTCAGGTTGCTCTTTATCATCTCGCCGCTGCCGCTGCTTTATTTCAGGTCTGCTCTCGGGCCGCGCTTTATCCTCACGCCGCTGCTGCTGCTTTAATTCAGGTCCGCTCTCCACCGCTATTTTTTTTCCTGCTCCTTCATTATATCAGGTCGGCTCCATGGCCGCTTTTTATCCTCTCGCCGCTGCTTTCATTCAGGTACGCTATCGGGCCACTTTTTATAGTATCACCGCTGCCGCTTCTTTAATTCAGGACTACTCTCCACCGGCACTTTATCCTCTCACCGCTGCCGCTGCTTTAATTCAGGTCCGCTCTTGGGCCGCTCTTTATCCATTAACCACTGTCGCCGCTTTAATTCATGTCCACTCTCGGGCCGCTCTTTAACCTCCCACTGCTGCTGCTGCTTTAATTCAGGTAGGCTCCAGGGCCGCTCTTTATCCTCTCGCCCCTGCCGCTGCATTTATTCAAGTACGCTCCAGGGCCGCTTTTTATCGACTCGCCGCTGCCACTACTTTATTTCAGGGCCTCTCTCGGGCCGCTCTTTATCCTCTTGCCGCTGCCACTGCTTTAATTTAGGTCTGCTCTCAGGCTGCTATTTTTTGTCTCGCCACTGCTGCTGCGTTAATTCAGGTCCGCTCTCGGACCGCTCTTTATCATCTCGCCGCTGCTTTAATTCAGAACCACTCCCGGGCTGCTCTTTATCCTCTTGCCAATGATTTAATACCTGGTCCGCTCTATTGCCGCTCTTTATCCACTCGCCGCTGCTGCTGCTTTACTGCAGGACTGCTCTCGGCCCGCTCTTTATCCTTTATCCGCTGCTGCTGCTTTAATTCGGGACCACTCTCAGGCCGCTATTTATCCTCTCGCTGCTGCCTTTTTTCAGGTCAGCTCTCGGGCCGCTCTTTATCGTCTCGCCACTGTCGCTGCTTTATTTCAGGACCGCTCCCCATCCGCACATTATCTTCTCGCCGCTGCCTCTGCTTTAATTGTGGTTCACTCGAGGGCTGCTCTTTATACTCTCGCCCCTGACGCTGCTTTAGTTCAGGTCCGCTCTCAGGCTACTCCTTATCCTCTATCCCCTGCCACTGCCTTAATTTTGGTCCCCACTCAGGCCACTCTTTATCCTCTCGCTGCTGCTTTAATACATGGTCTGGTCAATTGCCGCTCTTTATCCTCTCGACGCTGCCGCTGCTTTAATTCCGCTCTGCTCTCATGCCACTTTTATCCTCTCGCCGCTGTCGCTGCTTTAATTCAGGACTGCTGTCGGGCCACTCTTTATCCTCTCGCCGCTACTGCTGCTTTAATTCATGTCTGCTCTCGGGCCGCACCTTCTCCTCTATCCGCTGCCGCTGCTTTAATTCAAGTCTGCTCTCGGGCCGCTCTTTATCCTCTGTCATCAGCTACTGCTTAACTTCAGGTATGCTTTCGGGCTGCTCTTTATCATCTTGCCGCTGCCGCTGCTTTATTTCAGGCCCACTCTTGGGCCGCACTTTAACCTCTCGCCCCTGCCATTGCTTTAATTCAGGTCCACTCTTGGGCCGCTCTTTATCCTCTCGCTGCTGCCGCTGCTTTAATTCAGGTACGCTCCAGGGCCGCTCTTTATCCTCTCGCCCCTGCCGCTGCGTTGAGCCAGGTCCGCTCTCGGACCGCTCTTTATCTTTTCGCTGATGCTTTAATTGAAGACCGCTCTCGGGCCGCTCCTTATCCTCTCACCACTGCTTTAATACATGGTCTGCTCAATTGCCGCTCTTTATCATCTCGCCGCTGTCACTGCTTTAATTCAGGTCTGCTCTCATGCCACTTTAATTCTCTCGCCGCTGTCGCTGCTTTAATTCAGGTCTGCTGTTGGACCACTCTTTATCCTGTCGCCGCTGCTGCTGCTTTAATTCAGGTCCGCTCTCGGGCCGCACCTTTTCCACTATCCGCTGCCGCTGCATAATTCAGGTCTGCTCTCGGGCCGCTCTTTATCCTCTGTCAGCTGCTACTGCTTAACTTCAGGTATACTTTCGGGCTGCTCTTTATCATATTGCCGCAGCCGCTGCTTTATTTCAGGTCCACTCTTGGGCCACTCTTTAACCTCTCACCCCTGCCGCTGCTTTAATTCAGGTCCACTCTTGGGACGCTCATTAACCTTTCACCCCTGCCGCTGATTTAATTTAGTTCCGCTTTCGGGCCACTATTTATCCTCTCACCAATGCTGCTGCTTTAAATCAGGTGCAAGCTCGGGCCGCTCTTTAACGTCACGCCACTGCCGCAGCTTTAATTCAGGTCCACCCTCGGGCCACTCTATATCCTCTATCTGCTGCCACTGCGTAAATTCAGGTCTGCTCTCGGGCCGCTCTTTATCCTCTCGCCGCCTCCGCTGCTTTAATTCAGGTCCGCTCTCAGGCCGCTCTTTAACCTCTTGCCGCTGCCGCTGATTTAATTCAGGTCCATTCTCAGGCCACTCTTTATCCTTTCGCCGCTGCCGCCGCTTTAGTTCAAGTCCACGCTCAGGCTGCTCTTTATCCTATCGCCCATGCCACTGCTTTATTCAGGTACGCTCCAGGGCAGCTTTGTTTCCTCTCGCCGCTGCCACTGCCTTAATTCCGGTCCACTCTCAGACCATTCTTTATCTTCTCACCGCTGCTTTAATTCAGGACTGCTCTCGTTCAGCTCTTTATCCTCTCGCCGCTGCTTTAATACCTGGTCCACTCTATTGCCGCTCTTTATCCATTCGCCACTGCCGCTGCTTTATTTCAGGTGTACTCTCGGCCGCTCTTTATGCTCTCGCCACTGCCGCTGCTTTAGTTCAGGTCCACTCTTGGGCCGCTCTTTTACCTCTCGCTCCTGCCGCTGCTTTAATTTAGGTTCACATTCGGGCCGCTCTTTATCCTCTCACTGCAGTCGCTGCTTTAATTCAGGACTGCGCTCGGGCAGCTCTTTTTTCTCTCGCCACTGCCGCTGTGTTAATTCGGGTCTGCTCTCGCACCGCTCTTTATCTTTTCACTGATGATTAAATTCAGGACCACTCTCGGGCCCCTCTTTATCCCCTTGCTGCTGTCGCTGCTTTAATTCAGGACTGCTCTCGGATTGCTCTTTATCGTCTCGCTGCTGCCGCTGCTTTAATTCAGGTCCGCTCTCGGGCTGCTCTTTTTCCTCTCGAATCTGCTGCTGCTTTAATTCAGCTCTGCACTCAGCCCGCTCTTTATCCTCTCGCTGATGCTTAAATTCAGCTCTGCTCTCGGCCCGCTCTTTATCCTCTCGCTGATGCTTTAATTCAGCTACACTCTCAGGCCGCTTTTTATCCTCTCGGCGCTGCTTTAATTCAGGTCCGCTATCGGGCCACTTTTTATAGTCTCGCCGCTCTCGCTTCTTTAATTCAGGACTACTCTCCATCGGCACTTTATCCTCTCACCGCTGCCGCTGCTTTAATTCAGGTCCGCTCTTGGGCCGCTCTTTATCCATTCACCACTGTCGCTGCTTTAATTCACGTCCACTCTCGGGCCACTCTTTAACCTCCCGCTGCTGCCGCTGCTTTAATTCAGGTACGCTCCAGGGCCGCTCTTTATACTCTCGCCCCTGACGCTGCTCTAGTTCAGCTCTGCTCTCAGGCTACACCTTATCCTCTATCACCTGCCACTGCCTTAATTTTGGTCCCCACTCAGGCCGCTCTTTATCCTCTCGCTGCTGCTTTAATACATGGTCTGATCAATTGCCGCTCTTTATCCTCTCGCCGCTGCCGCTGCTTTAATTCAAGTCTGCTCTCATGCCACTTTTATCCTCTCGCCGCTGCTGCTGCTTTAATTCAGGTCTGCTCTCGGGCCGCACCTTCTCCTCTATCCGCTGCCGCTGCTTTAATTCAGGTCTGCTCTCGGGCCGCTCTTTATCCTCTGTCAGCTGCTGCTGCTTAACTTCAGGTATGCTTTCGAGCTGCTCTTTATCACCTTGCCGCTGCCGCTGCTTTATTTCAGGCCCACTCTTGGGCCACTCTTTAACCTCTCCTCCCTTACGCTGCTTTAATTCAGATCCACTCTTGGGCTGCTCTTTAACCTCTCGCCACTGCCGCTGCTTTAATTCAGGTCCGCTCTCGGGCCGCTCTTTAACCTCTCGCCCCTGCCGCTGCTTTAACTCAGGTCCACTCTCGAGCCGCTCTTTTTCCTCTCGCTGCTGCTGCTGCTTTAATTCAGGTACGCTCCAGGGCCGCTCTTTATCCTCTCGCCGCTGCCGCTGCTTTAATTCAGGTCCACTCTCGGGCCGCTCTTTTTCCTCTCGACGCTGCTCCTGCTTTAATTCAGCTCCGCACTCGGCCCGCTCTTTATACTCTCGCTGATGCTGCTTTAAGTCAGGTCGACTCTTGGGCCACTCTTTATCCTCATGCCACTGCAGCGGCTTTAATTCATGTCCGATCTCGGGCCGCTCTTTAATCTCTCGCCGCTGCCGCTGCTTTAATTCAGGTCCGTCCTCGGGCCACTCATTATCCTTTCGCCGCTGCCGCAGCTTTAATTCAAGTCCACTCTCGGGCCGCTCTTTATCCTCTCGCCCATGCCACTGCTTTTATTCAGGTACGCTCCAGGGCAGCTTTGCTTCCTCTCGCCGCTGCCACTACCTTAATTCCGGTCCGCTCTCAGACCGTTCTTTATCTGCTCACCGCTGTTTTAATTCAGGACTGCTCTCGGGCAGCTCTTTATCCTCTCGCCGCTGCTTTAATACCTGGTCCACTCTATTGCCACTCTTTATCCATTCGCCACTGCCGCTGCTTTATTTCAGGTGCACTCTCGGCCTCTCTTTATCCTCTCACCACTGCTGCTGCATTACTTCATCTCCGCTCCAGGGCTGATATTTATCCTATCGGCGCTACCATTGCTTTAATTCAGGTCCGCTCTCAGGCCGCTCATTTTCCTCTCGGCGGTGCCATGCTTTAAGTCAGGACCGCTCTCCATCTGCACTTTATCCTCTCGCCGCAGCCGCTGCTTTAATTCAGTTCCACTCTCGGGCCGCTCTTTATCCTCTCACTGCTGCCTGTGCATTAACTAATGTCCGCTCTCGTGCCACTCTTTATCCACTCGCCGCTGCTTTAATTCAGGTCCGCCCTCGGGTCGCGACTTATGCTCTATCGGCTGCCACTGCTTTAATTCAGGTCCAATCTCGGGCCGTTCTTTATCCTCTTGCTGCTGCTGTAATTCAGCTCTGCTCTTGGGCCGCTCTTTATCCTCTCTGCTGCAGCCGCTGCTTTAATTCAGTTCTGCTCTCGACTGCTATTTTTTGTCTCGCAGCTGCATTTATTCAGTTCTGCTCCAGCGCCGCCGCTTATCCACTTGCCGCTGCTTTATTTCAGTACCGCTCTCCGTCCGCACTTTATCCTCTCGCCGCTGCCACTGCTTTAATTCAGGTCCACTCTCGTACTGCTCTTTATCCTCTCGCCGCTGCCGCTGCTTTTATTCGGGTACGCTCCAGGGCCGCTCTATATCCTTTCGCCCCTGCCGCTGCTTTAATTCAGGTTCACTCTCGGGCCGCTCTTTATCCTCCCGCTGCTGCCACTGCTTTAATTCAGGTACGCTCCAGGGCCGCTCTTTATCCTCTCACCCCTGCCGCTGCTTTTATTCAGGTACGTTCCAGGACCACTTTTTATCCTCTCGCCACAGCCACTACTTTAATTAGGGTCTGCTCTCGGGCTGCTCTTTATCCTCTCGCCACTGCCGCTGCTTTAATTCATGTCCGCTCTCGGGCCGCTCTTTATCCTCTCGAAGCTGCTGCTGCTTTAATTCAGCTCCGCTCTCGTGCCGCTCTTTATCCTCTCGCCACTGCCGCTGCTATAACTCAGGTCCGCTCTCGGGCCGTTCTTTATCCTCTCGCCATTGCCGCTGCTATAACTCAGGTCCGCTCTCGGGCCATTCTTTATCATCTCGCCGCTGCTGCTGCTTTTATTCAGGTATGCTCCAGGGCCACTTTTTATCCTTTCGCCGCTGCCACTGCTTTATTTCAGGTCCACTCTCGGGCCGCTCTTAATCCTCTGGCCGCTACCACTGCGTTATATCAGGTACGCACCAGGGCCACTGTTTATCCTCTCACCCATGCTGCTGCTTTAATTCAGGTCCGTTCTCGGGCCGCTATTTTTTGTCTCGCCAATGCCACTGCATTAATTTAGGTCCGCTCTCGGGCTGCTCGTTATCCTCTCACCACTGCTGCTGCTTTAATTCAGGTCCACGCTCGAGCCGCACTTTATACTCTCGCTGCTTTCACTGCTTTAATTCAGGTACGCTCCAGGGCCGCTCTTTATCCTCTCACCCCTGCCGCTGCTTTTATTCAGGTATGCTCCAGGACCACTTTTTATCCTCTCGCTGCTGCCACTACATTAATTCAGGTCTGCTCTCGGGCTGCTCTTTATCCACTTGACGCTGCTGCTGCTTTAATTCAGCTCCGCTCTCGGACTGCTATTTCGACTTTCGCCCCGGCTCTGCTTTAATTCAGGTCCGTTCTCGGGCCACGTTTTATCCTCTCGCCACTGCCGCTGCTATAACTCAGGTCCGCTCGCGGGCCGCTCTTTGTCCCCTCGCCACTGCCGCTGATAGAAATCAGGTCCGCTCTCGGGCCGCTATTTATACTTTCGCCCCTGCCGCTGCATTATTACTGATCCGCCCTCGAGCTGCTCTTTATCCTCTCGCCAATGCTGCTGCTTTAATTCAGGTGCACTCTCGGGCCGCTCTTTATCCTCATGCCGCTGCAGTGGCTTTAATTCAGGTCCGTTCTCGGGCCGCTTTTTATCCTCACGCCGCGGCTGCTGCTTAAATACAGGTACGCTATCGGGCCGCTCTTTATCGTCTCGCCATTGTCGCTGCTTTAATTCATGACTGCGCTCGGGCCGCTCTTTTTTCTCCCGCCACTGCTGCTGCGTTAATTCAGGTCCGCTCTCGGACCGCTCTTTATCTTCTCGCCGATGTTTTAATTCAGCACCGCTCTCGGGGCGCTCCTTATCCTCTCACCGCTGCTTTAATACATGGTCTGCTCAATTGCCACTCTTTATCCTCTCCCCGCTGCCGCTGCTTTAATTCAAGTCTGCTCTGGGGCCGCAACTTGTCCTCTATCCGCTGCCGCTGATTTAATTCAGGACTGCTCTCGGGCCACTCTTTATCTTCTATCAGCTGCCGCTGCTTTAATTCAGGACTGCTGTCGGGCCACTCTTTATCCTCTCTCCGCTGCCGCTGCTTTAATTCTTGTCCGCTCTCGGGCCGCAGCTTCTCCTCTATCCGCTGCCGCTGCTTTAATTCAGGTCTGCTCCCGGGCAGCTCTTTATCCTCTATCAGCTGCCGCTGCTTAACTTCCGGTATGCTTTCGGGCTGCTCTTTATCATCTTGCTGCTGCCGCTGCTTTATTTCAGGTCCACTCTTGGACCGCACTTTATCCTCATGCCGCTGCCGCTGCTTAAATTCAGGTACACTCTCGGGCCGTTCTTTATCGCCTCGCCACAGTCACTGCTTTAATTCAGGACTGCGCTCAGGCTGCTCCTTTTTCTCTCGCCACTGGCGCTGCGTTAATTCAGGTCCACTCTCGGACCGCTCTTTATCTTCTCGCTGATTCTTTAATTCAGGACTGCTCTCGGGCCACTCCTTATCCTCTCACCGCTACTTTAATACATGGTGTGATTAAATGTGCCTTCATCAGACCATGTGTTTACCTGCTTGTATTTTACCTGCTTGTATTGTGTGAACCGCAACCTTTTGTTCCTATTGTGTGTATTGGCTACGCCCCTGTTTTTGCCATATAAAGGTCTCAGGAGCTGCATGAGTTTTTCACTACCAGACGAACCCGAAGTGGGAATACCTGCTATGCTGCTATGTTCTTAGTGATTAAAAGCCTTCAGTTGAATCCTTGTCTTTGAGTCATTGATGGCATATCAATTTTAATCACTAAAACACCAAGATGGATCGACTCCTGAAACCAGAGTGCTTGGATCTGGACCCCCATGCCTCAGACGCAGCCACACAATTTGGACACTGGTTCCAATGCTTCGAGTTTTTCATTGCAAACTCATCCACTGCCATAGCCGCAGCCGAAACCGCTACCGGAGACATGAAACTGTGAATCCTGCGAAACTGGGTGAGCCATCGGGTCTCCCCTCTCATCCAAGATGCCACCAGCTACGAGGATGCCTGCACCATGCTGAAGGCCCACTACGAGCGTCCAATAAATGTGGTGTACGCCAGTCATCTTCTGACTACTCGCACACAGCAGCATGGTGAGTCACTAGAGGACTTTATACTAAACCTAAAAGTACTGGGCAGAGACTGTAACTGTAAGGCCGTGTCTGCCATCGTGTACATGGAGGAACTGATTCGAGACTCCCTTATTGCGGGCCTCAGTTCAAATTATATTCGGCAGAAACTGTTTGAAAAGGAGGGACTGGACTTAAAACAGGCTATAGATATAGCGCGATCGCTGGATATGGCCCAGAGGAACTCTGAATCCTGTTCCCCAGGCCACGCGGCCCACTCCGCCTCGTGGGCGCCGTGGGGGCCGCCATCTTGGAAGCCATCTTCACCGCCCAGGTCTCAGGCCAGCCCAGCACCATCGGAGCCCCAGCCTCCACCCAGGAGCCCCACTACTGCCGTGATGCATCGGGGCCCGAAATGCTACATCTGCGGTCAGGACAAACACTCCAGGCATCTGTGCCCAGCGAAGGGCACCACCTGTTTTAAATGAGGGAAGAAAGGACATTTCAGCAAATTCTGCAGAGGGAACCCCGCCTCCAACTCCACCACCGCCGCGTGCGTGCCATGGGAGCGGCCATCTTGGAAGCCATCTTGTCCACCCTCATGGAGTCCACCATCTTGCCCTGACTTCACGGACCTCCAGGACCCACTGGTGGCCTCGTTCACAGTGGATCAACCCAGGACACATCCGTTGTCTAAATCGATGATGGACACAGAGGTAAACGGGAACAAGGTTAAATGCTTGATTGACTGCGGGAGCACCGAAAGCTTTATTCATCCTAGCCTGGTAAAACGACTTTCTCGAACGATAGTCCCCACAAAGGGTAAAATCGCCATGGCCGATAAGACCCATACCTCAAAAATTACAGGTTTCTGAGCGGTTATGTTGTCGTTAAAAGGCAATGATTACAGAGATTTTAAACTATTGATAATGCCAGATCTCTGTGTGAGCGTGATCTTGGGTCTGGACTTCCAGTGCCACCACCAACGTATCACGCTTACCTGCGGTGTGTCCCAGCCACCCCTCACAGTGTGTGGTCTGGCTACCCTGAAGGTCAAGCCGCCCTCTGTTCGCCAACCTCGCACCCAACTGTCGACCCATAGCGACCAAGAGTAGGCAGTACAGCTGGGAGGATAGACGGTTCATTGCGTCGGAAGTAGAAAGACTCAAGCGGGAGGGTATCATCGAATGCAGTACCAGCCCGTGGCGTGCCCAGTTAGTAGTAGTTAAGGGTAACGAAAAGAAGCGGATGGTGATAGATTATAGCCAGATGGTTAATCTATACACCCAGCTAGACGCCTACCCTCTGACCCGCATAGCGGATATGGTTAACCAATTCGCGTAATACCGGGTGCTTTCCACCATCGACCTAAAATCGGCATACCACCAGCTCCCCATTAGGCCGGAGGACCGTCCATACACCGCCTTCGAGGTGAACGGACGTCTCTACCACTTCCTCAGAGTCCCCTTTGGGGTAACGAATGGGGTCTCGGTCTTCCAGAGGGAGATGGACCGCATGGTCGATGAGAACCAGTTAACAGCCACCTACCCATACCTAGAAAACGTCACCATCTGCGGCCACGACCAGCAAGGCAACGACTCGAACCTCGCGAGATTTCTGAAAACCGCCCTCAGACTCAATCTCACCTACAACGAGGATAAGTGTGTCTTTTGCACCACGCGCCTCTGTATCCTGGCCTGCGTGGTGGAAAACGGGGAAATCGGTCCGGACCCCAACCGATTGCGCCCCCTATGGGAGCTACCCCTACCAAACACTCCCAAGGCCCTGAAAAGGTGCCTGGGGTTCATCTCCTATTACGCCCAATGGGTCCCCAATTATTCCGACAAGGCCCGTCCCCTCCTGAAATCAATGTCCTTCCTGCTCACAGCCGAGGCCCACGCCGCCTTCAACAGCATTAAACACGACATTGAGAAGGCCGCGCTGTGGGCAGTGGACGAAAACATCCCTTTCTAGGTCGAAAGCGATGCGTCCGACTTCGCTTTAGCAGCCACCCTCAACCAGGATGGGCGGCCCGTAGCCTTTTTCTCAAGAACCCTCCAAGGGCCCGAGATCAGGCACTCCTCGGTAGAGAAGGAGGCCCAGGCCATAGTGGAGGCAGTGCGGCACTGGAGGCACTACCTAGCCGGCAAACGCTTCACCCTGCTTACCGACCGGCGGTCGGTAGCCTTCATGTTTAACAATAAACAAAGGGGGAAGATCAAGAACGACAAAATTCTCAGGTGGCGGATCGAACTCTCCACGTTTGAGTACGACATAATATATAGGCCGGGGGCCCTCAACGAATCCCCCAACGCCCTATCACGAGGGATGTGTGCCAGCATCCAGGGGGACAGGCTACAGGGCCTCCACAATGGCCTCTGCCACCCGGGGGTCACCCGACTATTCCACTTTATAAAATCCAGTAACCTGCCCTATTCAATCGAGGAGGTCCGGTCTATGACCAGGGGCTGCCGCACCTGTGCGGAATGCAAGCCCCGTTTTTTCAGACCCGACCGAGCCCACCTGATCAAAGCTACGCGGTCATTAGAGCACCTGAGCTTAGATTTCAAGGGACCACTCCCCCCCACCGACCGCAATGTGTACTTTTGCAACATTGTGGACGAGTACTCCTGCTTCCCATTCGCCTACCCCTGCCAAGATATGACCAGTGCCACGGTCATCAAGTGCCTCGGCAACATGTTTTGCACGTTCGGCATGCCTAACTACATCCACACTGACAGGGGGGCGTCATTCTTGAGCGATGAACTGCGCCAATACCTGCTGTCAAAGGGGATAGCCACGAGTCGGACCATTAGTTATAACCCCCGGGGTAATGGGCAAGTGGAGAGGGAGAACGCGACAGTGTGGAAGGCAGTCACCTTAGCACTAAGGTCTAAAGGCCGCCCCACCTCCCGCTGCCAGGAGGTCCTCCCAGACGTACTCCACTCGATAAGGTCGCTACTGTGTACTGCTACTAATGCCACTCCTCTCGAGAAGATGTTTGTTTTTCCCCGCAAATCAACCTCAGGATTTTCCCTACCCTCGTGGCTCTCCACCCCAGGGACAGTCCTGTTACGGAAGCATGTGAGGGGCCATAAAACGGATCCCCTCGTGGAGGCAGTACACCTACTCCACGCAAACCCACAGTACGCATACGTCAAGCATGCCGACGGGCGTGAAGACACCGTGTCCATAAAGGACCTCGCCTCGGCAGGAAGCAACGACGACGACCCATCACCACCACCCCCAGAAGAACCTCCACCATCCCCAGTTGTATCCTCACCACCCCCAGAAGTACCTGCAAAAACCCCAGCACATGGGTATGCCCAGGAGGGCACCATGGACTCCCGGTCGGAACCCAAGGTACTGTTGCGACGTTCAGGAAGGACTATCACCCCCCCGGACAGACTAAATCTGTAGAAGGGGTGAATGTGATGACATATGCCTTCATCAGACTGTGTGTTACCTACTTGTATTTTACCTGCTTGTATTGTGTGAACCGTACCCTTTTGTTCCTATTGTGTGTATTGGCTACGCCCCTGTCTTTTGCCATATGTAGGTCTCAGGAGCTGTATGAGTCATTCACTACCAGACGAACCCGATGAGGGAAGACCTGCTATGCTGCTGTGTTCGTAGTGATTAAAAGCCTTCAGTTGAATCCTTGTCTTTGAGTCATTGATGGCATATCACATGGTCAGCTCAATTGCCGCCCTTTATCCTCTCGCCACTGCCGCTGTTTAATTCCGGTCTGCTCTCGGGCCACACCTTCTCCTCTATCCGCTGCCACTGCTTTAATTCAGGTCTGCTCTCGGGGCACTCCTTATCCTCTATCAGCTGCCGCTGCTTTAATTCAGGACTGCTGTCGGGCCACTCTTTGTCCTCTCGCCGCTGCCGCTGCTTTAATTCATGTCCGCTCTCGGGCCGAAGCTTCTCCTCTATCCGCTGCCGCTCCTTTAATTTAGGTCTGCTCTCAGGCCACTCATTATCCTCTATCAGCTGCCGCTGCTTAACTTCAGGTATGCTTTCGGGCTGCTCTTTATCATCTTGCCGCTGCCGCTGCTTTATTTCAGGTCCACTCTTGGGCCGCTCTTTATCCTCTCGTCGCTGCCGCTGCTTTAATTCATGTCCGCTCTCGGGCCGCAGCTTCTCCTCTATCCGCTGCCGCTGCTTTAATTCAGGTCTGTTCTCGGGCCGCTCTTTATCGTCTATCAGCTGCCGCTGCTTAACTTCAGGTATGCTTTCGGGCTGCTCTTTATCATCTTGCCGCTGCCGCTGCTTTATTTCAGGTTCAGTCTTGGGCCACTCTCTATCCTCTCGCCCCTGCCGCTGCTTTAATTCAGGTGCACTTTCGGGCCGCTCTTTAACCTCACGCCGCTGCCACTGCTTTAATTCAGGTCCGCCCTCTTGCCACTCTATATCCACTATCCGCTGCCGCTGCTTAAATTCAGATCTGCTCTCGGGCCGCTCTTTATCCTCTCGCCTCCTCCCCTGCTTTAATTCAGGTCCGCTCTCAGGCCGCTCTTTATCCTCTCAGTGGTGCCATGCTTTAATTCAGGACCGCTCTCCATCCGCACTTTATCCTCTCGCCGCAGCCGCTGCTTTAATTCAGCTACACTCTCGGGCCGCTCTTTATCCTCTCACTGCTGCCGGTGCTTTAACTAATGTCCGCTCTCGTGCCGCTCTTTATCCACTTGCCGCTGCTTTAATTCAGTTCGGCCCTCGGGTCGCAACTTATCCTCTATCCACAGCCACTGCTTTAATTCATCTCCACTCTCGGGCCACACTTTATCCTCTCTGCCGCTGCTGCTGCTTTAATTCAGGCCCGCTCTCACGCCACTTTTTATCCTCTTGACCCTGCCGCTGCTTCTATTCAGGTCCGCTCTCAGGCTGCACTTTATCCTCTCGCCAATGCTGCTGCTTTAATTCATGTGCACTCTCGGGTCACTCTTTATCCTCTATCCGCTGCTGGTGCTTTAATTCAGCTCCGCTCTCCAGCCACTCTTTATCCTCTCGCCGATGCCGCTGCTTTAATTCAGATCTGCTCTCGGGCCGCTGTTTATCCTCTCACCCCTGACGCTGCTTTAATTCAGGTACGCTCTCAGGCCGCTCTTTATCCTCTCGCCACTGCCGTTGCTTTAATTTAGGTCCACACTCGGGCCTTTCAATATCCTTTCACCACTGTCGCTGCTTTAATACATGACCGCTCTCCATCCGCACTTTGTGCTCTCTCCGCAGCCTCTGATTTTATTCAGGGCCGATCTCGGGCCGCTCTTTATCCTCTCACTGCTGCTTTCATTCAGGACGGCTCTCGGGCCGCTCTTTATCCTCTCACCACTGCCGCTGATTTAATTCAGGACTGCTCTCGTGCAGCTGTTATCCTCTCGCTGCTGTCAATGCTTTAATTCAGGACTGCTCTCGGGCCGCTCTTCAACCTATTGCCGCTGCCGCTGCTTCAATTCTGGTTTGATCCAGGGCCGCTCTTTATACTCTTGCCCCTGCCGCTGCTTTAATTCATGTCTACTCTCAGACCACACCTTACCCTCTATCCGCTGCTGCTCCCTTAATTTATGTCCCCATTCAGGCCGCTTTTTATCCTCTCACCGCTGCCTTAATTCAGGACTGCTCTTGGCTCGGTCTTTATCCTCTATCCACTGCAGCTGACTTAATTCAGGTCCCCACTCATGCCGTTTTCTATCCTCTCGCCACTGCCACTGCTTTAATTCAGCTTCGCCACGGGCTGGTCTTTATCCTCTCGGTGCTGCCGCTGCATTAATTCAGCTCCGCTCTCGGGCCGCTCTTTATCCTCTCACCACTGCCAGTGCTTTAAGTTAAGTCCACTTTCGGGTGAGTCATTATCCTGTCGCCGCTGCCACTGATTAATACAGGTCTGCTCTCGGGCTGCTTTTTAACCTCTCGCCACTGCCGCTGCTTTAATTCAGGTCAACTCTCGGGCGACCCTCTAACCTCTCGCTGCTGCTGCTGCTTTAATTCAAGTCCGCTCTCAGGCCACTCTTTATCCTCTTGCCGCTGCCGCTGCTGTAATTCAGGACTGCATTCCGTCCGCACATTATCCTGTCGCCGCTGCCGCTGCTTTAATTCGGATCAGCTCTCGAGCCGCACGTTAATCTCTCGCTGCAGCTGCTGCTTTATTTCAGCTCCACTCTCGCGCCGGTCTTTATCCTCTCGCTGCTGCCGATGCTTTAACTAATGTCCGCTCTTGTGCCGCTCTTTATCCACTCGCCACTGCTTTAATTCAGGTCGGCCCTCGGTCACAACTTATCCTCTATCCGCTGCCACTGCTTTAATTCAGGTCCGATCTCGGGCCGTTCTTTATCCTCTTGCCGCTGATGTAATTCAGCTCCGCTCTCGGGCCACTCTTATTCCTCTCTGCCGCTGCTGCTGCGTTAATTCAGGTCTGCTCTTGACCGCTATATTTTGTCTCGCCGCTGCATTAAATCAGTTCTGCTCCAGGCCCGCTCCTTATCCACATGCCGCTGCTTTAATTCAGGTCCACTCTCGGGCAACACATTATCCTCTTGCTGCCGCTGCTTAAAATCAGGTCCGCTCTCGGGCCGCTATTTATCCTCTCGACCCTGCCATTGCTTCATTTCAGGTCCGCCCTCGGGCTGCACTTTATCCTCTCGCCGCTGCCGCTGCCGCTGCTTTCATTCAGGGCCGCTCTTGGTCAGCACATTACCTCTCGCTGCTGCCGCTGCTTTAATTGAGGTCCACTCTCCAGCCACTCTTTATCCTCTCGCCGTTGCCGCTGCTTTAATTCAGGTCTGCTCTCGGGCCGCTCTTTATCCTCTCGCCGCTGCCGCTGCTTTAATTCAGGTACGCTCCAGGGCCGCTCTTTTCCCTCTCGCCCATGCCGCTGCTTTTATTCAGGTTTGCTCCAGGTCCGCTATTTATCCTCTCGCCCCTGATGCTGCTTTTATTCAGGTACATTCGAGGGCAGCTTTGTATCCTCTCGCCGCTGCCGCTGCTTTAACTCAGGTCCACTCTCAGGCCGCTATTTATCCTCTCGACCCTGCCACTGCTTCAATTCAGGTCTGCTCTCAGGCTGCAATTTATCCTCTCGCCAATGCTGCTGCTTTAATTCATGTGCACTCTCGGGTCGCTCTTTATCCTCTATCAGCTGCTGGTGCTTTAATTCATCTCCGCTCTCGGGCCAAGCTTTATCCTCTGGCCACTGCCGCTGCTTTAATTCAGGGCCGTTCTCGGTCCGCACTTTATTCTCTCGCCGCTGCCGCGGCTTTAATTGAGGCCGGCTCTCCAGCCACTCTTCATCCTCTCGCCGATGCTGCTGCTTTAATTCAGGTCTGCTCTCGGGCCGCTCTTTATCCTCTCGCCGCTGCCGCTGCTTTAATTCAGGTACGCTCCAGGGCCGCTGTTTTTCCTCTCGCCCATGCCGCTGCTTTTATTCAGGTTTGCTCCAGGTCCGCTATTTATCCTCTCGCCCCTGATGCTGCTTTTATTCAGGTACATTCGAGGGCAGCTTTGTATCCTCTCGCCGCTGCCGCTGCTTTAACTCAGGTCCGCTCTCAGGCCGCTATTTATCCTCTCGACCCTGCCACTGCTTCAATTCAGGTCTGCTCTCAGGCTGCAATTTATCCTCTCGCCAATGCTGCTGCTTTAATTCATGTGCACTCTCGGGTCGCTCTTTATCCTCTATCCGCTGCTGGTGCTTTAATTCATCTCCGCTCTCGGGCCACGCTTTATCCTCTGGCCACTGCCGCTGCTTTAATTCAGGGCCGTTCTCGGTCCGCACTTTATTCTCTCGCCGCTGCCGCTGCTTTAATTGAGGTCCGCTCTCCAGCCACTCTTCATCCTCTCGCCGATGCTGCTGCTTTAATTCAGGTCTGCTCTCAGGCCGCTCTTTAACCTCTCACCCCTGCCGCTGCATTTATTCAGGTCCGCTCTCGGGCCGTTCAATATCCTTTCGCCACTATCGCTGCTTTAATACATGAACGCTCTCCATCCGCACTTTGTACTCTCTCCGCAGCCTCTGCTTTTTTTCAGGGCCGCTCTCAGGCCACTCTTTATCCTCTCGCTGCTGCTTTAATTCAGGACGGCGCTCGGGCCGCTCTTTATCCTCTCGCCGCTGCCGCTGCTTTAATTCAGGACTGCTCTCGTGCAGCTTTTATCCTCCCGCTCCTGTCAATGCTTTAATTCAGGACTGCTCTCGGGCCACTGTTCATCCTATCGCCGATGCCGCTGCTTTAATTCTGGTTCGATCCATGGCCGCTCTTTATACTCTTGCCCCTGCCGCTGCTTTAATTCATGTCTACTCTCAGTCCACACCTTACCCTCTATCCGCTGCTGCTGCCTTAATTTATGTCCCCACTCAGGCCGTTCTTTATCCTCTAGCCACTGCCTTAATTCAGGACTGTTCTCGGCTCACTCTTTATCCTCGATCCGCTGCAGCTGCCTTAATTTAGGTCCCCACTCATGCCGCTTTCTATCCTCTCGCTGCTGCCACTGCTTTAATTCAGCTTCGCCACGGGCCGCTCTTTATCCTCTCGGCGCTGCCGCTGCTTTAATTCAGCTCCGCTCTCGGGCCGCTATTTATCCTCTCACCACTGCCACTTCTTTAAGGCAGGTCCGCTCTCAGGCCACTCTTTATCCTCTCACCGCTGCCATTGCTTTAATTCAGGTCTGCTCTAGGGCTGCTCTTTAACCTCTTGCCACTGCCGCTGCTTTAATTCAGACCAGCTCCTGGGCTGCTCTTTATCCTCTCGCTGATGCCGTTGCTTTTATTCAGCTCTGCTCTCGGGCCGCTCTTTATCCTTTCACCACTGTCACTGCTTTAATACAGGACCGCTCTCAGGCCACTCTTTATCCTCTCGAAACTGCGCTGCTTTAGTTCAGATCCGCTCCTGGGCTGTTCTTTATCCTCTGCTGTTACCGTTGCTTTTATTCAGCTCCGCTCTCGGGCCGCTCTTTATCCTCTTGCCGCTGCCGATGCTTTAATTCAGGGCTGATTTCCGTCCGCACTTTAACCTTTCGCAGCTGCCGCTTTTTTTCAGCTCCGCTCTCGGGCAGCAATTTATCCTCTCGCCGCTGCTGCTGCTTTAATTCAGGTCAGCTCTCGGGCCGATATTTAACCTCTCGCCGCTGCCACTGCTTTAATTCATGCCCACACTCGGGCCGCATTTTATCCTCTCACCACAGTCGCTGCTTTAATTCAGGTCCACTCTTGGTCCGCTGTTTAACCTCTCGCCCCTGCCGCTGCTTTAATTCAGGTCCACACTCAGGCCGCTCTATATCCTCTCGCTACAGTCGCTGCTTTAATTCAGGACTGCGCTCGAGCAGCTCTTTTTTCTCTCGCCACTGCCGCTGCGTTAATTCGGGTCTGCTCTCGGACCGCTCTTTATCTTCTCGCTGATGCTTAAATTCAGGACCACTCTCGGGCTGCTCTTTATCCCCTCGCCGCTGTCGCTGCTTTAATTCAGGTCTGCTCTCGGGTTGCTTTTTATCGTCTCGCCGCTGCCGCTTCTTTAATTCAGGTCCACTCTCGGGCCGCTCTTTTTCCTCTCGACGCTGCTGCTGCTTTAATTCAGCGCCGCACTCGGCCCGCTCTTTATCCTCTCGCTGATGCTTACATTCAGGACCGCTCTCGGGCCGCTCTTTATCCTCTCGCTGATGCCGCTGCTTTTATTCAGCTCTGCTCTCGGGCCACTCTTTATCCTCTCGCCGCTGTCGCTGCTTTAATTCAGAACTTCTCTCGGGTTGCTCTTTATCATCTCGCCGCTGCCGCTGCTTTGATTCAGGTCCGCTCTCGGGCCACTTTTTATAGTCTCGCCGCTGCCGCTGCTTTAATTCAGGTCCACTCTCCACCGCTAAATTTTGTGTCGCACCTTCATTAAATCAGGTCTGCTCCATGGCCGCTTTTTAACCTCTCACCGCTGCTTTAATTCAGGTCCGCTCTCGGGCCACTTTTTATAGTCTCACCGCTGCAGCTGCTTTAATTCAGGACTACACTCCATCCACACTTTATCCTCTCACCGCTGCCGCTGCTTTAATTCAGGACTACTCTCCATCCACACTTTATCCTCTCACCGCTGCCGCTGCTTTAATTCAGGTCCGCTCTTCGGCCGCTCTTTAACCTCTCGCCGCTGCCGCTGCATTAATTCAGGTCAGCGCTCGGGCCGCTCATTATACTTTCGCCACTGTCGCTGTTTCATTCACGTCCACTCTCGGGCCGCTCTTTATCCCTCTGCTGCTGCTGCTGCTTTAACTCAGGTACACTCCAGGGCCGCTCTTTATCATCTCGCCCCTTTCGCTGCTTTTATTCAGTAACGCTCAAGGACCGCTTTTTATCCACTCGCCGCTGCCACTCCTTTATTTCAAGTCCACTCTCGGGCCGATCTTAATCCTCTGGCCGCTGCCACTGCTTTACAAAAGGTACGCACCAGGGCCAGTATTTTTGTCCTGCCACAGCCGCTGCGTTAATTCGGGTCCGCTCTCGGACCATTCTTTATCTTCTCGCCGCAGCTTTAATTCAGAACCGCTCTCAGGCTGCTCTTTATCATCTAGCCAATGCTTTAATACAAGGTCCGCTCTATTGCCGCTCGTTATCCTCTCGCCGCTGCTGCTGCTTTATTGCAGGTCCGCTCTTGGGCCGTTCTTTATCCTCTATCCACTGCTGCTGCTTTAATTTGGCTCTGCTCCCAGGCCGCTATTAACCTCTCGCTGCTGCTTTAACTCAGGTCTGCTCTCGGGCCGCTATTTATCCTCTCACCTCTGCCGCTGCTTTAATTCAGGTCCGCACTCAGGGCGCTCATTATCCTTTCACCACTGCCGCTGCTTTAATTCAGGACTGCTCTCACGCAGCTGTTATCCTCTCACCGCTGTCAATGCTTTAATTCAGATCCCCACTCATGCCGCTTTTTATCCTCTCGCTGCTGTCACTGCTTTAATTCAGCTCTGCCACGGGCCGGTCTTTATCCTCTCGGTGCTGCCGCTGCTTTAATTCAGCTCCACTCTCGTGCGGCTCTTTATCCTGTCACCACTGCCAGTGCTTTAAGTCAGGTCCGCTCTTAGGCGACTCATTATCCTCTCGCCGCTGCCACTGATTTAATACAGGTCTGCTCTCGGGCTGCTCTTTAACCTCTCACCACATGCCGCTGCTTTAATTCAGGTAAACTCTTGGGCGACTCTTTAGCCTCTCGCTGCTGCTGCTGCTTTATTTTATGTCTGCTCTCGGTCTGCTCTTTATTCTCTTGCCGCTGCCGCTGCTGTAATTCAGGACTGCATTCCGTCTGCACTTTATCCTGTCGCCGCTGCCGCTGCTTTAATTCGGATCAGCTCTCGAGCCGCACGTTATCCTCTCGCCGCAGCTGCTGCTTTAATTCAGCTCCACTCTCGGGCCGGACTTTATCCTCTCGCTGCTGCCGATGCTTTAACTAATGCCCACTCTCGTGCCACACTTTAACCACTCGCCGCTGCTTTAATTCAGGTTGGCCCTCGGGTCACAACTTATCCTCTATCCGCTGCCACTGCTTTAATTCAGGTCCGATCTCGGGCCGCACGTTATCCTCTCGCCGCAGCTGCTGCTTTAATTCAGCTCCACTCCTGTGCCGCACTTTATCCACTCGCCGCTGCTTTAATTCAGGTTGGCCTTCGGGTCGCAACTTATCCTCTATCCGCTGCCACTGCTTTAATTCAGGTCCGATCTCGGGCCACTCTTTATCCTCTTGCCGCTGATATAATTCAGCTCCACTCTCGGGCCACACTTATTCCTCTCTGCCGCTGCTGCTGCTTTAATTCAGGTCTGCTCTCGATCGCTATTTTTTGTCTCGCCGCTGCATTAATTCAGTTCCGCCCCAGGGCCGCTCCTTGTCCACTAGCCGCTGCTTAAATTCAGGTCCGCTCTCCGTCCGGACTTTATCCTCTCTCTGCTGCCGCTGCTTTAATTCAGGTCAACTCTCGGGCCGCTCTTTATCCTCTCGCCGCTGCTGCTGCTTTAAATCAGGTCTGCTCTCGGGCCGCTATTTATCCTCTCGACCCTGCCACTGCTTCTTTTCAGGTCCACTCCCGGGCTGCACTTTATCCTCTCACCAATGCTGCTACTTTAATTCATGTGCACTCCCGGACCGCTCGCTCTTTCTCCTCTATCTGCTGCTGCTGCTTTAATTCAGCTCCGCTCTCGGGCCGCTCTTTATCCTCTCGCCACTGCCACTGCTTTAACTCAGGTCCACTCTCCAGCCACTCTTTCTCCTCTCGCCGTTGGCGCTGCTTTAATTCAGGTCTGCACTCGGGCCGCTCTTTATCCTCTCGCCGCTGCCCCTGCTTTAATTCAGGTACGCTCCAGGGCCGCTCTTTATCCTCTCGCCGCTGCTGCTGCTTTAATTCAGGTCTGCACTCGAGCCGCTCTTTATCCTCTCGCCGCTGCCGCTGCTTTAATTCAGGTACGCTCCAGGGCCGTTTTTTATCCTCTCGCCGCTGCTGCTGCTTAAACTCAGGTCCACTCTCAGGCCGCTATTTTTCCTCTCGACCCTGCCGCTGCTTCTATTCAGGTCCGCTCTCAGGCTGCACTTTATCCTCTCGCCAACGCTGCTGCTTTAATTCATGTGCACTCTCAGGTCGCACTTTATTCTCTATCCGCTGCTGGTGCTTTAATTCAGCTCCGCTCTCGGGCTGCGCTTTATCCTGTGGCAACTGCTGCTGCTTTAATTCAGGGCCGTTCTCGGTCCGCGCTTTATTCTCTCGCCGCTGCCGCTGCTTTAATTGAGGTCCGCTCTCCAGCCACTCTTTATCCTCTCGCCGATGCCGCTGCTTTAATTCAGGTCTGCTCTCAGGCCGCTCTTTATCCTCTCGCCCCTGCCGCTGCTTTAATTCAGGTACGCTCTCAGGCCACTCTTTGTCCTCTCGCCACTGCCACTGATTTTATTTAGGTCCGCTCTCGGGCCGTTCAATATCCTTTCACCAATGTCACTGCTTTAATACATGACCGCTCTCCATCTGCACTTTGTACTCTCTCCGCAGCCTCTTCTTTTATTCAGGGCCGCTCTCGCGCCGCTCTTTATCCTCTCGCTGCTGCTTTAATTCAGGACGGCTCTCGGGCCGCTCTTTATCCTATCGCCGCTGCTTTAATTCAGGACTGCTCTCGGGCCGCTGTTTATCCTCTCACCACTGCCGCTGCATTAATTCAGGACTGCTCTCGTGCAGCTGTTATCCTCTCGCTGCTGTCAATGGTTTAATTCAGGACTGCTCTCGGGCCGCTCTTCATCCTATTGCAGCTGCCGCTGCTGTAATTCAGGACTGCATTCCGTCCGCACTTTATCCTGTCGCCGCTGCCGCTGCTTTAATTCGGATCAGCTCTCGAGCCGCACGTTATCCTCTCGCCGCAGCTGCTGCTTTAATTCAGCTCCACTCTCGGGCCGGACTTTATCCTCTCGCTGCTGCCGATGCTTTAACTAATGTCCACTCTCGTGCCGCACTTTATCCACTCGCCGCTGCTTTAATTCAGGTTGGCCCTCGGGTCGCAACTTATCCTCTATCCGCTGCCACTGCTTTAATTCAGCTCCACTCTCGGGCCGCTCTTTATCCTCTCACCACTGCCACTGCTTTAAGTCAGGTCGGCTCTCGTGCCACTCTTTATCCTCTCGCCGCTGCCATTGCTTTAATACAGGTCTGCTCTCGGGCTTCTCTTTAACCTCTCACCACTGCCGCTGCTTTTATTCAGACCCGCTCCTGGGCTGCTCTTTATCCTCTCGCTGATGCCGCTGCTTTTATTCAGCTCTGCTCTCGGGCCACTCTTTATCCTTTCACCACTGTCGCTGCTTTAATACAGGACCGCTCTCAGGCTGCTCTTTATCATCTCGCCACTGCCGCTGCTTTAGTTCAGATCCGCTCCTGGGCTGCTCTTTATCCTCTAGCTGTTGCCGTTGCTTTTACTCAGCTCTGCTCTCGGGCCGCTCTATATCCTCTTGCCGCTGCCGATGCTTTAATTCAGGACTGATTTCCGTCCGCACTTTATCCTTTCGCCGCTGCCTCTTTTTTTCTGCTCTGCTCTCGGGCAGCAATTTATCCTCTCGCCGCTGCTGCTGCTTTAATTCAGGTCAGGTCTTGGGCCGCTTTTTATCCTCTCACTGCTGCCAGTGCTTTAATTCAGGTCCGCTCTCGGGCTCCTCTTTATGCACTCCCCACTGCCACTGATATAATTTAGGTTTGCTCCAGGGCCGCTCTTTATTCTCTCCCCCATGCCGCTGCTTTAATTCAGCTCCACTCTCGGGCCGCTCTTTATCCCCTCGCTGCTGTCGCTGCTTTAATTCAGGGCCGCTCTCGGTCCGTATATTAAACTCTCGCCGCAGCCGCTGCTTTAATTAATGTCCGCTCTTGGGCCGCTCTTTATCCCCTCGCTGCTGCTGCTGCTTTAATTCAGGGCTGCACTCGGGTTGCTCTTTATCGTCTCGCCGCTGCCACTCCTTTAATTCAGGTCCGCTCTCGGGCCGCTCTTTTTCCTCTCGACTCTGCTGCTGCTTTAATTCAGCTCTGCACTCGGCCCGCTCTTTATCCTCTCGCTGATGCTTAAATTCAGGTCCGCTCTCGGCCCGTTCTTTATCCTCTCGCTGCTGCTTTAATTCAGCTCCTCCCTCAGGCCGCTTTTTATCCTCTCGCTGCTGCCGCTGCTTTAATTCAGGTCCACTCTCGACCGCTAAATTTTGTGTCGCTCCTTCAGGAAATCAGGTCTCCTCCATGGCCGCTTTTTATCCTCTCGCTGCTGCTTTAATTCAGGTCCGCTCTCGGGCCACTTTTTATAGTCTCGTCTCTGCCGCTGCTTTAATTCAGGACTACACTCCATCCGCAATTTATCCTCTCACCGCTGCCGATGCTTTAATTCAGGTCCGCTCTTCAGCCGCTCTTTATCCTCTCGCCGCTGCCGCTGCATTAATTCAGGTCAGCTCTCGGGCCGCTCATTATCCTTTCGCCACTGTCGCTGTTTTATTCACGTCCACTCTCGGGCAGCTCTTTATCCCCCCACTGCTGCCGCTGCTTTAATTCAGGTACACTCCAGGGCCGCTCTTTATCATCTCGCCAACGTCGCTGCTTTTATTCAGGTACACTCCAGGGCCGCTTTTTAACCTCTCGCCGCTGCCACTGCTTTATTTCAAGTCCACTCTCTGGCCGATCTTAATCTCCTGGCCGCTGCCACTGCTTTAATTCAGGTACGCAACAGGGCCACTATTTTTGTCCCGCCACAGCCGCTGCATTAATTCGCGGCCGCTCTCGGACCGCTCGTTATCTTCTCGCCACTGCTTTAATTCAGAACCGCTCTCGGGCTGCTCTTTATCCTCTTGCCAATGCTTTAATACCAGGTCCGCTCTATTACCACTCTTTATCCTCTCGCCGCTGCTGCTGCTTTATTGCAGGTCCACTCTTGGGCCGCTCTTTATCCTCTATCCGCTGCTGCTGCTTTAATTTGGGTCCACTCTCAGGCCGCTATTTAACTCTCGCTGCTGCTTTAATTCAGGTCTGCTCTCGGGCCGCTATTTATCCTCTCGCCCCTGCTGCTGCTTTAATTCAGGTCCGCTCTCAGGGCGCTCATTATCCTTTCACCACTGCTGCTGATTTCAATCAGGAATGCTCTCGTGCAGCTGTTATCCTCTCACCGCTGTCAATGCTTTGATTTAGGTCCCCACTCATGCCGCTTTTTATCCTCTCGCCGCTGCCACTGCTTTAATTGAGCTCCGCCATGGGCCGGTCTTTATCCTCTCGCTGCTGCTGCTGCTTTAATTCAGGTCCGCTCTCGGGCTGCTCTTTATCCTTTTGCTGCTGCCTCTGCTTTTATTCAGCTCCGCTCTCGGGCCGCTCTTTATCCTCTCGGTGCTGCCGCTGGTTTAATTCAGGTCCACTTTCCTCCCCCCCTGCAACTGCTTTAATTCAAGTCCGCTCTCAGGCCACTCTTTATCCTCTTGCCGCTGCTGCTGCTGTAATTCAGGACTGCATTCCATCCGCACTTTATCCTGTCGCCACTGCCGCTGCTTTAATTCGGATCAGCTCTCGAGCCGCACTTTTCCTCTTGCCACTGCCGCTGCTTTAATTCAGGTCTGCACTCGGGCTCCTCTTTATCCTCTATCCGCTGCTGCTACTTTAATTCAGGTACGCTCTTGGGCCGCTCTTCATCCTCTCGCTACTGCCGCTGCTTTAATTCAGGTCCACACTTGGGCAACTCTTTATCCTCTCGCCACAATCGCTGCTTTAATTCAGGTCTGCACTCGGGCTCCTCTTTATCCTCTATCCGCTGCCGCTACTTTAATTCAGGTACGCTCTCGGGCCGCTCTTCATCCTCTCGCCACTGCCGCTGCTTTAATTCAGGTCCACACTTGGGCAACTCTTTATCCTCTCGCCACAATCGCTGCTTTAATTCAGGACTGCTCTCGGGCCACTCTTTATCCTCTCGCTGATGCCACTGTTTTAATTCATGTCCGCTCTCAGGCTGCTCTTTATCCTCTCGCCCTGCTGCTGATTTATGCTAGGTTCGCTCCAGTGCCGCTCTTTGATCTCTCACCCATGCCGCTGCTTTAATTCAGGACCATTCTCGGGCCGCTCTTTTTCATCTCGCCGGAGCTGCTACTTTAGTTCAGGTCCGCCCTCGACCTCTATTTTTTGACTCGAACCTTCTTTAATTCAGGTCTGCTCCATGGCCGCTTTTTATCCTCTCACCGCTGATTTAATTCAGGTCCGCTCTCAGGCCACTCTTTATCCGCTCGCCGCTGCCGCTGCTTTAATTCAGGACTGCTCTCCATGCGCACTTTATCCTCTCGCCGCTGCCGCTGCTTTATTTCAGGTCCGCTCTCGGGCCGCTTTTTATCCTCTCGCCACTTCTTTAATTCAGGTCCGCTCTCGGGCTGCTCTTTATCCTCTCGCCTCTGATGCTGCTATAATTCAGGTCCACTCTCGGGCCGCACTTTATCCTCTCGCTGCTGCCGCTGCTTTAAATCAGGTACACTCCAGGGCCGCTCTTTATCCTCTCGCCCCTGCCGCTGCTTTAATTCAGGTCCGCTCTCGGGCCGCTTTTTATCCTCTCGCCACTTCTTTAATTCAGGTCCGCTCTCGGGCTGCTCTTTATCCTCTCGCCTCTGATGCTGCTATAATTCAGGTCCACTCTCGGGCCGCACTTTATCCTCTCGCTGCTGCCGCTGCTTTAAATCAGGTACACTCCAGGGCCGCTCTTTATCCTCTCGCCCCTGCCGCTGCTTTAATTCAGGTCCGCTCTCGGGCCGCTACTTTTTCTCTCACCACTGCAACTGCATTAATTCGTGTCCAATCTCGGACCACTCTTTATCTTCTCCCTGCTGCATTAATTCAGGTCCGCTTTGGGCCGCTCTTTATCGTCTTGCCGCTGCTTTAATTCAGGTCTGCTCTCGGGCCGCTCTTCTTCCTCTCCCCCCTGCCACTGCTTTAATTCAGGTCCGCTCTCAGGCCACAACTTACCCTCCATCCGCTGCCGCTGCCTTAATTTAGGTCCCCACTCCTGCCGCTTTTTATCCTCTCGCTGTGGCTGCTGCTTTAGTTCAGGTCCGCTCTCGGGCTGCTATTTATACTTTCGCCACTGCCGCTACTTTAGGTCTGCTACAGGGCTAACATAGAAACATAGAAGATAGGAGCAGGAGGAGGCCTTTCGGCCCTTCGAGCCTGCTCCGCCATTCATTGAGATCATGGCTGATCATTCAAATTCAGTACCCTGTCCCTGCCTTCTCTCCATATCCCTTGATCCCTTTAGCCTTAAGAAATATATCCAACTCTCTCTTGAATATATTTAATGAACTGGCCTCCACCGCCCTCTGTGGCAGAGAATTCCACAGGGTCACCACTCTCTGGGTGAAGAAATTCCTCCTCATTTCAGTCCTAAATGTCCTATCCCTTAACCTTAGAATATGAGCCCTGGTTCTGCACTCCCCGACCATCGGGAACATCCTTCCAGCCTCTAGTCTGTCCAGGTCCGACAGAATTTTATAGGTTTCGATGAGATCTCCTCTCAATCTTCTAAACTCCAGTGAGTATAAGGCCAATCGACACAATCTCTCCTCATACGTCATTCCTGCCATCCCAGGTATCAGCCTGGTGAATCGTCGCTGCACTTCTTCCATGGCAGGAACGTCCTTCCTCAGATAAGGCGACCAAAACTGCACTCAATACTCAAGGTTCGGTGTCACCAAGGCACTGTACAACTGTAGCAAGACATCCTTGTTCCTGTACTCGAGCCCTCTTGCTACGAAGGCCAACATACCATATGCCTTCTTAACCGCCTGCTGCACCTGCATGCTTACCTTCAGCGACTGGTGCACATGAACACCCAGGTCTCTTTGCACTTCCCCTTCTCCCAATCTATTGCCATTCAAATAATAATGTGCCTTCCTGTTTTTGCCACCAAAGTGGATAACCTCACATTTATCCACATTATAGTACATTTGCCATGTTTCTGCCCAATCACCTACCCTGTCCAAATCGTACTGGAGTTTCATGACATCCTCCTCGCAGCATACCATCCCACCCAGCTTTGTGTCGTCTGCAAATTTGGAGATATTACATCCAATTCCCTCCTCCAGATCATTAATATATATTGTGAACAGCTGGGGTCCTAGGGCCGATCCTTGTGGTACCCCACTAGTCACTGCCTGCCACTAGGAAAATGATCTGTTTATTCCAAATCTTTGCTTTCTGTCCGCCAACCACTTCTCTATCCAAGTCAATACCTTGCCCCCAATCCCACATGCCTTAATTTTGCACGCTAATCTCTTAGGCGGGACATTATCGAAAACCTTCTGAAAGTCCAAATACACCACATCCACTGGTTCTCCCTTATCTATTTTACCAGTTACATCCTCAAATAGTTCCAGTAGTTTAGTCAAGCATGATTTACCTTTGTAAATCCATGTTGACTTTGTCCGATCCTGACACTGCTTTCCAAGTGCTCTGCTATTACATCTTTTATGATGGACTCTAGCACTTTCACCACTACTGATGTCAGGCTTACCGGTCTATAATTCCCCACTTTTTCTCTGCCACCTTTTTTAAGTAGTGGGGTAACATTAGCTACCCTCCAATCCATGAGTACTGTTCCAGAGCCTATCGAGTTCTGGAAGATGACCAGCAATGCATCTATTATTTCTAGGGCCACTTCCTTAAGTACCCTGTGATGTACATTATCAGGCCCTGGGGATTTATCGTCCTTCAGTCCCATCAATTTTCCTAACACCATTTCCCTACAAATATTGATTTCTTTCAGTTCCACCCTTTCATCAGGCCCCATGTTCCCTGGCATCTCTGGGAGGTTATTTGTGTCCTCCTTTGTGAAGACAGAATCAAAGTATGTATTTAGTTGCTCTGCCTTTTCTTTGTTTCCCATTATAAATTCCCCCGATTCTGACTGCAAGGGACCTACGCTTGACTTAACCAATCTTTTTCTCTTCACATATCTATAAAAGCTTTTACGGTTAGTATTTATGGTCCCTGAAAGCTTACACTCATATGCTATTTTCCCTTTCTTAATTAATCCCTTTGTACTCCTTTGTTGAATACTGAACTGCTCCCAATCCTCAGGATTATTGCTTTTTCTGGCCAATTTGTATGTCCTCTCCTTGGATCTTATGCTATCCCTAATTTCCCTTGTTACCCACGGTTGAGTCACCTTTTTGTTTTATTTTTATGCCAAACTGGGATGAACAACTTCTGCAGTTCATCCATTCGGTCTTTGAATGTTTGCCATTGCCTATCCACCGTCACCCCTTGGAGTGCCATTCCCCAATCAATCTTCAGACCATCGTAGTTTCCTTTATTTAAATTGAGGACCCTTGTTTCTGAGACAACTACTTCATTCTCCATCTTAATGAAGAATTTGATCATATTATGATTGCTCCGACCCAAGGGGCCTCGTTGAACACGATCGCTAATTAATCCTTTCTCGAAACATAATACCCAGTCTAAGATGGCCTTATCTCTGGTTGGTTCCTCGACATATTGGTCAAGGAAACCATCCTGTAAACATTCCAGGAATTCCTCCTCCAAGGTATTGTTACCAATTTGGTTAGCCCAATCTATATGTAGATTAAAGTCACCCATGATGACTGCTGTGCCTTTATTGCACGCTTCATTAATTTTCCTTTTAATGCCATCCCCAACCTCCGCCTTACTGTTTGGAGGTCTATATACCACTCCCACAAATGTTTTTTCCCCTTAGTATTTCTCAATTCTATCCATACAGATTCCACATCATCCGAGCTAATATACTTCATTACAATTGTGTTAATCCCTTTTTTATCCAGTGATGCTACCCCACCTCCCTTTCCTTTTTGCCTATCTTTCCTGTATATCGAATACCCCTGGATGTTGAGTTCCCAGTCTTCACAGAAGAATCACAGAAACCCCACAGTGCAGATAGAGGCCATTTCGGCCCATCGATCCTGCACCATCACATATCCCACCCAATTCCCCGCAAACCCTATACAACACATATCCCACCCTATCCCCGTAACCCCACGTATTTAATCCCCCTAACACTAAGGGTCAATTTATCATAGCCAATCAACCTAACCCGCACATCAACCTTGACCCACGTTTCCATAATCCCAACCAATTCATATTTGTTTACCTCTATTTGCGCAGCCAATTCATCCACCTTATCACAAATGCTCCTCGTATTAAGACACAATGCCTTCAGCCTTGTTTTTATAAAGTTTTTAGACCTATTAGAATTATTATTTACTGTGGCCATGTTTGATTTAAACCGTTGATTTCTCTGACTGCCACTTTTGTTTTTCTCCTTCCTATCTTTTGCTTTTATCCTTGTTTCCCTTTCCTCTCTCTCCCTGCTCAGGTTACCAACCCCCTTCCATTTTGAATTAAACCCTCCCCCACAGCACTAGCAAACAAACCCCCGAGGACATCGGTTCCAGCCCTGCCCAGGTGCAGACCGTCCGGTTTGAACTAGTTCCACCTGCCCCGGAACCGGTTCCAATGTCCCAGGAACTTGAATCCCTCCCCCTGGCATCATTCCTCTAGCCACATATTCATCTGAAGTATCCTTCTATTTCTACTCTGACGAGTACGTGGCACTGGTAGCAATCCTGAGATTACTAACTTTGAGGTCCTGTTTTTTAATTTACCTCCTAACTCCCTATATTCCGCTTTTAGCACCTCATCCCGCTTTTTACCTACATCGTTGGTGCCTATATGCACCACGACAACTGGCTGTTCACCCTCCCCTTCCAAGATGTTCTGCAGCTGCTCGGAGACATCCTTGACCCTTGCACCAGGGAGGCAACACACCATCCTGGAGTCTCGTTTGCGGCCGCAGAAACGCCTATCTATTCCCCTTGCAAGTGAATCACCTATTACTATATCTCTACCACTCCTTTTCCTCCCATTCTGTGCTGCAGAGCCACCCCTGGAGCCAGGAAGTTGGCTGCTGCTGCCTTCCTCTGGTACGCCATCCCCCCAACAGTACTCAAAGTGGTGTGTCTGTTGGAGAGGGGGATGGCCACAGGGGACATCTGCACTACCTGCCTGTGCCTAGTACTCTGCCTGTTGGTCACCTGTTCCCTTTCTTCCTGTCCAAACTCTACCTTTGGCGTGTCCAACTCACTAAATGTGCTATTCACGATGTCCCGATCATCGTGAATGCTCCAGTATGCATCCAATCGCAGCTCCAGTGCCGCAATGCGGTCTGTCAGTAGCTGCAGCTGGGTGCACTTCCTGCACATGTAGTTGTCAGGGACACAGGAAGTTTCACTGAGTTCCCACATATCGCAGGAGGAGCAGATCACGGGGCCAGGCTGTCCTGACATGATTTACCCATTAATTAATTGAGTTTAAATTAAATCAATCAATCCCACTAATTACAGTACAGTTAAATAGTTTTACCAACAGTCCCCGCTACACCAGAGAGACCTTAGAAACTATAAACCAGAATTAAAGTTTAAAATAGAGAGAAATATACACCAGCCAATCACTTACCTTCTTCCTGCTGACGTCACACTTTGATTACATTTTACCTCTCTCCCCTGCTGCTGAATTGGTATGCCTCGCTGCTGCCGCCACTTTTAAGCTCTGCCGATGCTGCTCTCTCCCAGGCCCAGCTCAAGGCTCTGTGGTCGGGCCTCGCTGCTGCCGACGCTTTTAAGCTCTGCCGATATTGCTCCCTCCCAGGTCCAGACCCAGTCTCTGTGATCGGGCCTCGCTGCTGCCGCCGCTTTTAAGCTCTGCCGATGCTGCTCTCTCCCAGGTCCAGGTCCAGGTTCTGTGGTCGGGCCTCGCTGCTGCCACCGCTTTTAAGCTCTGCCGATGATGCTCTCTCCCAGGTCCAGGTGCAGGCTCTGTGGACGGGCTTCACTGCTGCTGCCGCTTTTAAGCTCTGCCGATGCTGCTCTCTCCCAGGTCCAGGTCCAGGCTCTGTTGTCATGCCTCGCTGCTGCCGCCGCTTTTAAGCTCTGCCAATGCTGCTCTCTCCCAGGTCCAGGTCCAGGTTCTGTGGTCGGGCCTCGCTGCTGCCGCCGCTTTTAAGCTCTGCCGATGCTGCTCTCTCCCAGGTCCAGGTCCAGGCCCTGTGGTCGGGCCTCGATGCTGCCACCGCTTTTAAGCTCTGCCGATGCTGCTCTCTCCCAGGTCCAGGTCCAAGCTCTGTGGTCGGGTCTCGCTGCTGCCGCCGCTTTTAAGCTCTGCCGATGATGCTCTCTCCCAGGTCCAGGTACATGCTCTGTAGTCGGGGCTCGCTGCTACGGCCGCTTTAAAGCTCTGCCGATGCTGCGCTCTCCCAAGTCCAGGTCCAAACTGAATTAGTTTGAGGGGCTGTATTAATTTGAGGTCTGTATTAGTTTGAAGGGCTGTGTTAGTATGAAGGGCTGTATTATTTCGATTTGCTGTATTTGTTTGAGGTTCTATTATTTTGAGATGCTGTATTAGTTTGAGAGGTTATTTCACTTTGAGAGGCTGTATTACTTTGAGGTGTTGTATTAGATTGAGGGTAAGTATTATTTTGAGGGGCTGTATTAATTTGAGAGTCTGTATTAGTTTGAGGGACTGTATTAGTTTGAGGGACTGTATTAGTTTGAGGGACTGTATTAGCTTGAGGGACTGTATTAGTTTGAGTTGCTGTAGTTGTTTGAGGGGCTGTGTTAGTTTGAGGAGCTGTGTTAGTTTGCTTTGAAATGTTTGTTTGAGGAGCCGCATTAGTTTGAGGGACTGTATTAGGTTGAGAGGCTGCTATAGTTTCATGGCCTGAATTAGCTTAATTGAAACGTAGAACATAGCAGCAGGAGTACGCCATTCGGAAATCTAGCCGACTCTGCCATTCTATGCGATCATGGCTGATCATCCAATTTCAGTTCCCGGTCCCTGCTTCCTCCCCATAACCCTTGATCCCTTTATCCTTAAGAAATATATCCAACTACTTCTTGAATATATTTAATGAATTGGCCTCTACTGCCTTCTGTGGTAGAGAATTCCACAGGTTCACCACGCGCAGGGTGAAGAAATTCCTCCTCATTTCTGTCCAAAAAGGCCTACCGCATATCCTTAGACAATGACCATTGTTTATGGATTCCCCGACCATCGGGAACATCATCACTGCATCTAGTCTGTCGGTCCTGCCAGTATTATATAAGTTTCAGGAACTGTATTACTTTGAAGGACTGTATTAATTTGAGGGGCTGTATTAGTTTGAGTGTCTGTATTAATTTGAGGGACTGTATTAGTTTGAGCGACTGTATTACGTTGACTTGCTGAATTATTCTGATGTGCTGTATTAGTTTGAGGTATTGTATTACTTTGAGTTGCTTTATTTGTTTCAGGGGCTGTGTTATTTTGAGGTGCTGTAGTAGTTTACTTTGATGTGTTAGTTTGAGTAGCTGTATTAGTTTAAGGGATGGTATTACTTATAGGGGCTGTATTAGTTTCAGGGCCTGTATTAGTTTCATAGAAACATAGAAGATAGGAGCAGTAGTCGGCCATTTGGCACTCTAGCCTTCTGTGTCATTCAATGCGATCATGGCTGATCATTCCAGTTAAGTCCCCAGTCCCCGCTTTCTCCCCATACCCCTGGATACCTTTATCCTTAAGAAATATATACAACTACTTCTTGAATATATTTAATGAATTGGCCTCTACTGCCTTCTGTGGTAGAGAATTCCACAGGTTCACTTCTCTGTGGGTGAAGAAATTCCTCCTCATTTCTGTCCTAAAAGGCCGACACCTTATCCTAAGACAGTGACCCCTGGTTCTGGATTCCCCGACCATCTGGAACGTCATCCCTGCATCTAGTCTGTCCAGTCCTGTCAGTATTTTATAAGTTTCAGGGACTGTATTAGTTTGAGGGACGGTATTAGTTTGAGGAGCTGTATTAGTTTGAAGTGCTGTATTAGTTTGAGGGGCTGTATTACTTTCAGGGCCTGTATTAGTTTGTGGGACTGCATCAGTTTGAGGGACTCTATTAGTTTGAGGGGCTAGATTAGTTTGAGGGTCTGTATCCGTTTGAGGGACTGTATTTGTTTGAGAGTCAATATTAATTTGAGGGACTGTATTAGTTTGAGGGGCTGTATTTGTTTGAGGGGCTGTATTTGTTTGAGGGGCTGTGTTAGTTTGAGGGACTGTATTACTTCGAGGGGCTGTATTAATTTGAGGAGCTGTATTATTTTGAGGATCTGCAATCGTTTGAGGGACTGTATTAGTTTGAGGAACTTTATTAGTTTGAGGGACTGTATTAGTTTGAGGGGCTGTATTAGTTTGAGGAGCTGTATTAGCTTGAGGCACTGTATAAGTTAGAGGTGTTGTGTTATTTTGAGGGGCTGTATTTGTTTGCGTCTCTCTATTTCTTCGAGGGGCTGTTTTAGTGTGAGGAGCTGTATTAGTTTGAGGAGCTGTATGAGTTTGAGATGCTGTATGGTTTGAGGTGCTCTAATAGTTTAAGGGCGTGTAACAGTTTGAGGTTCTGTATTTGTTTGATGGGCTGTATTAGTTTGAGGGGCGATATCAGTTTGAGGGTCTATAATAGTTTGAGAGGCTGTATTAGTTTGAGGGTCTGTATTATTTTGGACGAGCTGTGTTAGTTTGACTTTCTGTATTCGTTTCAGGTGCTGTGTTAGTTTGAGGGAATGTATTATTTTGAGGGGATGTATTAGTTTGAGGACCTGTATTCGTTTGAGGAACTGAATTAGTTTCAGGGGCTGTATTAATTTGAGGGTCTGTATAAGTTTGAGGGGCTGCCTTAATTTGAGGGGCTGTATTATTTTGTGGGATTGTATTCGTTTGAGGAACTGTATTATTTGGAGTTGCTGCATTTGTTTGAGGGACTATTATGTTGAGGGGCTGTAATAGATTGAGATGGCGTATTATTTTGAGGGGCTGTATTATTTTGAGGTTTTGTATTAGATTGAGGGTCTGTATTAATTTGAGGGGCAGGATTATTTTGACTGTCTGTATTGAGATACAGTATTAGATTGAGGGACAGTATTAGTTTCAGGGCCTGTATTAGTTTGAGGGGCTGTATTTGTTTGAGAGGCTGTGTTAGTTTGAGGAGCTGCATTATTTTGAGCGTCTGCATTCGTTTGAGGGACTGTATTAGTTTGAGGAACTGTATTAGTTTGAGGGACTGTATTAGTTTGAGGGGCTGTATTAGTTTGAGGAGCTGTATTAGCTTTAGGCACTGTATAAGTTTGAGGTGTTGTGTTATTTTGAGGGGCTGTATTTGTTTAATCTCTCTATTTGTTCAAGGGGCTGTGTTAGTTGGAGGGGTTCGATTAGTTTGAGGGTCTGTATCAGTTTGAGGGTGGTATTAGTTTGATAGTGAGTGTTAATTTGAGGGACTGTATTAGTTTGAGGGGCTGTATTAGTTTGAGGGGCTGTATTTGTTTGAGGGGCTGTGTTAGTTTGAGGGACTGTATTACTTCGAGGGGTTGTATTAGTTTGAGGAGCTGTATAATTTTGAGGTGTTGTGTTATTTTGAGGGTCTGTATTTGTTTGAGTCTCTCTATTTGTTCGAGGGGCTGTGTTAGAGTGAGGAGCTGTATTAGCTTGAGGAGCTGTATGAGTTTGAGGTGCTGTAATAGTTTGAGGGGCTGTAACAGTTTGAGGTGATGGAGTGGTTTGAGGGGCTGTATTAGTTTCAGGGTCTATATTAGTTTGAGGGTCTGTATTAGTTTGAGAGGCTGAAGGTCTGTATTAGTTTGGGGGGCTGTGTTAGTTTAACTGTCTGTATTTGTTTCATGTGCTGTATTAGTTTGAGGACATATATTAGTTTGAGGCGATTATTATTTTGAGGGGCTCTATTAGTTTGAAGGCCTGTATTCGATTGAGGAACTGAATTAGATTGAGGATCAGTATTAATTTGAGTGTCTGTATTAGTTTGAGGGGCTGTCTTAATTTGAGGGGCTGTATTATTTGGAGGGACTGTTTTAGTTTGAGGGACTGTATTATTTGGAGTTGCTTTATTTCTTTGAGGGACTATTATTTTGAGGTGTTCTTTTAGTTTGAAAGGTTGTATTACTTTGAGGGGCTGTATTATTTTGAGGTGTTGTATTAGTTTGAGGGTCTGCATTAATTTGAGGGGCTGTATTATTTTGATTGTCTGTATTAGTTTGAGGGACTGTATTAGTTTGAGATACTGTATTAGTTTGAGGTGCTGTATTAGTTTGAGGGGCTGTATTAGTTTGAGTGTCTGTATTAGTTTGAGGGACTGTATTAGTTTGAGTTGCTGTGTTTGTTTGAGGGGCTTTGTTAGTTTGAGGAGCTGTGTTAGTTTGCTTTCATGTGTTAGTCTGAGGAGCCGTATTAGTTTTAGGGACTGTATTACTTTGAGGGGCTGTATTAGTTTTAATACCTGTATTAGTTTCATAGAAACATAGAAGCTAGGAGCAGGAGTAGGCAATTCAGCCCCTCGAGACTGCTACGCCATTCAATGAGATCGTGGCTGATCATCCAAGTTCAGTACCCGGTCACTGCTTTCTCCACATAACCCTTGATCCCCTTATCCTTAAGAAATATATCCAACTACTTCTTGAATATATTTAATGAATTGGGCTCTGCTGCCTTCTGTGGTAGAGATATTACACAGGTTCACACTCGCTGGGTGAAGAAATTCTTCTGCATTTCTGCCCTAAAAGTCCTACCCCTTATCCTTAGACAGTCACCCTTGTTTCTGGATTCGCCGAAATCGGGAACATCATCCCTGCTTCTTGTCTGTCCGGTCCTGCCAGTATTTTATAAAATTCAGGGACTGTCTTTGTTTGAGGGACTGTATTAGTTTGAGGAGCTGTGTCAGTTTGAGGGACTGTATTAGTTTGAGGGACTGTATTAGTTTGAGGGGCTCGATTAGTTTGAGGGTCTGTATCAGTTTGAGGGACTGTATTAGTTTAAGAGTCAGTATAAATTTGAGGGCTGTATTAGTTTGAGTGTCTGTATTAGTTTGAGGGGCTGTATTTGTTTCAGGGCTGATTTAGTTTGAGGGACTGTATTACTTCGAGGGGTTGTATTAGTCTGAGGAGCTGTATTAGTTTGAGGGACTGTATTAGTTAGAGGGGCTGTATTAGTTGGAGGAGCTGTATTAGCTTGAGGCACTGTAAATGTTTGAGGTGTTGTGTTATTTTGAGGGGCTGTATTTGTTTGAGTCGCTCTATTTGTTCGAGGGGCTGTGTTAGTGTGAGGAGCTGTATCAGTTTGAGGAGCTGTATGAGTTTGAGGTGCTGTAAGAGTTAGAGGTGCTGTAATAGTTTCAGGGGCTGTAACAGTTTGAGGTGCTGTATTAGTTTGAGGGGCAGAAATAATTTGAGGGTCTGTAACAGTTTGAGGGGCTGTATTAGTTTGAGGGGGTGTATTAGTTTTAATGCCTTTATTAGTTTCATAGAAACATAGAAGCTAGGAGCAGGAGTAGGCAATTCGGCCCCTCGCGCCTGCTACGCCATTCAATGAGATTGTGGCTGATCATCCGAGTTCAGTACCCGGTCACTGCTTTCTCCCCATACCCCTTGATCCCTTTATACTTAAGAAATATATCCAACTACCTCTTGTATATATTTAATGAATTGAGCTCTACTGCCTTCTGTGGTAGAGAATTCCACAGGTTCACCACTCGATGGGTGAAGAAATGCCTCTGCATTTCTGTCCTAAAAGTCCTACCCCTTATCCTTAGACAGTCACCCTTATTTCTGGATTCCCCGAAATCGGGAACATCATCCCTGCTTCTAGCCTGTCCGGTCCTGCCAGTATTTTATAACATTCAGGGACTGTATTTGTTTGAGGGACTGTAATAGTTTGAGGAGCTGTGTCAGTTTGAGGGACTGTATTAGCTTAAGAGTCAGTATTAATTTGAGGGGCTGTATTAGTTTAAGGGTCTGTATTAGTTTGAGGGGCTGTATTTGTTTCAGGGGCTGATTTAGTTTGAGCGACTGTATTACTTCGAGGGGTTGTATTAGTTTGAGGAGCTGTATTAGTTTGAGGGACTGTATTAGTTTGAGGGGCTGTATTAGTTGGAGGAGCTGTATTAGCTTGAGGCACTGTATAAGTTTGAGGTGTGATGTTATTTTGAGGGGCTGTATTTGTTTGAGTCGCTCTATTTGTTCGAGGGGCTGTGTTAGTGTGAGGAGCGGTATTAGTTTGAGGAGCTGTATGAGTTTGAGGTGCTGTAAGAATTTGAGGTGCTGTAATAGTTTGAGGGGCTGTAACAGTTTGAGGTGCTGTATTAGCATGAGGGGCTGTATTAGATTGAGAGGCTGTATTAGTTTGAAGGCCTGTATTAGTTGGGGGGCAGTGTTAGTTTGACTATCTGTATTAGTTTCAGGTGCTGTATTAGTTTGAGGGCATGTATCAGTTTGAGGCGAGCATTATTTTGAGGGGCTGTATTAGTTTGAGGGGCTGTCTTAATTTGAGGGGCTGTATTATTTTGAGAGACTGTTTCAGTTTGAGGGATTGTATTATTTGGAGTTGCTGTATTTGTTTGAGGGACTATTATTTTGAGGTGCTCTATTAGTTTGAGAGATTGTATTATTTTGAGGGGCTGTATTATTTGAAGTGTTGTATTAGATTGAGGGTCTGTATTAATTTGAGGGGCTTTATTATTTTGTGTGTCTGTATTATTTTGAGGGAATGTATTAGTTTGTGATACTGTATTAGTTTGAGGGACTGTATTACGTTGAGTGGCTGTATTAGTTTGAGGTGCTGAATTAGTTTGATAGTCTGTATTAGTTTGCGGGATTGTATTAGTTTGAGCGACTGTATTAGTTTCAGTTACTGTGCTTGTTTGAGGGGCTGTTTTAGTTTGAGGAGCTGTGTTAGTTTGAGGAGCCATATTAGTTTTATGGACTGTATTAGTTTGAGGGGCTGCGTTAGTTTTAGTGCCTGTATTAGTTTCATAGAAAAATTGAAGCTAGGAGCAGGAGTAGGCAATTCGGCCCCTCGAGCCTGCTATGACATTCAATGAGATCGTGGCTGATCATCTAAGTTCAGTACCCCGTCACTGCTTTCTCCCCATACCCCTTGATCCCTTTATCCTTAAGAAATATATCCAACTACTTCTTGTATATATTTAATGAATTGGGCTCTACTGCCTTCTGTGGTAGAGAATTCCACAGGTTCACCAATCGTTGGTTGAGGAAATTGCTCTGCATTTCTGTCCTAAAAGTCCTACCCCTTATCCTTAGACAGTGACCCCTGTTTCTGGATTCCCCGAAATCGGGAACATAACCCCTGCAGCTAGTCTGTCCGGTCCTGCAAGTATTTTATAAAATTCAGGGACTGTATTTGTTTGAGAGACTGTATTAGTTTGAGGAGCTGTGTCAGTTTGAGGGACGGAATTAATTTGAGGGACTGTATTAGTTTGAGGGGCTCGATTAGTTTGAGGGTCTGTATCAGTTTGAGGGACTGTAATAATTTAAGAGTCAGTATTAATTTGATGGTCTGCATTAGTTTGAGGGTCTGTATTAGTATGAGTGGCTGTATTAGTTGGAGGGTCTGCATTAGTTTGAGGGGCTTTATTAGTTTGAGGATCTCTATTAGATTGAGGGACTGTATTAGTTTGAGGGGATGTATTATTCTGAAGGTTTGTATTAGTTTGGGGGGCTGTGTTAGATTGATGGTCTGTATTCGTTTCAGGTGCTGTATTAGTTTGAGGGCATATATTAGTTTGAGGCGAGTATTATTTTGAGCGGCTGTATTAGTTTGAGGGCTTGTATTCATTGAGGTCCTGAATTAGTTTGAGGGGCTGCTTTAATATCAGGGTCTATATTAGTTTGAGGGGCTGCATTAGTTTGAGGGGCTGTATTGGTTTGAGGAACTGTATTAGTTTGAGGGACTGCATTATTTCGAGTTGCTGTATTTGGTTGAGGGACCATTATTTTGAGGTGCTGTATTAGTTTGAGAGGTTGTATTACTTTGAGGGGCTTTATTATTTTGAGGTGTTGTATTAGATTGAGGATCTGTATTAATTGGAGGTGCTGTATCAATTTGAGTGTCAGCATTATTTTGAGGGACAGTATTAATTTGAGATTTTGTATTAGGTAGAGGGACTCTTTAACGTTGAGTGGCTGTATTAGTTTGAGGTGCTGTATTAGTTTTAGCGACTGTATTAGTTTCAGGGTCTGTATTATTTTGAGGGGTTGTAACAGTTTGAGGTGCTGTATTAGTATGAGGGGCTGTATTAGTTTGAGGGGCTATATTAGTTTGATGGTCTGTATTAGTCTGAGAGGCTGTATTAGTTTGAAGGTCTGTATTAGTTGGGGGGCTGTGTTAGTTTGACTATCTGTATTAGTTTCAGGTGCTGTATTAGTTTGAGGGCATGTATTAGTTTGAGGCGAGTATTATTTTGAGGGGCTGTATTAGTTTGAGGGTCTGTCTTAATTTGAGGGGCTGTATTATTTTGAGAGACTGTTTTAGTTTGAGGGACTTTTTTATTTGGAGTTGCGTATTTGTTTGAGGGACTATTATTTTGAATGCTCTATTATTTTGAGAGATTGTATTACTTTGAGGGGCTGTATTATTTTGAAGTGTTGTATTAGATTGAGGGTCTGTATTAATTTGAGGGGCTGTATTATTTTGAGTGTCTATATTATTTTGAGCGAATTTATTAGTTTGTGATACTGTATTAGTTTGAGGGACTGTATTACGTTGAGTGGCTGTATTAGTTTGAGGTGCTGAATTAGTTTGATAGACTGTATTAGTTTGAGGGATTGTATTAGTTTGAGCGACTGTATTAGTTTCAGTTGCTGTGTTTGTTTGAGGGGCTGTGTTAGTTTGAGGAGCTGTGTTATTTTGAGGTGCCATATTAGTTTTATGGACTGTATTAGTTTGAGTGGCTGTATTAGTTTTAGTGCCTGTCTTAGTTTCATAGAAAAATAGAAGCTAGGAGCAGGAGTAGGCAATTCGGCCCCTCGAGCCTGCTACAACATTCAATGAGATCGTGGCTGATCATCCAATTTCAGTACCCCGTCACTGCTTTCTCCCCATATACCTTGATCCCTTTATCCTTAAGAAATATATCCAACCACTTCTTGTATATATTTAATGAATTGGGCTCTACTGCCTTCTGTGGTAGAGAATTCCACAGGTTCACCAATCGCTGGGTGAGGAAATTGCTCTGCATTTCTGTCCTAAAAGTCCTACCCCTTATCCTTAGACAGTGACCCTTGTTTCTGGATTCCCCGAAATCGGGAACATCATCCCTGCAGCTAGTCTGTCCGGTCCTGCAATCATTTTATAAAATTCAGGCACTGTATTTGTTTGAGGGATATTATTAGTTTGAGGAGCTGTGTCAGTTTGAGGGGCTGAATTAATTTGAGGGACTCTATTGGTTTGAGGGGCTCGATTAGTTTGAGGTTCTGTATCCGTTTGAGGGACTGTAATAATTTAAGAGTCAGTATTAATTTGATGGTCTGTATTAGTTTGAGGGTCTGTATTAGTATGAGGGGCTGTGTTAGTTGGAGGGTCTGCATTAGTTTGAGGGACTTTATTAGTTTGAGGATCTCTATTAGTTTGAGGGACTGCATTAGTTTGAGGGGATGTATTATTCTGAAGGTATGTATTAGTTTGGGGGCTGTGTTAGTTTGACAGTCTGTATTCGTTTCAGGTGCTGTATTAGTTTGAGGGCATATATTAGCTTGAGGCGTGTATTAGTTTGAGGGCCTGTATTCGTTTGAGGTACTGAATTAGTTTGAGGGGCTGTATTAATTTGAGGGTCTATATTAGTTTGAGGGGCTGCATTAGTTTGAGGGGCTGTATTGGTTTGAGGAACTGTATTAGTTTGAGGGGCTGTATTATTTCGAGTTGCTGTATTTGTTCGAGGGACTATTATTTTGAGGTGCTGTATTAGTTTGAGAGATTGTATTACTTGGAGGGGCTTTATTATTTTGAGGTGTTGTATTAGATTGAGGGTCTGTATTAATTGGAGGGTCTGTATCAATTTGAGTGTCTGCATTAATTTGAGGGACAGTATTAGTTTGAGATTTTGTATTAGGTTGAGGGACTCTTTTACGTTGAGTGGCTGTATTAGTTTGAGGTGCTGTATTAGTTTTAGGGACTGTATTAGTTTCAGGGTCTGTATTAGTTTGAGGGGCTGTAACAGTTTGAGGTGCTGTATTAGTATCAGGGGCTGTATTAGTTTGAGGGGCTATATTAGCTTGATCGTCTGTATTAGTCTGAGAGGCTGTATTAGTTTGAAGGTCTGTATTAGTTGGGGAGCTGTGTTTCTTTGACTATCTGTATTAGTTTCAGGTGCTGTATTAGTTTGAGGGCATGTATTAGTTAGAGGGTCTGTATTAATTTGAGGGTCTATATTAGTTTGAGGGGCTGCATTAGTTTGAGGGGCTGTATTGGTTTGAGGGACTGTATTAGTTTGAGGGACTGTATTATTTCGAGTTGCTGTATTTGTTTGAGGGGCTATTATTTTGAGGTGCTGTATTAGTTTGAGAGGTTATATTACTTTGAGGGGCTTTATTATTTTGAGGTGTTGTATTAGATTGAGGGTCTGTATTAACTGGAGGGGCTGTATCAATTTGAGTGTCTGCATTAATTTGAGGGACAGTATTAGTTTGAGATTCTGTATTAGTTTGTGGGACTCTTTTATGTTGAGTGGCTGTATTAGTTTGAGGTGCTGGATTAGTTTTAGGGGCTGTATTAGTTTCAGGGTCTGTATTAGTTTGAGGGGCTGTAACAGTTTGAGGTGCTGTATTAGTATGAGGGGCTGTATTAGTTTGAGGGGCTATATTAGCTTGATGGTCTGTATTAGTCTGAGAGGCTGTATTAGTTTGAAGGTCTGTATTAGTTGGGGGGCTGTGTTAGTGTGGTAAACCACTGTTTGTATTCCTGTTTTTCCTGTTTGTATTCCACTGTGTACATGCCTGGACATGCCTCGGCTGACTCCTCCCACAGGTCCTAGTATAAAGGTGACTGCTCCCCAGCCCTTTGTATCCTGGACCGGTCGACCACGCGAGGCAGACCTCCATTCTGTTGTTAATAAAAGCTTTTAGTTACTCTTCTAACTCTCAGTCTTTTATGAGTAATTGATAGCGCATCAATTTTATTAACAACATTTTTATAATGGAGAAGATCCTCACACCAGCATGCCTGGACTTAGATCATCGAGAGGCGGACTCATCCACCAAGTTTACTCACTGGCTTAAGTGTTTCGAAAAATTCCTGACCGCCTCCGAAGCAATCAAATCGGACGAGGACAAACTGGATGTCCTGACCTCCAAAGTGAACCACCGAGTTTACTCGGTCATCCAAGACGCGACCTCGTACACGGACGCTATCAAGCTCCTCAAGGACCAGTAAACGCGCCCAGAGAACGAAGTGTACGCCAGGCACCTCCTGGGGAGTCGTAAACAACAACCTGGGGAATCGACCGTGGAATACCTTCAGGCACTGTCTGTGCTTGGCCGGGCCTGTGATTGTAAGGATGTAAAGGCCGCCGTGTACACAGAGGAACTTATCCGGGACGCTTTTGTAGCGGGCCACAGATCCAATTACACCCGACAGCGACTGTTGGAGCAGAGTAACCTCGACCTCAACAAGGCCTCTGAACTCGCACTATCGTTGGATGCAGCCTACCAGGGCATGGATGCCTAGTCCTCTGCACCGTGGACGCCGCGGGGAATGACAGCCTGGGACACGGTAGGACCGCCTCATAGCGCCGTGCCACCCCAGCCACACCCCAACAACGGCCCAACTACCGCAGCAGTGTCCCAAGGCCAGACAGCAGTGCCTCAAGGCCAGAAATGCTACTTCTGTGGCCAGGCAAATCACCCCAGGGCGCGCTGCCCGGCGAAAAACGCGATCTGCTCGGGCTGCGATAAGAAGGGACACTACGCTAGCGCCTGCAGGGCCAAAGCCACCCCGAACCCCAGCAGCGCCATGTGTGGGCCATGCGGGCCGCCATCTTGAACCTCCCCGGCCATGTGTGAATCACTGGTACAGCAGCCATTTTGGACGCCTCCAGCAACATGGGGATCATGGACGCCGCCATCTTGGATGACAGCCGGGACGCAGCAGGCCCCCGACGCCGCCTCATCTGATACCCGCAGCGACACACCGACCCCTACACTGGCATCCGTAACACTGGACCAAGCGAGACCGCACCAACTGACCAGTTCCACAATGGACATTAAGCTAAATGGTCACGATACAATCTGCCTTTTTGACTCTGGGAGCACGGAGAGCTTCATCCACCCCGACACGGTGCGGCGTTGCTCTCTCCCAGTCCTGCCTGCGCAACAGCGGATTTCTATGGCCTCCGAGTCCCAGTCGGCGGACATCAGCGGCTACTGCGTGGTGACACTCGTAGTAAATGGGACCGTGTACGACCATTTTAAACTTCTGGTTCTGCCTGACCTCTGCGCTGCCGTCCTGCTGGCGTTAGATTTTCAGTGCCACCTTAAAAGTGTTACGATGGCGTACGGTGGACCCCTACCCCCACTCACAGTCTGCAGCCAGCAGCTTCCAAATTGCCCACCGCGCACCAGGTGCAACCTCTCCACACTCAGAGTCACCCCCCCACCACTGTTTGCTAACCTCACCCCCGACTGTAAGCCCAACGCCACAAAGAGCAGGCGATACAGTGCCGGGGACAGGGTTTTCATTAAAACCGAAGTGGAGCGGCTCCTGAAAGAAGGGATTATTGAGGGCAGCACCAGCCCCTGGCGAGCCCAGGTTGTGGTCGTTAAGACCGGCGAGAAGCAGCGCCTGGTCAGCGACTACAGCCAGACAATAAATCGCTGCACCCTGCTGGACGCCTACCCACTCCCCCGTATAGCTGATATGGTCAACCAGATCACGCAGTACCGCGTCTTCTCGACCATTGACCTGAAATCAGCGTACCACCAGCTCCCCATCCGCCCTGAGGACCGCCAGTACACTGCCTTTGAGGCAAACGGCCGCCTCTATCACTTCCTTAGGGTTCCCTTTGGCGTCACCAACGGGGTCTCCGTCTTCCAAAGGGAGATGGACCGGATGGTAGATCAAAATGCGTTGCAGGCCACTTTCCCATATCTGGACAATGTGACCATCTGCGGCCGTGACTTGCAGGACCATGACGCAAACCTCGAAAAATTCCTCCGCACCGCCCAACTCCTAAACCTGACATATAACAAGGAGAAGTGAATATTCCGCACAAACCGCCTCGCCATCCTTGGCTGTGTTGTGGAACACGGAGTCATCGGCCCCGACCCCAACTGGATGCGTTCCCTTATGGAACTTCCATTGCCCCACTGCCTCAAGGCCCTGAAGAGGTGCCTAGGTTTTTCTCCTATTACGCCCAGTGGGTCCCCTACTATGCGGACAAGGCCCGTCCGCTGATCAAGTCCACCTCTTTTCCCTTGACGGCAGAGGCCCGCTTAGCCTTCCACCGTATCAAGGAGGACATTGCCAAAGCCACCATGCACGCAGTGGACGAATCCATCCCCTTCCAGGTGGAAAGCGACGCGTCCGACTTTGCCCTGGCTGCTACCCTCAATCAGGCGGGGAGACCCGTGGCCTTCTTTTCACGAACCCTCCAAGGACCGGAGACCATACACTCCGCTGTTGAGAAGGAGGCCCAGGCGATTGTGGAGGCTGTGCGTCATTGGAGGCACTACCTGGCCGGAAAACGATTTACCCTGCTCACTGACCAGCATTCAGTTGCTTTTATGTTTAACAACAAGCAGAGGGGCAAAATCAAAAATGACAAGATCTTGAGGTGGAGAATCGAACTTTCCACCTGCAACTACGAGATCTTGTACCGGCCCGGGAATCTAAATGAACCCCCGGATGCGCTATCGTGTGGCATCTGCGCCAGCGCGCAGATCGATAGACTGCGGGCCCTCCACAATGACCTCTGCCACCCAGGGGTCAACAGGTTCTTCCACCTCATCAAGGCCCGCAACCTGCCTTACTCTATTGAGGAGGTCAGGACCATGACCAGGAACTGCCAAGTCTGCGCTGAGTGCAAACCGCACTTTTATAGACCAGACAGGGCCCACCTGATAAAAGCCACTCGCCCCTTCAAGCGCCTGAGCGTTGATTTTAAAGGGCCTCTCCGCTCCTCCGACCGCAATGTGTACTTCCTCAATATTATTGATGAGTACTCCCGTTTCCCGTTCGCCTTCCCCTGCCTGGACAGGACCAGTGCCACGGTCATTAAATGTCTGAACAACCTCTTCACCCTGTTCGGCTTCCCCAGCTATATCCATAGCGACCGGGGCTCATCGTTTATGAGCGACGAACTCAGTCAGTACCTGCTAACTAGGGGTATTACCACAAGCAGGACCACCAGTTACAACCCCCGGGGGAACGGGCAGGTGGAAAGAGAAAATGCGACAGTTTGGAAGGCCGTCCTGCTAGCCTTAAAGTCTAGGGGCCTTCCAAACTCCCGCTGGCAGGATGTGCTCCCCGATGCGCTCCACTCTATTCGGTCACTGCTCTGCACTGCCACTAACGCCACCCCTCATGAGAAAATGTTTGTCTTCCCAAGGAAGTCCACATCGGGGACATCGCTACCGCCATGGCTGACGTCCCCAGGGTCGGTCCTACTGAGAAGACACATGAGGACCCATAAAACGGACCCCCTGGTCGAGAGGGTCGACCTCCTCCACGCCAACTCGGACGGGCGGTTGATGCGCTATCAATTACTCATAAAAGACTGAGAGTTAGAAGAGTAACTAAAGGCTTTTATTAACAACAGAATGGAGGTCTGCCTCACGTGGTCGACCGGTCCAGGATACAAAGGGCTGGGGAGCAGTCACCTTTATACTAGGACCTGTGGGAGGAGTCAGCCGAGGCATGTCCAGGCATGTACACAGTGGAATACAAACAGGACAAACAGGAATACAAACAGTGGTTTACCACATTCACCCCTTGTTTAAAATTGAGTCCGGCGGGGTGAAGTGTATTAAAAGTGAGTGTATTGGAGTCTCTCCGGAGGTCTTGTCTGCCGCTGTGATCGGCGTGGCGATGGCAGGGGTAGTGAAGCTTCCGGCGTCGAGTCCAGCGTAGGCTGTGGCACAGGCGTGTCGTCCTCGTAGATGTCGAGCGGGTTGCGGGGCCCAGGCCTGCCATCTGCTGGGGCTGGATATCGGATCGTGGGGGGGGGTGGTAGTGGGTAGTGGGTTACTGCGGCCCCCGAGGGTGCAAGGTCTCTTATGGAGACTGTGTCCTCCCGCCCGTCCGGGTATGCGATGTAAGCATACTGGGGGTTGGCGTGGAGGAATAGTTTGACTATCTGTATTAGTTTCAGGTGCTGTATTAGTTTGAGGGCATGTATTAGTTTGAGGCGAGTATTATTTTGAGGGGCTGTATTAGTTTGAGGGGCTGTCTTAATTGAGGGGCTGTATTATTTTGAGAGACACTTTTAGTTTGAGGGACTGATTTATTTGGAGTTGCTGTATTTTTTTGAGAGATTATTATTTTGAGGTGCTCTACTCGTTTGAGTGATTGTATTACTTTGAGGGGCTGTATTATTTTGAAGTGCTGTATTAGATGGAGGGTCTGTATTAATTTGAGGGGCTGTATTATTTTGAGTGTCTGTATTATTTTGAGGGAATGTATTAGTTTGTGATACTGTATCAGTTTGAGGGACTGTATTACGTTGAGTGGCTTTATTAGTTTGAGGTGCTGAATTAGTTTGATAGACTGTATTAGTTTGAGGGATTGTATTAGTTTGAGCGACTGTATTAGTTTCAGTTGCTGTGTTTGTTTGAGGGGCTGTGTTATTTTGAGGTGCCATATTAGTTTTATGGACTGTATTAGTTTGATGGGCTGTATTAGTTTTAGTGCCTGTATTAGTTTCATAGAAAAATTGATGCTAGGAGCAGGAGTAGGCAATTCGGCCCCTCGAGCCTGCTACGACATTCAATGAGATCGTGGCTGATCATCCAAGTTCAGTACCCTGTCACTGCTTTCTCCCCATACCCCTTGATCCCTTTATCCTTAAGAAATATATCCAACTACTTCTTGCATATATTTAATGAATTGGGCTCTACTGCCTTCTGTGGTAGAGAATTCCACAGGTTCACCAATCGCTGGGTGAGGAAATTGCTTTGCATTTCTGTCCTAAAAGTCCTACCCCTCATCCTTAGACAGTGTCCCTTGTTTCTGGATTCCCCAAAATCGGTAACATCATCCCTGCAGCTAGTCTGTCCGGTCCTGCAAGTATTTTATAAAATTCAGGGACTTTATTTGTTTGAGGGATTGTATTAGTTTGAGGAGCTGTGTCAGTTTGAGGGACTGAATTAATTTGAGGGACTGTATTAGTTTGAGGGGCTCGAATAGTTTGAGGGTCTGTATCAGTTTGAAGGACTGTAATAATTTAAGAGTCAGTATTAATTTGATGGTCTCTATTAGTTTGTGGGTCTGTATTAGTTTGAGGGGCTGTATTAGTTTGAGGGTCTGCATTAGTTTGAGGGACTGTATTAGTTTGAGGATCTCTATTAGTTTGAGGGACTGTATTAGTTTGAGGGGCTGTATTAGTTTGAGGGGCTGTATTGGATTGAGGCGAGTATTATTTTGATGGGCTGTATTAGTTTGAGGGCCTGTATTCGTTTGAGGTCATAGAGTCATAGAGTCATAGAGTTTTACAGCACAGAAAGAGGCCCTTCGGCCCATCGTGTCTGCGCCGCCCATCCCTCCCTGTCCAGTCTAATCCCATTTTCCAGCATTTGGTCCAAAGCCTTGTATGCAATGGCATTTCAAGTGCTCATCCAAATGCTTCTTTAATGTTGTGAGGGTTCCTGCCTCTACCACCCTTTCAGGCAGTGAGTTCCAGCTTCCAACCACCCTCTAGGTGAAAAAGTTCCTCCTCAAGTCCCCCCTAAATCTCCTGCCCCTTACCCTGAATCTGTGCCCCCTTGTTATTGACCCCCCTACTAAGGGGAAAAGTTCCTCTTTATCTACCCTATCTATGCCCCTCATCATTTTGTACACCTCAATCAGGTCCCCCCTCAGCCTCCTTTGCTCCAAGGAAAACAACCCCAGCCTGTTGAGTCTTTCTTCATAGCTGAGGCGCTCCATCCCAGGTAACATACTGGTGAATCTTCTCTGCACCCTCTCCAAAGCAATCACATCCTTCCTATAGTGAGGCGACCAGAACTGCACACAGTACTCCAGCTGTGGCCTCACCAGCGTTTTGTACAGCTCCATCATAACCTCCCTGCTCTTATATTCTATGCCTCTGCTAATGAAGGCAAGTATCCCATAAGCCTTTTTAACCACCTTATCTACCTGTTCCGCTGCCTTCAGGGATCTATGTACATGTACACCAAGGTCCCTCTGACCCTCTGTACTTCCTAGGGTCCTACCACTCATTGTGTATTCCCTTGCCTTATTTGTCCATCCAAAATGCATCACCTCGCACTTTTCCGGGTTAAATTCCATTTGCCACTTTTCCGCCCATCTGACCAACCCGTTAATATCGTCCTGTAGCCTGAGGCTTTCCTCCTCGCAATTTACCACCCCACCAATTTTCGTGTCCTGAATTAGCTTGAGGGGAATTATTAATTTGAGGGTCTATATTTTTTTGAGGGGCTGTATTAGTTTGAGGGGCTGCATTGGTTTGAGGGACTGTATTAGTTTGAGGGACTGTATTATTTCGAGTTGCTGTATTTGATTGAGGGACTATTATTTTGAGGTGCTGTATTAGTTTGAGAGGTTGTATTACTTTGAGGGGGTTTATTATTTTGAGGTGTTTTATTAGATTGAGGGTCTGTATTAATTGGAGGGGCTGTATCAATTTGAGTGTCTGTATTAATTTGAGGGACAGTATTAGTTTGAGATTCTGTATTAGTTTGAGGGACTGTTTCACGTTGAGTGGCTGTATTAGTTTGAGGTGCTGTATTAGTTTTAGGGGCTGTATTAGTTTCAGGGTCTGTATTAGTTTGAGGGACTGTATTAGTTTGAGTTGCTGTATTTGTTTGAGGGCTGTGTTAGTTTGATGAGCTGTGTTAGTTTGCCTTGATGTTTTAGTTTGAGGGGCCATACTAGTTAGAGGGACTGTATTAGTTTAAGGGGCTTTAATAGTTACAGTGCCTGTATTAGTTTCATAGAAACATAGAAGATAGGAGCAGGAGTCGGCAATTCGGCCCCTCGAGCCTGCTCCGCCATTTAATGAGATCATGGCTGATCATTCAAGTTCAGTACCCGGTCCCTGCTTTCTCCCCATACCCCTTGATCCCTTTATCCTTAAGAAATGTATCCTACTGCTTCTTGAATATATTTAATGAATTGGCCTCTACTGCCTTCTGTGGTAGAGAATTCCACTAGGTTCACCACTCGCTGGGTGAGGAAATTCCTCTGCTTTTCTGTCTTAAAAGGCCTACCCCTTATCCTTAAACAGTGACCCTTGTTTCTGGATTCCCCGACCATCGGGAACATCATCCTGCATCTAGCCAGTCCGGTCCTGCCAGTACTTTATAAGTTTCAGGGAATGCATTAGATTGAGGGGCTGTATTTGTTTGACCAGCTGTATTAGTTTGAGGTACTGAATTAGTTTGAGGGGCCGTATTAGTTTCAGGGCCTGTATTATTTTGAGGGATTGTATTAGTTTCAGGAGCTGTATTAGTTTGAGGGACTGCATTAGTTTGAGGGACTTCATTAGTTTAAGGGACTGTATTAGCTTGAGGGGCTGTATTCGTTTGAGCAGATGTATTTGTTTGAGGGTCTGTGTAAGTTTGAGGGACTGTATTACTTTGAGAGGCTGTATTAGCTTGAAGAGCTGTATTAGTTTGAGGTTCTGTATTAGATTGAGGGACTGTATTAGTTTGAGGAACTGTATTAGCTTGAGGGACTGTATTAGTTTAAAGGGCTGTATAAGTTTGAGGAGCTGTATAAGCTTGAGGAGTTCTATTACTTTGAGGTGGTGTGTTAGTTTGTGGAGCTGTACTTGTTTGAGTGGCTTGTATTTGTATGAGGGGCTTTGTTAGTTTGAGGAGCGGTATTAGTTTGAGGAGCTGTATGAGTTTGAGGGGCTGTAATATTTTTAGGGGCTGTAAAACTTTGAGGGTCTGTATTAGTTTGAGAGGATGTATTAGTTTGAGTGGCTGTATTAGGTTAAAATTCTATATTACTTTGAGGGACTGCATTAGTTTGAGGGGCTTTATTATTCTGAGAGTGTGTATATGTTTGAGAGGCTGTATTTCTTTGAGGGGCTGTATTAGTTTCAGGGGCTGTATTAGTCTGATAGGCTGTATCTGTTTGATGCTCTGTATTAGATTGAAGAGCTGTATTAATTTGGCTGTGTTAGTTTGAGAGTCTGTATTATTTTGAGGTGCTGTATTAGTTTGAGCGGCTGTATTAGTATGAGGGGCTGTATTTATTCGACTTGCTGTATTTGTTTGTGCGACTAATATTTTGAGGTGCTGTGTTAGTTTGAGTGTTTGCATTACTTTTTAAGGCTGCATTTGTTTGAGGTTCTGTATTAATTTGAAGGTCTGCATTAATTTGAGGGGCTGTATTAGTTAAAGTGTCTATATTAATTTGAGGGACAGCATTAGTTTGGCGGACTGTATTAGTTTGAGGGACTGTATTAAGTTGAGTGGCTGTATTAGATTGAAGGGCTGTATTAGATTGAGGGACTGTATTAGTTTCAAGGACTGTATTCGATTCAGGTGCTGTATTAATTTGAGGCGCTGTATTATTTTGAGTGTCTGTATTAGTTTGTGGGACTGTATTAGTTTGAGGGACTGTATTAGTTTGAGGGACTGTATTACGTTGAGTGGCTGTATTAGTTTGAGGGGTTGTAATTTGTTTGAGGCGCTGTATTATTTTGAGTGTCTGTATTATTTTGAGGGACTGTATTAGTTTGAGGGACTGTATTACGTGGAGTGACTATTATTTTGAAGGGTTGTATTAGTATGAGGGTCTGTACTAGTTTGAGGGTGTCTATTAGTTTAAGGGACTGTATTAGTTTGAGTTGTGGTATTAGTTTGAGGGACTGTATTAGTTTGAGGAGCTGCATTAGTTTGAGGGGCTGTATAAGTTTGAGGGGCTGTATTAGTTTCAGTGCCTGTATTAGTTTGCGGGACATTAATATTTTGAGGAGCTATATTAGTTTGAGGAGCTGCATTAGTTTGAGGGGCTGTATAAGTTTGAGGGGCTGTATTAGTTTCAGTGCCTGTATTAGTTTGCGGGACATTAATAGTTTGAGGAGCTATATTAGTTTGAGGGACTGTATTAGTTTGACGGACTGTATTAATTGAGATTCTGTATTAGTTTGAGTGAATGTATTAATTTGAGGGGCTGTGTTAGTTTGATGGACTGTATTACTTCGAGCAGATCCATTAATTTGAGGAGCTGCATTAATATGAGGGTCTGCATTCGTTTGAGGGACTGTATTAGTTTGAGTGGCTGTATTACTTTAAGGCACTGTGTTTGTTTGAGGGGCTTTGTTAGTTTGAGGGACAATATTACTTTGAGGGGCTGTATTAGTTTGAGGTGCTATATTAGTTCGATGGATTGTATTAGTTTGCCAGACTGTATTATTTTGGGGAACTGTATTAGTTTGAGGGAATGTATTAATTGAGGAGCTGGATTAGGTTGAGGAGCTGTATTATTTTGCGGAGCTAAATTAGTTTGAGGTGTTGTACTAGTTTGAGGATCTATATTATTTTGAGGTGTTGTATAACTTTGAGGGGCTGTATTTGTTTGACGGTCTGTGTTAGTTTGAGGAGCTGTATTTGTTTGAAGAGCTGTATGAGTTTGAGGGGCTAGAACAGTTTGAGGGGCTGTATTAGTTTGAGGGGTTGTATTAGTTTGATGGGCTGTATATGTTTGAGGCGCTGTATTATTTTGAGGGGCTGTATCAGTTTGAGGGGCTGTATTCGTTCGAGGTACTGACTTAGTTTGACGGGCTTTATTATTTTGAGGGTCTGTATTAGTTTCAGGGGCAGAATTATTTTGAGGGACTGTATTATTTTGAGGGATTGTAGTAGTTCGAGTTGCTGTATTTGTGTGAGGGACCATTATTTTGAGGTGCTGTATTAGTTCCTGAGGTTGTACTATTTTGAGAGGCTGTATTATTTTGAGCTGTTGTATTAGATTGAGGGTCTGTATTAATTTGAGGGGATGTATTAGTTTGCGGGTATGTATTAGTTTGAGGGAATGTATTAGTTGAGTGCGTGTGTTAGTTTGAGGGACTGTATTAAGTTGAGTGGATGTATTAGTTTGAGGTGTTGTATTATTTTGAGGGGCTGTATTAGTTTGAGGCTCTCTATTAGTTTGAGGGACTGTTATAGTTTGAGTTGTTGTATTGGTTTTAGCGGCTCTGTTAGTTTGATGAGCTGTATTAGTTTGAGGTGATGTGTTACTTTGAGCAGCTGTATTAGTTTGAGGTGCTGTATTAGTTTCATGGCCTGTATTAGTTTAATGAGTTGGCCTCTACTGCATTCTGTGGTGGATAATTCCACAAGTTCACCACTCGCTGGGTGAAGAAATTCCTCTGCATTTCTGTTCAAAAGGCCTACCCCTTATCCTTAGACAGTGACCCCTGGTTCTGTATTCTCCGACCATCGGGAACGTCCTCCCTGCCTCTAGTCTGTCCATTCCTGCCAGTATTTTATAAGTTTCAGGGACTGTATTACTTTGAGGGACTGTATTAATTTGAGGAGATGTATTGGTTTGAGGGACTGTATAAGTTTGAGGGACTGTATTAATTTGAGGGGCTGTATTAGTTTGTGGGTCTCAATTATTTTGAGGGACTCTATTAGTTTGAGGGTCTGTATCATTTTGAGGGACTCTATTAGTTTGAGGGTCAGTATTAATTTGAGGGACTGTATTAGTTTGAGGGGCTGAATTAGTTTGATGGGCTGTATTTGTTTGAGTGGCTGTGTCTTTTTAAGGGACTGTATTACTTCGAGGGGCTTTATTAGTTTGAGAAGCTGTATTAGTTAATAGTGACTGCATTAGTTTGAAGGACTGTAATCGTTTGAGGGGCTGTATTAATTTGAGGAGATGTATTGGTTTGAGGGACTGTATAAGTTTGAGGGACTGTATTAATTTGAGGGGCTGTATTAGTTTGTGGGTCTCAATTATTTTGAGGGACTCTATTAGTTTGAGGGTCTGTATCATTTTGAGGGACTCTATTAGTTTGAGGGACAGTATTAATTTGAGGGACTGTATTAGTTTGAGGGGCTGAATTAGTTTGATGGGCTGTATTTGTTTGAGTGGCTGTGTCTTTTTAAGGGACTGTATTACTTCGAGGGGCTTTATTAGTTTGAGAAGCTGTATTAGTTAATAGTGACTGCATTAGTTTGAAGGACTGTATTCGTTTGAGGGGCTGTATTACTTTGAGGGTCTGTATTAGTTTGTGGAGCTGTATTATTTTGAGGTTGAGTATTAGTTTGAGTGACTGTATTAGTTTGAGGAACTGTATTAGTTTGAGCGACTGTATTAGATTGAGGGACTTTATTAATTTGAGGGGCTGTATTAGTTTGAGGAGCTGTATTATTTTGAGGTGTTGTGTTATTTTGAGCGGCTGTATTTGCTTGAGTCGCTGTATTTGTTTGAGGGACTGTGTTAGTGTGAGGAGCTGTATGAGTTTGAGGGGTGGTAATAATTTTAGGGGCTGTAACAGTTTGAGGGGCTGTATTAGTTTAAGGGGCTTTATTAGTTTGAGGGGCTTTATTCGTTTGATGGGCTGTACTAATTTGAGAGGCTGTATTAGTTTGACGGTCTGTATTAGATTGAATAAGTGTATTGATTTGGGGGGCTGTGTTAGTTTGGCGGGCTGTATTCGTTTCAGGTGCTGTATTAGTTTGAGGGCATATATTAGTTTGAGGCGATATATTATTTTAAGGGGCTGTATTAGTTTGAGGGACTGCGTTATTTTGAGGGACTGTATTAGTTTGAGGGACTGTATTATTTCGAGTTGCTGTATTTGTTTGAGGGACTATTATTTTGAGGTGCTGTATTAGTTTGAGATGTTTTTTACTTTGAGGGGCAGTATTAATTTGAGGTGTTGTATTAGATTGAGGGTCTGTATAAATTTGAGGGGCTGTATCAGTTTGAGTGCCTGCATTAATTGGGGGACATTATTAGTTTGAGATTCTGTATTAGTTTGAGGGACTGTATTACGTTGAGTAGCTGTATTATTTTGAGGTGCTCTTTAGTTAGAGGGGCTGCATTAGTTTGAGGGTCATCATTAGTTTGAGGGATGGTATTAGCTTGAGGGGCTGTATTCGTTTGAACTGATGTATTTTTTGAGGGTCTGTGTAAGTTTGAGGGACTGTATTGCTTTGAGAGGCTGTTTAGTTTGAAGAGCTGTATTAGTTTGAGGTTCTGTATTAGTTTGAGGGACTGTATTAGTTTGAGGAACTGTATTAGTTTGCGGGACTATTTTAGTTTGAAGGGCTGTATTAGTTTGAGGAGCTGTATTAGCTTGAGGAGATATATTACTTTGAGGTGGTGTGTTAGTTTGTGGGGCTGTATTTGTTTGAGTGGCTGTATTTGTTTGAGGGGTTTTGTTAATGTGAGGAGCTATATTAATTTGAGGAGCTGTATGAGTTTGAGGGGCTGTAATAGTGTTAGTGGCTGTAATACTTTGAGGGGCTGTATTAGTTTGAGAGCCTGTATTAGTATGAGTGGCTGTATTAGGTTAAAGTTCTGTATTACTTTGAGGGACTGTATTAGTTTGAGGGGCTTTATTATTCTGAGAGTGTGTATTTGTTTGAGAGGCTGTATTTCTTTGAGGGGCTGTATTAGTTTGAGGGGCAGTATTAGTCTGATAGTCTGTATCAATTTGATGCTCTGTATTAGATTGAAGAACTCTATTAATTTGGCTGTGTTTGTTTGAGTGTCTGTATTATTTTGAGGTGCTGTATTAGTTTGAGGGCCTGTATTAGTTTGCGGGACTTTTTTAGTTTGAGGAGCTATATTAGTTTGATGGACTGTATTAGTTTGATGGACTGTATTCATTGAGGGGCTGTATTAGTTTGAGGGGCTGCATTAGCTTGAGGGGCTCCATTAGTTTGACTGTCTGTATTAGTTTGAGAGGTTGTATTAATTTGATGGTCCGTATTAGTTTGAGTGACTGTATTAATTTGAGGGTCTGTGTTAGTTTGAGGGACTATATTACTTCGAGCAGCTGCATTAGTTTGAGGAGCTGTATTAGTTTGACGGTCTGTATAAGTTTGCCAGAATGTATTAGTTTGAGTAACTGTATTAGTTTGAGGGACTGTATTAATTTGAGGGGCTGCATTAGGTTGAGGAGCCGTATTAGTTTGCGGAGCTATATTAGTTTGAGGTGTTGTACTAGTTTGAGGATCTATATTAGTTTGAGGTGTTGTGTTAATTTGAGGGGCTGTATTTGTTTGATGGGCTGTGTTAGTTTGAGGAGCTGTATTAGTTTGAAGAGCTGTATGAGTTTGAGGGTCTAGAACAGTTTGAGGGGCTGTATTAGTTTGAGGGGTTGAATTAGTTTGAGGGGCAGTATTAGTCTTAGTGGCTGTATAGTTTGGGGGACTGTGTTAGTTTGATGGTCAGTATTCGTTTCAGGTGCTTTGTTAATTTGAGGGGCTGTATAAGTTTCAGGCGCTGTATTATTTTGAGGGGCTGTATTAGTTTGAGGGGCTGCATTCGTTTGAGGTACTGAATTAGTTTGAGGAGCTGTATTCATTTGAGCTCCATTAGTTTGACTGTCTGTATTAGTTTGAGAGATTGTATTAATTTCATGGTCCGTATTAGTTTGAGTGACTGTACTAATTTGAGGGCCTGTATTATTTTGAGGGTCTGTATTAGTTTGAGGGGCAGTATTATTTCGAGTTGCTGTATTTGTGTAAGGGACCATTGTTTTGAGGTGCTGTATTAGTTTCTGAGGTTGTATTAATTTAAGAGGCTGTATTATTTTGAGCTCATGTATTAGATTGAGGGTCTGTATTAATTTGAGGGGCTGTATTATTTTGTGGGTCTGTATTAGTTTGAGAGACTGTATTAGTTTGAGTGATTGTATTATTTTGAGGGACTGTATTAAGTTGAGTGGATGTATTAGTTTGAGGGGCTGTATTAGTTTGACGGACTGTATTAGTTTGAGGGTCTGTATTAGTTTGAGGGACTGTATTAGTTTGAGTTGTTGTATTGGTTTTAGTGGCTCTGTTAGATTCAGGAGCGGTATTAGTTTGAGGGTCTGTATTAGTTTGAGGGGCTTTATTATTCTGAGAGTGTGTATTTGTTTGAGAGGCTGTATTTCTTTGAGGGGCCGTATTAGTTTGAGGGTCTGTATTAGTCTGATAGGCTGTATCAATTTCATTCTCTGTATTAGATTGAAGAGCTGTATTGATTTGGCTGTGTTACTTTGAGTTTCTGTATTATTTTGAGGTGCTGTATTACTTTGAGGGGTTGTATTAATATGAGGGGCTCTATTTATTCGAGTTGCTGTATTTGTTTGTGGGAGTATTATTTGTGGTGCTGTGTTAGTTTGAGAGTTTGCATTACTTTTTAAGGCTGCATTTGTTTGAGGTTTTGTATTAGTTTGAAGGTCTGTATTAATTTGAGGGGCTGTATTAGTTAAAGTGTCTCTATTAATTTGAAGGACAGTATTAGCTTGACGGACTGTATTAGTTTGAGGGACTGTATTATGCTGAGTGGCTGTATTAGATTGAAGGGCTGTATTAGATTGAGGGACTGTATTAGTTTCAAGGACTGTATTCGTTTCAGGTGCTGTATTATTTTGAAGCGCTGTATTATTTTGAGTGCCTGTATTAGTTTGAGGGACTGTATTAGTTTGAGGGACTGTGTTAGTTTGAGGGACTGCATTATGTTGAGTGGCTGTATTATTTTGAAGGGCTGTATTAGTAAGAGGGAATGTATTAGTTTGAGGGTCTCTATTAGTTTAAGGGATTGTATTAGTTTGAGTTGCTGTATTAGTTTGAGGGACTGTATTAGTTTGAGGGGCTGTATTAGTTTGAGGTGATGTGTTAATTTGAGGAGCTGCATTAGTTTGAGGGACTGTATTAGTTTGAGGAGCTGTATTAATTTGATGGGCTGTATAAGTTTGAGGGGCTGAATTAGTTTCAGGACCTGTATTAGTTTGCGGGACTCCTTTAGTTTGAGGAGCTATATTAATTTGATGGACTGTATTAGTTTGATGGACTGTATTAATTGAGGGGATGTATTAGTTTGAGGGGCTGTATTAGCTTGAGGGGCTCCATTAGTTTGACAGTCTGTATTAGTTTGAGAGATTGTATTAATTTGATGGTCCGTATTAGCTTGAGTGACTGTATTAATTTCAGGGTCTGTGTTAGTTTGAGGGACTGTATTACTTCGAGCAGCTGCATTAGTTTGAGGAGCTGTATTAGTTTGACGGTCTGTATTAGTTTGCCAGAATATATTAGTTTGAGGGAATGTATTAGTTTGAGGGACTGTATTAATTTGAGGGGCTTCATTAGGTTGAGGAGCTGTATTAGTTTGCGGAGCTATATTAGTTTGAGGTGTTGTGCTAGTTTGAGGATCTATATTAGTTTGAGATGTTGTGTTACTTTGAGGGGCTATATTAGTTTGAGGGGCTGCATTCGTTTGAGGTAATGAATTAGTTTGAGGGGCTGTATTATTTTGAGCTGTTGTATTAATTTGAGGGCCTGTATTCTTTTGAGGGACTGTATTAGGTTGAGGGGCAGTATTATTTCGAGTTGCTGTATTTGTTTGAGGGTCCATTGTTTTGAGGTGCTGTATAAGTTTCTGAGGTTGTATTTCTTTGATAGGCTGTATTATTTTGAGCTGATGTATTAGATTGAGGGTCTGTATTAATTTGAGGGGCTGTATTATTTTGTGGGTCTGTATTAGTTTGAGGGACTGTATTAGTTTGAGTGATTGTATTATTTTGAGGGGCTGTATTAAGTTGAGTGGATGTATCAGTTCGAGGGGCTGCATTAGTTTGAAGGACTATTAGTTTGAGGGTCTGTATTAGTTTGAGGGACTGTACTAGTTTGAGTTGTATTGGTTTTAGTGGCTCTGTTAGTTTCAGGAGCGGTATTAGTTTGAGGGTCTGTATGAGTTTGAGGGACTGTATTAGTTTGAGGGGCTTTATTATTCTGAGAGTGTGTATTTGTTTGAGGGGCTGTATTTCTTTGAGGGGCCGTATTAGCTTGAGGGTCTTTATTAGTCTGATAGGCTGTATCAATTTGATTCTCGGTATTAGATTGAAGAACTGTATTAATTTGGCTGTGTTAGTTTGAGTGTCTGTATTATTTTGAGGTGCTGTATTAGTTTGAGGGGTTGTATTAATATGAGGGGCTCTATTTATTCGAGTTGCTGTATTTGTTTGTGGGATTAATATTTTGTGGTGCTGTGTTAGTTTGAGAGTTTGCATTACTTTTTAAGGCTGCATTTGTTTGAGGTTTTGTATTAGTTTGAAGGTCTGTATTAATTTGAGGGGCTGTATTAGTTAAAGTGTCTCTATTAATTTGAAGGACAGTATTAGCTTGACGGACTGTATTAGTTTGAGGGACTGTATTACGCTGAGTGGCTGTGTTAGATTGAAGGGCTGTATTAGATTGAGGGACTGTATTAGTTTGAAGGACTGTATACGTTTCAGGTGCTGCATTATTTTGAGGCGCTGTATTATTTTGAGTGTCTGTATTAGTTTGAGGGACTGTATTAGTTTGAGGGACTATGTTAGTTTGAGGGACTGTATTACGTTGAGTGGCTGTATTATTTTGAAGGGCTGTATTAGTAAGAGGGAATGTATTAGTTTGAGGGTCTCTATTAGTTTAAGGGATTGTATTAGTTTGAGTTGCTGTATTAGTTTGAGGGACTGTATTAGTTTGAGGAGCTGTATTAATTTGAGGGCCTGTATTAGTTTGCGGGACTCTTTTAGTTTGAGGAGCTATATTAGTTTGATGGGCTGTATTAGTTAGATGGTCCTTATTAATTGAGGGGATGTATTAGTATGAGGGGCTGTATTAGCTTGAGGGGCTCCGTTAGTTTGACGGTCTGTATTAGCTTGAGAGACTGTATTAATTTGATAATCCGTATTAGTTTGAGTGACTGTATTAATTTCAGGGTCTGTATTAGTTTGAGGGACTGTATTAATTTGAGGGTCTGTGTTAGTTTGAGGGACTGTATTACTTCGAGCAGCTGCATTAGTTTGAGGAGCTGTATTAGTTTGACGGTCTGTATTAGTTTGCCAAAATGTATTAGTTTGAGGAACTGTATTAGTTTGAGGGACTGTATTAATTTGAGGGGCTGCATTAGGTTGAGAAGCTGTATTAATTTGCGGAGCTATATTAGTTTGAGGTGTTGTGCTAGTTTGAGGATCTATATTAGTTTGAGGTGTGTTACTTTGAGGGGCTGTATTATTTTGAGGGGCTGCATTCGTTTGAGGCACTGAATTAGTTTGAGGGGCTGTATTATTTTGAGCTGTTGTATTAATTTGAGCGCCTGTATTATTTTGAGGAACTGTAATTGTTTGAGGGGCAGTATTATTTCGAGTTGCTGTATTTGTGTGAGGGACCATTGTTTTGAGGTGCTGTATTAGTTTCTGAGGTTGTATAACTTTGAGAGGCTGTATTATGATGAGCTGATGTATTAGATTGAGGGTCTGTATTCATTTGAGGGGCTGTATTATTTTGTGGGTCTGTATTAGTTTGAGGGACTTTATTAGTTTGAGTGATTGCATTATTTTGAGGGACTGTATTAAGTTGAGTGGATGTATTAGTTTGAGGGGCTGTATTAGTTTGACGGAATGCATTAGTTTGAGGGTCTGTATTAGTTTGAGGGACTGTATTAGTTTGAGTTGTTGTATTGGTTTTAGTGGCTCTGTTAGTTTCAGAAGCGGTATTAGTTTGAGGGTCTGTATGTGTTTGAGGGACTGTATTATTTTGAGGGGCTTTATTATTCTGAGAGTGTGTATTTGTTTGAGAGGCTGTATTTCTTTGAGGGGCCGTATTAGTTTGAGGGTCTGTATTAGTCTGATAGGCTGTATCAATTTGATTCTCTGTATTAGATTGAAGAACTGTATTAATTTGGCTGTGTTCGTTTGAGTGTCTGTATTATTTTGAGGTGCTGTATTAGTTTGAGGGGTTGTATTAATATGAGGGGCTCTATTTATTCGAGTTGCTCTATTTGTTTGTGGGATTATTATTTTGTGGTGCTGTGTTAGTTTGAGAGTTTGCATTACTTTTTAAGGCTGCATTTGTTTGAGGTTTTGTGTTAGTTTGAAGGTCTGTATTAATTTGAGGGGCTGTATTAGTTAAAGTGTCTCTATTTATTTGAAGGACAGTATTAGCTTGATGGACTGTATTAGTTTGAGGGACTGTATTACGTTGAGTGGCTGTATTAGATTGAAGGGCTGTATTAGAATGACGCACTGTATTAGTTTGAAGGACTGTATTCGTTTCAGGTGCTGTATTATTTTGAGGCGCTGTATTATTTTGAGTGTCTGTATTAGTTTGAGGGACTGTATTAGTTTGAGGGACTGTGTTAGTTTGAGGGACTGTATTACGTTGAGTGGCTGTATTATTTTGAAGGGCTGTATTAGTGAGAGGGAATGCATTAGTTTGAGGGTCTCTATTAGTTTAAGGGAATGTATTAGTTTGAGTTGCTGTATTAGTTTGAGGGACTGTATTAGTTTGAGGGGCTATATTAGTTTGAGGTGATGTGTTAATTTGAGGAGCTGTATTAGTTTGAGGAGCAGTATTAATTTGATGGGCTGTATAAGTTTGAGGGGCTGCATTAGTTTCAGGGCCTGTATTAGTTTGCGGGACTCTTTTAGTTTGAGGAGCTATATTAGTTTGATGGACTGTATTAGTTTGATGGACTGTATTAATTGAGGGGATGTATTAGTTTGAGGGGCTGTATTAGCTTGAGGGGCTCCATTAGTTTGACGGTCTGTATTAGTTTGAGAGACTGTATTAATTTGATGGTCTGTATTAGTTTGAGTGACTCTATTAATTTCAGGTCTGTGTTAGTTTGAGGGACTGTATTAATTTGAGGGTCTGTGTTAGTTTGAGGGACTGTATTACTTCGAGCAACTGCATTAGTTTGAGGAGCTGTATTAGTTTGACGGTCTGTATTAGTTTGCCAGAATGTATTAGTTTGAGGAACTGTATTAGTTTGAGGGACTGTATTAATTTGAGGGGCTGCATTAGGTTGAGGAGCTGTATTAGTTTGCGGAGCTATATTAGTTTGAGGTGTTGTACTAGTTTGAGGATCTATATTAGTTTGAGGTGTTGTGTTACTTTGAGGGGCTGTTTTAGTTTGAGGGGCTGCATTCGTTTGAGGTACTGAATTAGTTTGAGGTGTTGTGTTACTTTGAGGGGCTGTTTTAGTTTGAGGTACTGAATTAGTTTGAGGGGCAGTATTATTTCGAGATGCTGTATTTGTGTGAGGGACCATTGTTTTGAGGTGCTGTATTAGTTTCTGAGGTTGTATTTCTTTGAGGGGCTGTATTATTTTGAGCTGATGTATTAGATTGAGGGTCTGTATTAATTTGAGGGGCTGTATTATTTTGTGGGTCTGTATTAGTTTGAGGGACTGTATTAGTTTGAGTTGTTGTATTGGTTTTAGTGGCTCTGTTCGTTTCATGAGCGGTATTAGTTTGAGGGTCTGTATGAGTTTGAGGGGCTGTATTAGTTTGAGCGGCTTTATTTTTCTGGGAGTGTGTATTTGTTTGAGAGGCTGTATTACTTTGAGGGGCCGTATTAGTTTGAGGGTCTGTATTAGTCTGATAGGCTGTATCAATTTGATTCTCTCTATTAGATTGAAGAACTGTATTAATTTGGCTGTGTTAGTTTGAGTGTCTGTATTATTTTGAGGTGCTGTATTAGTTTGAGGTGTTGTATTAATATGAGGGGCTCTATTTATTCGAGTTGCTGTATTTGTTTGTGGGATTATTATTTTGTGGTGCTGTGTTAGTTTGAGAGTTTGCATTACTTTTTAAGGCTGCATTTGTTTGAGGTATTGTATTAGTTTGAAGGTCTGTATTAATTTGTGGGGCTGTATTAGTTAAAGTGTCTCTATTAATTTGAAGGACAATATTAGCTTGATGGACTGTATTAGTTTGAGGGACTGTATTACGTTGAGTGGCTGTATTAGATTGAAGGGCTGTATTAGATTGAGGGACTGTATTAGTTTGAAGGACTGTATTCATTTCAGGTGCTGTATTATTTTGAGGCGCTGTATTATTTTGAGTGTCTGTATTAGTTTGAGGGACTGTATTAGTTTGAGGGACTGTATTACGTTGAGTGGCTCTATTATTTTGAAGGGCTGTATTAGTAAGAGGGAATGTATTAGTTTGGGGGTCTCTATTAGTTTAAGTGATTGTATTAGTTTGAGTTGCTGTATTAGTTTGAGGGACTGTATTAATTTGAGGGGCTGTATTAGTTTGAGGTGATGTGTTAATTTGAGGAGCTGTATTAGTTTGAGGGACTGTATTAGTTTGAGGAACTGTATTAAATTGAGGGGCTGTATAAGTTTGAGGGGATGCATTAGTTTCAGGGCCTGTATTAGTTTGCGAGACTTTTTTAGTTTGAGGAGCTATATTAGTTTGATGGACTGTATTAGTTTGATGGACTGTATTAATTGAGGGGATGTATTAGTTTGAGGGGCTGTATTAGCTTGAGGGGCCCCATTAGTTTGACGGTCTGTATTAGTTTGAGAGACTGTATTAATTTGATGGTCCGTATTAGTTTGAGTGAGTGTAATAATTTCAGGATCTGTGTTAGTTTGAGGGACTATATTAATTTAAGGGTCTGTGTTAGTTTAAGGGACTGTATTACTTCGAGCAGCTGCTTTAGTTTGAGGAGCTGTATTAGTTTGACGGTCTGTATTATTTTGCCAGAATGTATTAGTTTGAGGAACTGTATTAGTTTGAGGGACTGTATTAATTTGAGGGGCTGCATTAGGTTGAGGAGCTGTATTAGTTTGCGGAGCTATATTAGTTTGAGGTGTTGTACTAGTTTGAGGATCTATATTATTTTGAGGTATTGTGTTACTTTGAGGGGCTGTATTAGTTTGAGGGGCTGTGATAGTTTGAGGAGCTGTATTAGTTTGAAGAGCTGTATGAGTTTGAGGGGCTTGAACAGTTTGAGGGGCTGTATTAGTTTGAGGGGTTGAATTAGTTTAAGGGGCTGTATTAGTCTGAGTGGCTGTATAGTTTGGGGGACTGTGTTAGTTTAATGGTCAGTATTCTTTTCAGGTGCTGTGTTAGTTTGAGGGGCTGTATAAGTTTGAGTCGCTGTATTATTTTGAGGGGCTGCATTATTTTGTGGGGCTGCATTCGTTTGAGGTACTGAATTAGTTTGAGAGGCTGCATTATTTTGAGCTGCAGTATCAGTTTGAGGGCCTGTATTATTTTGAGGGACTGTATTAGTTTGAGGGACAGTATTATTTCGAGTTGCTGTATTTGTGTGAGGGTCCATTGTTTTGAGGTGCTGTATTCGTTTCTGAGGTTGTATTACTTTGAGAGGCTGCATTATTTTGAGCTGTTGTATTAGATTGAGGGTCTGTATTAATTTGAGGGACTGCATTATTTTGAGGGTATGTATTAGTTTGAGGGACTGTATTAGTTTGAGTGATTGTATTAGTTTGCGGGACTGTATTAAGTTGAGTGGATGTATTAGTTCGAGGGGCTGTATTAGTTTGAGGGACTGTATTATTTTGGGGGTCTCTATTAATTTGAGGGACTGTATTAGATTGAGTTGTTGTATTGGTTTTAGTGGCTCTGTTAGTTTCAGGAGCGGTATTAGTTTGAGGGTCTGTATTAGTTTGGGGGTCTCTATTAGTTTGCGGGACTGTATTAAGTTGAGTGGATGTATTAGTTCGAGGGGCTGTATTAGTTTGAGGGACTGTATTATTTTGTGGGTCTCTATTAGTTTGAGGGACTGTATTAGATTGAGTTGTTGTATTGGTTTTAGTGGCTCTGTTAGTTTCAGGAGCGGTATTAGTTTGAGGGTCTGTATTAGTTTGAGGAGCTATAATTGTTTCATGGCCTGTATTAGTTTAATGAGTTGGCCTCTATTGCATTCTATGGTGGAGAATTCCACATGTTCACAACACGCTGGGTGAAGAAATTCCTCTGCAGTTCTGTGCAAAAGGCCTACCCCTTATCCTTAGACAGTGACCCCTGGTTCTGGATTCCCCGACCATCGGGAACATCCTCCCTGCATCTAGTCTGTCCATTCCTGCGAGTATTTTATAAGTTTCAGGGACTGTATTAGTTTGAGGGACATTATTAATCTGAGGAGCTGTAATAGTTTGAGGGACAGTATTAGTTTGAAGGACTGTATTAATTTGAGGGGCTGTATTAGTTTGAGGGTCTGTATTATTTTGAGGGATTCTATTAGTTTGAATGTCTGTATTAGTTTGAGGGATTGCATTATTTTAGGGTCAGTATTAATTTGAGGGACTGCATTAGTTTGAGGGGCTGTATTAGTTGGATGGGCTGTATTTTTTTGAGTGGCTGTGTCAGCTTAAGGGAATGTATTACTTCGAGGGGCTTTATTAGATTGAGGAGCTGTATTAGTTTGAGGGACTGCATTAGTTTGAGGGACTGTATTAGTTTGAGGGGCTGTATTACTTTGAGTTGCTCTATTTATGTGTGTGTCTGGGTTAGTTTGAGGAGCTGTATTAGTTTGAGGGACTCTATTATTTCGAGTTGCAGTACTTGTTTGAGGGACTATTATTTTGCGATTCTGTATTAGCTTGAGAGGTTGTATTACTTTGAGAGGCTGCATTATTTTGAGGGTTTGTATTTGATTGAGGGTCTGTATTATTTTGTGGGGCTGTATTATTTTAGGGTCTGTATTAGTTTGAGGGACTGTAGTAGTTTGAGGGACTGTATTAGTTTGAGGGACTGTATTAGTTTGACGGTCTGTATTATTTTGTATGGCTGTATCATTTTGAGGTGCTGCCTTAGTTTTTGGGGCTGTATTAGTTTGAGGGTCAGTATTAGTTTGAGGGACTGTTTGAGTTGCTGTATTTGTGACAGGGGCTGTGTTAGTTTGAGGAGCTGTATTACTTTGCTTTCATGTGTTAGTTTGAGGAGCCGTATTCGTTTGAGGGACAGTATTAGTTTGAGGGGCTGTATTAATTTCATAGAAACATAGAAGATAGGAGCAGGAGTAGGCCATTTGGCACTCTAGCTCGCTCTGCCATTCCATGCAATCATAGCTGATCATCCAAGTTCAGTTCCCGGTCCCTGCTTTCTCCCCATACCCCTTGATCCCTTTATCCTTAAGAAATATATCCAACTACTTCTTGAATATATTTAATGAATTGGCCTCTACTGCCGTCTGTTGCAGAGAATTCCACAGGTTCACCACTCGCTGGGTGAAGAAATTCCTCCTCATTGCTGTCCTAAAAGACCTACCCCTTATCCTTAGACAGGGACCCTTGCTTCTGGATTCCCCGACCATCGCGAACATCATCCCTGCATCTAGGCTGTCCAGTCCTGCCAGTATTTTATAATTTTCAATGACTGCATTAGTTTGAGGGAATGTTTTAGTTTCAGGAGCTGCATTATTTTGAGGGACTCTATGGCCTAGAAATTCAGTGGTGTTTGCGCCCACTTAGCGCCTAAAGAGGTCTTTTGCGCCGGCGCTGTTGTTGCCTGGAATTCAGTGCAGCGCAAATGGTGGTGTTAGCCGGTAGCGCTGCACCGGCACCGATGACGTCATCGGTGTGCGCAGTGCCCCGGTTCCAGCGCAATGCCGGCCCGACGCCCAAATTCAGTTGCCGCCGCCTCTCCCGTAGCGGGCGCAAAGAGCGTTTGTAAAACGGGGCCTTGCAGCTCCGAAAAGCCGGGGCATCAAGGTGGAGGTGCGGCCGGCCGCTTTCCCGGCAGCCGCTTGGCCGCACCTTCCTCCTCGGACTCCCACACCACCCCCCCCGCGGCATTGGACTCTGACCCCCGCAAGCCCGGCACTTCTACGTGGTGCAGGGCTCATTTGCCGGGGGAATCCAACGGCGATCTCACGGCTGCAGGCAGCTCCTCCTTAAGAGAAGGAGGAGGCCTGCAGTACCCCAGCCTGCCGCACCACATCGGGTGGCGCTGCGGCAGCTGGACGCCTGAAATTGACTTTCAGCGACCCAAACGGAGGCGGCCAAACCCTGCAATAGCGCCCGCCTCCGTCTTGGGATGCATCAACTGAATGTCAGGCGGGCGCTACGGGAATCCGGGCGTGAGCTAACTTTCGGGCGATAAAGACCTGGTGCGGCGATAGCGAATTTCTAGACCTATACATTTAGGGGCTGTATTAGTTTGAGGGTCTGTATTAGTTTCAGCGCCAGTATTAGTTTGAGCGACTGTATAGTTTGAGGACCTGTATTAGTTTGAGCGACTGCATTAGTTTGAGGCTCTGTATTAATTTGAGGGGCTCTATTAATTTGAGGGTCTGCATCATTTTGAGGGAATGCATTAGTTTGAAGGTCAGGATTAATTTGAGGGTCTGTATTATTTTGAGGGGCTGTATTAGTTTGTGGGGCTGTATTAGTTTGAGGGGCTGTATTACTTCGAGGGGCTGTATTAGTTTGAGGAGCTGTATTCTTTTGAGGGTCTGCATTATCTTGAGGGACTGTATTAGTTTGACGGGCTGTATTATTTTGAGGGGATGTATTTTTTGAGGGGCTGTGTTAGTTTGAGGGACTGTATTACTTTGAGGGGCTGTATTAGTTTGAGAAGCTGTATTAGTTTGAAGATCTGTATTAGTTTGAGGGACTGCATTAGTTTGAGGAACTCTATTTGTAAGAGGGACTGTATTAGTTTGAGGGGCTGTACTAGTTTAAGGAGCTGTATTAGCTTGAAGAGCTATATTAGTTTGAGGTATTTTGTTATTTTGAGGGGCTGTATTTGTTTGAGTGGCTTTATTTGTTTGAGGGTCTGTGTTAGTGTGAGGAGCTGTATTAGTTTGAGGAGCTCTATGACTTTGAGGGGCTGTAATTGTTTCAGGGGCAGTAATTGTTTGAAGGGCTATATCAGTTTGAGGTTTTGTATTAGTTTGAGGGACTGTATTCGTTTGAGTTACTGTATTATTTTGAGGGACTGTATTATTTCGAGGGACTGTATTAATTTGAGGGACTGTATTATTTCGAGTTGCTGTATTTGTTTGAGGGACTATTATTTTGAGTTGCTGTATTAGTTTAAGAGGTTGTATTATTTGAGTGGCTGTATTATTTTGAGGTGTTGTATTAGATTGAGGGTCTGTATTAATTTGAGGAGCTGTATTAGTCTGAGGGTCTGTATTTATTTGAGGGTCTGTATTCGTTTGAGGGACTGTACTAGTTTGAGGGACTGTATTACGTTGAGAGGCTGTATTAGTTTAGGGGGCTGTATTAGTTTGAGGGTCTGTATTAGTTTGAGTGGCTGTATTTTTTTGAGCGGCTGTGTTAGTGTGAGGAGCTTTGTTAGTTTAAGGAGCTGTATGTGTTTGAGGGGCTGTATTAGTTTGACGGTCTGTATTAGATTGAATAAGTGTATTAGTTTGGGGGAGCTGTGTCATTTTGAAGATCTGTATTCTTTTTAGGTGCTATATTAGTTTGAGGGCATGTATTAGTTTGAGGCGCTTTATTATTTTGAAGGGCTGTATTAGTTTGAGGGTCTGTATTCGTTTGAGGTACTGAATTAGTTTAAGGGGCTGTATTAATTTGAGGGGCTGTATTAGTTTGCAGTACTGTATTAGTTTGAGGGACTGTGTTAGTTTGAGGGACAGTATTATTTCGCGTTGCTGTATTTGTTTGATGGACTATTATTTTGAGGTGCTCTATTAGTTTGAGAGGTTGTATTACTTTGAGAGGCTGCATTATTTTGAGGTTCTGATTTAGATTGAGGGTCTGTAATAATTTGAGGGGCTGTATTAGTCTGAGGGTCTGTATTATTTTGAGGGACTCTATTAGTTTGAGGGACTGTATTAGTTAGAGGGATGGTATTATGTTGAGAGGCTGTATTAGTTTGACGGTCCATATTAGATTGAATAAGTGTATTAGTTTGGGGGGGCTGTGTTAGTTTGATGGTCTGTATTTTTTTTCGGTGCTGTATTAGTTTGAGGGCATGTATTAATTTAAGGTGCTGTACTTTTTGAGGGGCTGTATTAGTTTGAGGGTCCCTATTCGTTTGAGGTACTGAATTAGTTTGAGGGGCTGTATTAATTTGAGCGGCTGTATTAGTTTGAGGGACTGTATTAGTTTGAGGGACTGTATTAGTTTGAGGAATGGTATTACGTTGAGTGGCTGTATTAGTTTGAGGTGCTGTATTAGTTTGAGGGGCTGTATTAGTTTGAGGTTCTGTATTAGTTTGAGGTTCTTTATTAGATTGAGGGACTCTATTAACTTGAATAGCTGTATTTGTTTCAGGGGCTTTGTTATTTTGAGGAGCTATACTAGTTTACTCCGACGTGTTAGTCTGAGGAGCCGTATTAGTGTGAGGGACTGGATTAGTTTGAGTGGCTGTATTAGTTTCAGACCTGCATTTGTTTCATAGAAACATAGAACATAGGAGCAGGAGTAGGCCATTCGGCACTCTATCCTTCTCTGCCATTCAATGCGATCATGGCTGATCATCCAAATTCAGTCCCCGGACCCCGCTTTCTCCCCATACACCTTGATCCCCTTATCCTTAAGAAATATATCCAACTACTTCTTGAATATATTTAATGAATTGGCCTCTACTGCTTTCAGTGGTAGAGAATTCCACAGGTTCACCACTCGCTGGGCGAAGGAATTCCTCCGCATTTCTGTCCTAAAAGGCCCACACCTTATCCATAGAGAGTGAACCTTGGTTCTGGATTCCCCGACCACCGGGAGCATAATCACTGCATCAAGTCTGTCCAGTCCTGCCAGTATTTTATAAGGTTCAGGGACTGTATTAGTTTGAGGTCTGTATTAGTTTGAGGAGCTGTATTAGTTTGAGGTGCTGTATTAATTTGAGGGGTTGTATTAGTTTCAGGACCTGTATTCGTTTTGGGGACAGTATTAGTTTTAGGAGCTGTATTAGTTTGAGGGACTGTATTAGTTTGAGTGACTGTATTACTTTGATTGTCTGTATTAGTTTCAGGGTGATGTGCCTTCAATAACCACAAAACTAGAAGTTATAGATTTAAACAAGTTGGCTTTTAATCACTAAGATCAGAGCTAACATCTCAGCACACTGACTGGCTCACAGGAATGAGTCAGAGAAGTCAGGGAAGAGGAAGTGAAACTATACACCGTGTGCGGGAGGGTAATATACATGAGTGCAAAAGGAATACAGGCAAGCCAAACACATTTCATTACATTCACCCCTTCTTTAGATTTAGTCCATTGGGGCGATGTTTCTTAAAAGTTGGTATAAGTGAGTCTGTCAGGAGGTTTTGCGGTTCTCAGTGATCGACGCAAAGCCGGTTGGGGTGCCTCTAGGGGATTGGATTCTGGTTCCTCCGCTGTCCGGGCCTCCGCAGTGTCTTCCAGGTTATCTGCAGTGTCCTCCAGGTTAAAGTTGTGTATTGATACCTCTGGGATGCCTGTCTCTTTTTGGTGAAGGTCTTCCTCGGGTAGTCTCTCATCGTTCTCTCCACTCCCCGAGGGAGCGAGGTCTTTTATAGAAACAGTGTCCTCTCGCCCGTCAGTGTATTCGATATAGGCGTACTGAGGGTTTGCATGGAGGAGCTGTACCTTTTCCACAAGGGGGTCCGTTTTATGGCCTCACACGTGCTTCCGCAATCGTACTGTCCCCGGAGACGTCAGCCACGCGGGTAGAGATATGCCCGAGGTAGATTTCAGGGGGAAAACGAACATCTTTTTGTGAGGGGTGGCGTTAGTGGCTGTACATAACAGAGACCTTATGGATTGGAGCACGTCTGGGAGGACTTCCTGCCAGCGGGAGGTCGGAAGGCCTTTTGACTTTAAGGCTAACGTGACAGCCTTCCAAACAGTAGCATTCTCCCTTTCCACTTGCCCATTACCCCGGGGGTTGTAGCTAGTGGTTCAGCTTGTGGCTATCCCCTTTGAGAGCAAGAACTGGCGCAGTTCGTCACTCATAAATGACGTCCCCCTATCGCTGTGTATGTAGTTCGGCATGCCAAACATGCAGAATAGATTACCGAGACACTTGATGACCGTGGCACTGGTCATGTCTGGGCAGGGAATGGCGAAGGGGAAGCGGGAATATTCAACGATGATATTGAGGAAGTATACGTTACGGTCAGCAGAGGGAAGGGGTCTCTTGAAGTCCAGACTTAGGCGCTCGAATGGCCGTGTGGCTTTGATAAGGTGTGCACGGTCAGGCCTGTAGAAACGAGGCTTGAATTCCGCACAGATGCGGCAGGCTCTGGTCATTGCCCTGACCTCCTCGATGGAGTGGGGCAGATTGCGGGACTTTATAAAATGGTATAGTCGGGTGACTCCTGGGTGACAGAGGTCGATGTGGAGACCCTGTAATTTGTCCGTATGAATGCTGGCACACATTCCCCGCGATAGGGCGTCTGGGGGTTCATTAAGGGCTCCCGGCCTGTACATAATATCATAGTCGAACGTGGATAGTATTTTGTCATTCTTGATTTTCCCCCTTTGTTTGTTATTAAACATGAAAGCCACCGATCGCTGGTCGGTGAGCAGGGTGAAACGTTTGCCGGCTAGGTAGTGTCTCCAGTGCCGCACTGCCTCCACTATAGCCTGTGCCTCCTTCTCGACAGAAGAGTGCTTGATTTCAGGTCCCTGAAGGTTTCCGGAGAAGAAGGCCACAGGTCTCCCAGCCTGATTGAGGGTCGCAGCTAAGGCAAAGTCTGACACATCGCTTTCGACTTGAAAGGGAATGCTTTCGTCCACTGCACACAGTGCAGCCCTTTCAATGTCCTGTTTGATACTGGTGAATGCCTCCCGAGCTTCGGCTGATAGTGGGAAGGACGTCGATTTAATGAGGGGTCGGGCCTTATCAGAGTAATTGGGCACCCATTGGGCATAATACAAAAAAAATCCCAGGCACCTTTTTAAAGCTTTGGGATTGTGTGGCAGGGGCAGTTCCTTTAGGGGGCGTATTCGGTCAGGCTCCGGTCCAATTACCCCATCTTCCACCACACAGCCGAGGATACAGAGATGGGTTGTGTTGAAGACACATTTGTCTTCGTTGTAGGTTAGATTCAGCTTTAGGGCAGTTTTTAAAAATCTCGCAAGATTTAGATCGTGGTCTTGCTGGTTGTGCCCGCAGATACTGATATTGTCCAGATAGGGGTAGGTAGCTTGTAGTTTATTCTCGTCAACCATGCGGTCCATCTCACGTTGGAAGACCGAGACCCCATTTGTTACCCCGAAGGGCACTCTGAGAAAATGGTAGCGGCGTCCGTTCGCCTCGAAGGCGGTGTATGGGCGGTCCTCCGCTCTAATGGGGAGCTGGTGATACGCGGATTGAGGTCGATAGTCAAGAAGGCTCGGTATTGCGCAATCTGGTTGACCATTTCTGATATGCGGGGTAAAGGGTAGGCGTCCAGCTGAGTATAAATATTAACAGTTTGGCTGTAGTCAATTACCATCCATTTCTTTTCGCTATTTTTAACTATGACTACTTGGGCACGGCAGGGACTGGTACTGCATTCAATAATGCCTTCCCACAGGAGTCCGTCCACTTCCGCCTTGATAAAGTGTCTGTCTTCCAGACTGTACCGTGTACTTTTGGTCGCTATGGGCCTACAGTTCGGAGCGAGATTAGCGAATAAAGAGTGCGGGCTGATTTTTAAGGTTGATAGGCCACAGACTGTGAGTGGTGGCAGGGACCAGCCATATGCTAGTGTGACACTTTCGTGGTGGCACTGGAAGTCCAGGCCCAAGATTACATTAACACAGAGTTCTGGCATCACGAGGAGTTTAAAATCCTTGTAGTCCGTGCCTTTTACAGTCAGTGTTACCACACAGTAGCCCAAAATGTCCGAAGTGTGCGGCTTAGCAGCGATAGCAATTCTGCTCTGTGTAGGGGTTACTGTTAATGAGTGCTGCCGTACCAGGCTAGGGTGGATAAAACTGTCGGTGCTCCCACAGTCAATTAAATATTTAGTTAAATTTCCGTTCACCTGTATGTCCATCATAGATTTTGTCAACGGGTGTGGCCTGGATTGATCCACCGTGATTGAAGCCACTGTTGGGCCCTGGGCGGCCATTGAGTCGGGAAAAGATGGCAGACCCCAAGATGGTGGCCCGCACGGCACGCACGAGGCGGTGACGGAGATGGAAATCGGATTCCCCCTGCAGACTTTGCTAAAATGCCCCTTTTCCTTACATTTGAAGCATGTCGCGTCCTTCGCTGGGCATCATTGTCTGGGGTGCTTGGCCTGGCCGCAGAAGTAGCATTTCGGGCCTCGAGACATTGCCGCTGTAGTAGGACTCCTGGGTGAACTTTTGTGTGGGGACACCGGCGGTGTAGATCTGGTCTGAGACCTGGATGGGGAAGATGGCTGATTCCAAGATGGTGGTCCGCTCGGCGCACACGAGGCGGTGAGGGCCACATGGCCGGAAGAATAAGAGGCAGAGTTTTTCTCGGCCACGTCCAGCGATCGCGCAGTGGCCACTGCCTTTTTTAAGTCCAGGACCTCCTTCTCCAGCAGTCTCTGCCGGATATAATTCGATTTGAGGCCCGTGATGAAGGAATCGCGGACCAATTCGTCAGAGTACGCGTTGGCCGTCACAGCCTTGCAGTTACAGTCCCGGACCAAGTCCTTTAGGCCCTGTAAGAAATCGTCCATTGATTCTCAGGTCGCTGCCTGCGTGTAGCCAGCAGATGTCTGGCGTACACTTCGTTTACTGGCCTCTGGTATAGGGCCTTCAGGATAGTGATGGCCTCCGTGTAAGAGGTGGCGTCCCGGATGAATGAATAAATCCGATGATTAACGCGAGTAGTCAGTAGACTCAGTATATCTATCTCGCGAGTGGATGAGGCCCTCGCAAAGAGTTCGAAGCATTTGAGCCAGTGTCCAAATTGATTTGATGCTTCAGCAGAATGTGGATTCAAGTCCAGACGCTGTGGTTTTAGGAGTCGATCCATCCTAGTATTCTTTAGTGATTAAAATTGACGTGCCATCAATAACCACAAAACTAGAAGTTATAGATTTAAACAATTTGGCTTTTAATCACTAAGATCAGAGCTAACGTCTCAACACACTGACTGGCTCACAGGAATGAGTCAGAGAAGTCAGGGAAGAGGAAGTGAAACTATACAGCGTGTGAGGGAGGGTAATGTACCTGAGTGCAAAACGAATACAGGCAAGCCAAACACATTTCATTATACAGGGGCTGTTTTAGTTTGAAGGGCTGAATTTGTTTGAGGGGCTATGTTAGTTTGAGTGACTGTGTTACTTCGAGGAGCTGTATTAGTTTGAGGAGCTGTATTAATTTGAGTGTCTGCATTAGTTTGAGGGAATGTATTCGTTTGAGGGCCTGTATTAATTTGAGGGGCTGTACTTGTTGAGGGGCTGTGTTAGTTTGAGGGACTGTATTACTTTGAGGGGCTGTATTAATTTAAGTATCTGTATTAGTTGGAGGGTCTGTATTAGATTGAGGGACTGCAGTACTTTGAGAAATGTATTAGTTTGAGGGGCTGTATTAGTTTGAGTGGCTGTATTAGTTTTAGGAGCTGTATTAATTTGAGGAGCTATATTAGTTTGAGGTGTTGTGTTTGTTTGAGGGGTTGTATTTGTTTGAGTGACTGTATTTGTTTGAGGGGCTGTGTTAGTGTGAGGAACCGTATTAGTTTGAGGAGCTGTATGAGTTTGAGGGGCTGTTTCAGTTTGAGGGGCTGTAATATTTTGAGGGACTGTATTAGTTGGAGGTGTTGTATTAGTTTGAGGGGGTGTTTTTGTTTGATGGTCTGTATTAGATTGAAGATGTGTATTATTTTGGGGGGTTGTGTTAGTTTGATGTTCTGTTTTCGTTTCAGGTGCTGTATTATTTTGAGGGGCTCTATTACTTTGAGGCGCTGTATTATTTTGAGGGGCTGTATTAGTTTGAGGGGCTGTATTCGTTTGATGCACTGAATTAGATTGAGGGGATGTCATAATTTGAGGGGTTGGATTAGTTTGACGGGCTGTATTAGTTTGAGGGCCTGTATTATTTTGAGGGACTGTATTAGTTTGAGGGACTGTATTAGTTCAAGTTGCTGTATTTGTTTGAGGGACTATTATTTTGAGGTGCTATATTAGCTTGAGAGGTTGTATTACTTTGAGAGGCTGTATTATTTTGAGGTGTTGTATTAGTTTCAGGATCTGTATTAATTTGAGGGGCTGTATTATTTTGAGGGGCTGTATTCGGTTGATGTACTGTATTAGTTTGAGGGGCCATATAAGTTTGAGAGGCTGTATTAGTTTGTAGGACTGCATTACTTTGAGTGGCTATATTAGTTTGAGTGTCTGTATTAGTTTGAGGGTCTGTATTTGTTTGTGGGACTGTATTATATTGAATTGCTGCATTTGTTTGAGGGGCTGTGTTAGTTTGAGGAGCTGTATTAGTTTGAGGTGATGTGTTAGTTTGAGGAAATATATTAGGTTGAGGGACTGTATTATTTTATGGGGCTCTATTATTTTCACGGTCTTTATTAGTTTCATCGAAACATAGAAGATAGGAGCAGGATTAGGCCATTCGGCCCCTCTAGCCTCCTCCATCATTCAATGCGATCATGACTGATCATCCAATTTCAGTTCCCGGTTCCTGCTAACTCCACAGTCACTTGATCCATTTTACCTTCCTAATATATTTAATGAATTGGCCTCCACCGCCTTCTGTGGTAGAGAATTCCACAGGTTCACCACTCGCTGGTTGAAGAAATTCCTCCGCATTTCTGTCCTGAAAGGCCTACCCCTTATCCTTAGACAGTGACCCTTGGTTCTGGATTCCCGACCATCGAGAACATGATCCCTGCATCAAGTCTGTCCAGTCCTGCCAGTATTTTATAAGTTTCAGGGACTGTATTAGTTCGAGGGACAGCATTAGTTTGAGGAGCTGTATTAGTTTGAGGGACTGTATTAGTTTGAGGGATTGTATTACTTTGAGGGGCAGTATTAGTTTGAGAGTCTGTATCAGTTTGAGAGACTGTACTAGTTTGTAGGTCAGAATTGGTTTGAGGGACTGTATTAGTTTGAGGGGCTGTATTTGTTTGAGGGGCTGTGTTAGTTTTAGGGACTGTATTACTTCGAGGGGCTGTATTAGTTTGAGGAGCTGTATTAGCTTGAGCGTTTGCATTAGTTTGAGGGACTGTATTAGTTTGAGGTGCTGTATTATTTTGAGGGGCTGTATTAGTTTGAGGGGCTGTGTTAGTTTGAGCGACTGTATTACTTTGAGTGGCTGTATTCGTTTGAGGAGCTGTATTATTTCGAGGACCTGTATTAGTTTGAGGGTCTGAATTAGTTTGTGGAACTGTATTAGTTTGAGGGAATGTATTAGTTTGAGGTGTTGTACTTGTTTTAAGAGCTGTATTAGTTTTTGGTGTTGTGTTAGTTTGAGGGGCTGTATTTCTTTGAGGTTTTGTGCTATTATGAGGGGCTGTATTTGTTTGAGTGGCTGTATTTATTTGAGGGGCTGTGTTAGTTTGAGGAGCTCTATGAGTTTGAGGGGCTGTAAGAGTTTGAAGGGCTGTATTAGTTTGAGGAGCTGAGTTAGTTTCAGGGTCTGTATTATTTCGAGGGACTGCATTAGTTTGAGGAGCTGTATTAGTTTGGGGGACTGTATTAGTTTGAGGGACTGTATTTCTTTGAGGGGCAGTATTAGTTTGAGGGTCTTTATCAGTTTGAGAGACTGCACTCGTTTGTGGGTCAGAATTGGTTTGAGGGGCCCTATTAGTTTGAGGGGCTTTATTTGTTTGAGGGGCTTGTTTGGTTTTAGAGACTGTATTACTTCGAGGGGCTGTATTAGTTTGAGGAGCTGTATTAGTTTGAACGTCTGCATTAGTTTGAGGGACTGTATTAGTTTGAGATGCTGTATTACCTTGAAGGGCTGTATTAGTTTGAGGGGCTGTGTTAGTTTGAGCGACTGTATAACTTTGAGGGGCTGTATTTGTTTGAGGAGCTGCATTATTTGGAGGGCCTGTATTAGTTTGAGGGACTGAATTAGTTTGTGGAACTGTATTAGTTTGAGGGATTGTATTAGTTTGAGGTGTTGTACTAGTTTGAGGAGCTGTATTCGTTTTAGGTGTTGTGTTAGTTTGAGGGGCAGTATTTATTTGAGGTGTTGTGTTATTATGAGGGGCTGTATTTGTTTGAGTGGCTGTATTTGTTTGAGGGGCTGTGTTAGTTTGAGGAGCTGTATGAGTTTGAGGGGCTGTAATAGTTAGAGGGGCTGTATTAGTTTGAGGAGCTGTATTAGTTTGATGTGTTGTGTTAATTTGAGGGGCTGTATTGCTTTGAGTGGCTGTACTTTTTTGTGGGGCTGTGTTAATGTGAGGAGCTGTATGAGTCTGAGGGGCTGTAATAGTTTGAGGGTCTGTAATAGTTTGAGAGACTGTATTCGTTTGAGAGGCTGTATTTGTTTGAGGGACTGTATTAGTTTGGTAAGCTGTATTAGTTTGAGTGACTCTATTCGTTTATTGGTCTGTATCAGATTGAAGATGTGTATTCGTTTGGGGGGCTGTGTTAGTTTGAACGTCTGTATTCGTTTCAGGTGCTGTATTAGTATGAGGGGCTCTATTTCTTTGAGGCGCTGTATTAGCTTGAGGGGCTGTATTAGTTGGAGGGGCTGTATTTTTTGAGGGGATGTATTATTTTGAGGGGCTGTATTAGTTTGAGGGGCCGTATTAGTTTTAAGGGCTCTATTAGTTTGAGGGTCTGTATTATTTTGAGGTACTCTATTAGTTTGCGGGTCAGTATTAGTTTGAGGGACTGTATTAGTTTGAGCGACTTTATTAGTTTGAGGGGCTGTATTTGTTTGAGGTGCTGTGTTAGTTTGCGGTACTGTATTACTTTGAGGGGCTGTATTACAGTGAGGATCTGTATGAATTTCAGGGTCTGTACAAGTTTGAGGGACTGTATTAGTTTGAGGGGCTGTATTAGTTTCAGTGCCTGAATTAGTTTGAGGGACTCTATTAGTTTGAGGAGCTGCATTAGTTTGAGGGACTGTATTAGTTTGAGGGACTGTATTATTTTGAGGGGCAGTATTTGTTTGAGGGGCTGTATTAGTTTGAGTGTCTGTAATAATTTGAGGGTCTTTATTAGTTTGAGGAGCTCTATTAGTTTGAGGGTCTGTATTAGTTTGACGGACTGTATTAGTTTGAGCGTCTGTATTAGTTTGAGGTACAGTATTAGATTGAGGAGCTGTACTAGTTTGAGGTTCTGTATTAGTTTGTGGGGCTGTATTAGTTTGAGGGGCTGTATTAGTTTGAGGAGCTGTATTAGCTTGAGGATCTGTATAAGTTTGAGGTCTGTATTATTTTGAGAATCTGTATTAATTTGTGAGACTGTATTAGTTTGAGGGGCTGTATTAGTTTCAGGGCCTGTATTCGTTTGAGGGACGGCATTAGTGTGTGGAGTTGTATTAGTTTGATGCGCTGTACTAGTTTGAGGGGCTGTATTAGTTTGAGGTGTATTAGTTTTAGTTGCTGTAGTAGTCTGATGGGCTTTATTTGTTTGAGGGGCTGCAATTGTTTGAGGAGCTGTGTTAGCATGAGGAGTTGTATTAGTTTGAGGAGCTGTATTAGTTTGTGTGTCTGTATTAATTTGAGGGGCTGTAATATTTTGAGGGGCTGTATTAGTTTGAGGGGCTGTATTAGTTTGAGGGTCTGTAACAATTTGAGGGTCTTTATTAGTTTGAGGAGCTCTATTAGTTTGAGGGTCTGTATTAGTTTGACGGACTGTATTAGTTTGAGTGTCTGTATTAGTTTGAGGTACAGTATTAGATTGAGGAGCTGTACTAGTTTGAGGTTCTGTATTAGTTTGTCGGGCTGTATTAGTTTGAGGGGCTGTATTAGTTTGAGGAGCTGTATTAACTTGAGGATCTGTATAAGTTTGAGGTCTATATTATTTTGAGAATCTGTATTAATTTGTGAGTCTGTATTAGTTTGAGGGGCTGTATTAGTTTCAGGGCCTGTATTCGTTTGAGGGACGGCATTAGTGTGTGGAGTTGTATTAGTTTGATGCGCTGTACTAGTTTGAGGGGCTGTATTAGTTTGAGGTGTATTAGTTTTAGTTGCTGTAGTAGTCTGATGGGCTTTATTTGTTTGAGGGGCTGTAATTGTTTGAGGAGCTGTGTTAGCATGAGGAGTTGTATTAGTTTGAGGAGCTGTATTAGTTTGTGTGTCTGTATTAATTTGAGGGGCTGTAATATTTTGAGGGGCTGTATTAGTTTGAGGGGCTGTATTAGTTTGAGGTGTTGTATTAGTTTGAGGTGCTGTATTAGTTTGAGGGGCTGTTTTTGTTTGAGGGGCTGTAATTGTTTGAGGAGCTGTCCTAGTTTGAGGAGCTGTATTTGTAGTTTATGTGCCTTTAAGACAGAACTACTTTTGCAGCTCCAGTATACTGTAGTACTGGCAGTGACCACACCTGTATATAAGTCTTGCACATGCCTCTGAACCCCAAGTCTTGAGACTAACCTCCTCCAGGAAATACCTGTTTATTGTTAAGTTACAGCATCCGTGTGGTTTTTGAAAAACAGCATACTCTCAGAATCACGGATCTAACAGTGGCGACGAGTGTCGATTCGAATACCCCTGCAACTCTGCATTTCCCTTCGAGGATTCGTACCGTGAGGGCGGTGAAAGAAAAAAAAAAGTCAAGGCCAGGAACACGGGCGTCGACCACGAGCAACCGCCCAGTCGTCCGGCAGAGAGTGAACATCACAGGGGAGGCTGCGGAGAGCCGGGCTTGGATCCCCAGCCACGACGGTCAGCAAGAGACTGAAGACAGGCCCAGCGCAGACCCTTCCCGAACAGCGGCGGTGGAGAGAAAGCCGAGCAGCGTCGACGGGGTTAGACAGATGGTGAAGCGCACAGGGCGCAGCCGGGGGCTGAAAACCGAGCGGCGTCGAGAAAAAAAAACAAACCGGAGAGAGAGAGGGTAAAGCAACAGCCAGGTTCAGTACCGAGCGGCATCGAGAAAAAAAAGAAAAAAAGAATGCACAGAGCAAAGCCAGGGCTCAAGGGCTGAACAGTGTCCGCGGGGAGAAGAATGGAGAGCGCGGGAGACACCATTGAGCTGCGGAGAAGAAGGAAGAGTGCTGGAGATGCCATTTTTAGAAGCCGCAGCAGAGAATAAGGGCAAGCGCCGGAAGGAAGGAAAGCGCGGGAGATGCCATTTTGTGCCAGGGGAGAAGAAGGGGAAGCACGGGAGATGCCATTTTTGACAGTTAAATCACACCCAGGGATGACAAAGAGTGGCAGTATCTCTACGTTCGACAATGAAATCGAAGATTGGGCGATATATGTGGAACATATTGAGATGTACTGCAGGGCGAATGAAGTGCCAGATGCTAGTAAAGCATTGGTTTTGCTATTTTCCATGGGTGCAAAAACTTATGGGTTACTGCGAAATCTAATAATCCCAGAGAAGCCGGTGAACAAGAATTTCGAATGCATAGTAGAAATCCTACAGGACCACGTAAACCACACACCGCTGCTGATAGCAGAACGATTTAAGTTCCATAAAAGGGACCAACACAAAGACGAAAACAATGCTGAGTACCTAATGCAACTTCGCAAGCTATCGAAACACTGCCAGTTCGGAGCGGGACTAGCAGATACGTTAAGGGACAAGTTTGTGTGTGGGCTACAAAGTGAAGGAACCCAGAAACGGCTTCTATCAGAAAAGGATCTTACGCTGGACAAGGCTTGCAGTATGGCAGTATCACATGAAGCAGCCGCAAGGGGAGCTGAAGAGATACAACGGAGACTGCAAGAATATGGCACCAATGAAATGTCCTATGGAACAGAGAAGTGTATTCGCTGCGGCAGAAGGATTGTTGGTTCAAGGACCAAGTGTGCAGGCAGTGTGGAAAAGCAGGACATAGCAAGAGTCTGCAGGTCTGGGAAGAAAACCAGCAGTAAGAAATCTCCACAGGAGAAGTACAAAAAGGTACACCAGGTGATGGACAGTGGTTCCGACGAACAGAAAAGTGACACAGGCTCCGGAAGCAATCAGCTGGGTTCTCTGAAGCTACATAAGGTAACCAAAATGGATGATCACCAGACTATCTGGGTTACACTCAAGATAGACGGAGTCCAAGTGAAAATGGAATTGGACACAGGATCAGCCCTAACAGTCATAAACCAAAGGGACTACATGCGGCTATTTTCATATATACCCTTGAAAGCTACACAGATTATCTTGAACATGTATACGGGGCAAAAAGTCTACCCCAAAGGAAAAATAAGGGTGAAAGTGATATATAAATGCCAGGAAATACCTAAAATGGATATATATGTATTGCCAGATGGAGGGCCACCACTGCTAGGACGTGAATGGATCCGGAAGATACAATTAGATTGGCATTCCATACAGGCACTGAAGGTTGAGGCTAAAAAGGATGACGACGCCACACCGGGACGACTGTCAAAAATGATAACTGACGCAAAAGAAGTGTTCCAGGAGGGACTAGGAACACTAAAATGCATAACAGCAACGATTAAAACAGAGGTAAATGCAAGCTCAAAGTTGCTTAAGGCGAGACCAGGGCCTTATGCGATCAGACCAGCTGTCGAAGCAGAGCTGGAAGGGTTGGAACGTTCAGGAGTACTGTCCAAAGTGGACTGGAGCGAGTGGGCTACACCCATCGTTCCTGTAATGAAGAGGTCGTTGAGTAATACGCCTGGGGAACCAGAGAAGGTCCGCATCTGTGGGGATTTTAAGGTGACAGTGAACCCAGTCCTTCACACGGTACAATATCCGCTTCCACGAATTGATGATATTTTTGCCTCGCTATCTGGAGGTAAACGCTTCACCAAAATTGAACTAGCCCAGGCGTACTTGCAAATGGAGGTTGAAGAAGCTTCGAAACAATACCTTACGATTAACACTCATAAAGGTCTCTAACAATACAACCGGCTGGTGTTTGGAGTAGCCTCGGCTCCGGCTATCTGGCAAAGGGCGATGGATCAGGTCCTGCAAGGGATTCCAGGGACCCAGTGTTATTTGGACGACATCTTGGTCACGGGCGAAAATGACAGTGATCACCTCGCCAACTTGGAGAAAGTGCTCACCAGATTGAAGGAGTATGGGCTAGTAGCTAATCGCCACAAATGCGAGTTTTTCCAGAAACAGATCTCGTATTGTGGCCACGTCATCGATAAAGAGGGGTTACATATGTCCCCTGAAAAGATTGAGGTGGTAGTCAAGGCTCCAGCAACGGAAAATGTGTCACAACTGAGGTCGTTCCTCGGGCTGGTAAACTACTACCACAAGTTCTTACCAAATTTGTCCAAGGTATTACACCCAATGAATACCCTACTGCAAACAGGGGTACCATGGAAGTGGGATGACGAACGTAGACGAGCTTTCCAGAAGTGTAAAGAATTGATCACGTCAAAAGAGGTGTTGGCCCATTTCAACCCAGCGCTACCAATTCGTTTGGCATGTGATGCATCACCCTATGGTATTAGAGCAGTGCTGTCGCACAAATTCCCAGACGGGTTGGAGAGGCCAGTAGCCTTTGCTTCTCGGTCACTAACCTCAGCCGAGCGCAACTACACCCAGATTGACAGGGAGGCCCTCAGCCTAGTATGGGGAGTAAAAAAATTCAACCACTATCTGCATGGGCAGAAGTTCACCTTGCTGACTGACCACCAACCACTTGTCTCCATCTTTAATCCTAAGAAGGGCGTTTGAGTGATGGCTGCACAACGGTTACAAAGATGGTCCCTGTTTCTAGGGGCGAATCAATATGAAATAGAATATAAAGGCACGAAACAGCATGGGAACGCTGATGGGCTATCGCGCCTGCCACTGCCTACTGTGGAGGAAGCACCAGCAGTGGACCCTATCGAGATATTTTATTCGTCAATAATTGAACGATTGCCAGTAACGAACGTGGATATAGAGAAGGAGACCCGCAATGATCCGATGCTGTCTCGGGTATATGATTTGACGGTGAGGGGATGGCCAACACATGGCGACTCACTTTTGCCAGCATTCTCATCCAGAAGAGAACAGCTGTCAGTTTGCCATGGGACAGTGATGTGTGGATCCAGAGTGGAGATTCCACCCAAGTTAAGGGAGAGAATGCTAAATGAGCTACATGAAGGTCATCTGGGGGGAGTGAAAATGAAAAGCCTTGCAGGGGCTTGTGTGTGGCGGGCGGGAATCGATCAACAAATCGAAGACCTAACTAAGAGCTGCTTAGGATGCCAGAAGTTCCAAAATGCACCACCACATGCCCCTCTACACCCATGGGAGTGGCCCTCCTCTCCATGGCAACGGGTGAGTATTGATTTCGCTGGTCCATTCATGGACTCAATGTTCTTAATAGCAGTGGATGCTCATTCGAAGGGGCCTGAGGTGATAAAAATTGCCTCAACCACTACAGAGAAAACGATTGCAGTCCTACGGACCATATTTGCCAGAAACAGTTTGCCAGAGCAGATTTGCTCTGATAATGGACCACAGTTTGTGTCCGAAGAGTTTCAAAAATTTATGAGAAGGAATGGGGTAAGGCATTACACATCCGCTCCGTATCATCCAGCCTCAAATGGATTGGCTGAGAGTTTCGTACAAACCTTTAAGAAGGCGATAAAGGCCATGTGCGACGATGAAATTCCACTACAGCATAAGATGGACAATTTGTTATTAGCCTGCCGAAACGCGACACATGCAGTTACCAACCAGACCCCGGCCATACTGTTCTTTAACCGAAGGTTGAGATCTCGTCTGGACTTGCTCAGACGAAATGTGCGAAGGAATGTTGAGGACAAACAATTCCAGCACATCAATGAGAAGCCGACAAGGAGCTTCAATGTAGTACAACCAGTCTTGTCCAGTGACTATCGAACAGAGAAATGGCAACCCAGAACGATACGCACAAGGCAGGGGCCATTAAAGTACACAGTGGATTTCGGGGAGAACATTGTGAGACGCCACGTCGACCAGATCTTAGCGTCACAGGAATGCGTCAACCCCATGTCTCGAGTACCTGGGGATGAACCCGACATACCGGTAGCATCTACCTCAGTACCAGTAGCAGTTGAACCCGAAGAACTACCCGATGAAAAGGAGTCAGAATCGCCTCTGCAACAAGAACAAGAACCTCAGGAAAGGCGCTATCCCGAAAGGATCAGGAAGCCGCCCCAAAGACTAAATCTATAAATGGACTATTGTTGTTTAATGTGCTTGTTAAAGTGTTAATTGTTATTTGAATATTAGGGGTACTACTAATCTAAAAGGGGAGGATTTGTAGTGTATGTGCCTTTAAGACAGAATTACTTTTACAGCTCCTTTATACTGTAGTACCAGCAGTGATCACACCTGTATATAAGCCTTGCGCATGCCTCTGTACCCCCAGTCTTGAGACTACCCTCCTCCAGTAAATACCTGTTTACTGTTAAGTTACAGCATCCGTGTGATTATTGAAAAACAGCATACTCTCAGAATCACGGATCTAACAGTATTAGTTTCAGGAGTTGTATTAGTTTGAGGAGCTGTATTAGTTTGAGGGGCTGTGTTAGTTTGAGGAGCTGTATTAGTTTGAGTGGCTGTATTAGTTTGAGCAGCTGTATTTGTTTGAGGAACTGTATTAGATTGAGGGGCTGTGTTAGTTTGAGGAGATGTATTAATTTGAGGTGTTGTGTTAGTTTGAGGACGCATGGAAGCAAATTCCACACTTTAATTACTTAACTGAATGGCCACAGTAAAGAGGGCAGCCACATCCCAGAATGCAGAAGAGCAGCCCTTTGAGGCACACTAGAACATTAGGAATTTTATTACTGAATGTCTGCAGAGAGTGAAGCGCATTACTGGATCAAGATGAGATCTCGAGTTGGCCTAATGGTGTTTGAAACAACAACTCCATTGCTGGGAGAATACAGCTGGCAATTTCCATTCGCTAATTAACGAGATCAGAATTCTCCAGTCTTTGGAGTGGTCCAGTACAATCTCAGCACTAAATATATTCTATCAATCAGGGAATTAACTCGGCTGTCGTCATCTGTATGTTGAAATTTTTTAAATAATTATTTTGAATGATGTTGCAAGCTCAACTTCCCCGTGGAAATCCCTCACAGTATAAATTAAAGTCTCTGGGAATGTATCTCTCAGATTATAATTCAGCGAGATTGCCTGCAGCACGAACGGTCACATCACTTCTCACAGAAAATGCATCGGCCAATTCAACATGTTCGTAAAATATACTACATGATCATTGCTGTCATTGGTGGTCCTGGTAAGTGACTATAGCCATTGAAGTTGTGTAAATCAGTGTCTGAACAGGTCTCTGGTTTTGCTCTGTGACTGAAAATGTTACATCCCGATGTAATGGTCTCCGTTATACAGGCAATAGATCATTGATGTCATTCTGCTAAGTCAAATGTCTTGACTTTCCTGTGCGGTTTTATTCTATTGTCTTACCTTACAATAAACCTCTGTTTGTAACACCCAGGCTCACGGAATTATTAAATTATCGCCTTTAATTGAATTAGGTGTATTGTTGAATCAGATAATCAGTGCGGACAACTCTCTGAGAGAAGCTATTACTGGGACTGTCTGTCACTGTAGAATTGTACTGAGTGTGGGTCACTAACCGGAGTGGATCACCTGACCCCAGTGGCCATATATTACTGGGAGTATCTGTCACTGTAGAACTGTACTGAGTTTGGGTCACTAACCGGAGATGATCACCTGACCCCAGTGGCCATATATTACTGGGAGTATCTGTCACTGTAGAACTGTGCTGAGTTTGGGTCACTAACTGGAGATGATCACCTGACCCCAGTGGCCATGTATTACTGGGAGTATCTGTCACTGAAGAGCTATTGAGAGTGGGGCACTAACCAGAGTGAAAGAAGTCGGCTGTATATTGAAATAATTGTTTCAGGTGACTGATCTCTTCCCTCCGTGGAGCTGCCCTCGTGTTCTACGAATTGGTGACAAATGGGAATATTTGTTGCTATTATAATCCTGTCTCGGCTCAGACACGGGGAATGCTTGAATAGTAATTTCCAATCTCTTTTCCCTTCTGTGTTTTCCAGTTAATTTATTGGCGATTGTGATCCTGTCCCGGGGAAAGTGCGGACTCTCCACCTGCACCACTCGCTACCGGGTGGCCATGGCAGCAGCCGATCTCCTGGTCATTATCACTGAGGTCATACTGAGGCAGATCAATTGGCATTATTACCCAGATTCTTTTCTGGACATCACCCCTGTGTGTAGTGTTATCAGTGTCCTGTCTCGTGCAGCCATGGACTGTTCTGTCTGGTTCACCGTCACTTTCACTTTTGATCGATTTGTGGCCATTTGTTGTCAGAAGCTGAAAACTAAATATTGCACTGAGAAAACTGCAGCTGTGGGTCTGGGAACAACTGGAATTCTGCTCTGTTTAAAAAGCGTTCCCTTATACTTTACAATAGAACCTAGAAAGATCATCAACGATGTGCCGTGGTTCTGTGTCCTAATACCAGGCTATTTTACTGAGCCCGGGTGGGTGGGATTTGACTGGTTTGATATGGTTTTAACCCCATTGCTCCCATTCGCTTTAATTCTGTTGCTCAACGCTCTGACAGTCAGACACATTTTAGTGGCCAGTCGAGTCCGTAAGGGACTGAGGGATGAGAGCAAGGGAGTGAAGCGCAGTGACCCAGAGATGGAGAGCAGAAGGAAGTCTATGAGTTTATGCTTCACCATATCCGGCAGCTTCATTCTTCTCTGGTTGGCATCTGTTATATTTTTCATTTATTATATCATTGCAGGAACAATGCTTTTTGGTACTACTTTCAAAGAGTCGGATTTATGCTGCGGAATTTAAATTGCTGCACAAACACATTTATTTATGTGGTGACCCAGTCCAAGTTTAGAGAGGAGGTGAAGAGGGCGTTGAAATATCCACTTACCCCAATTATTCAATTCATTAATAATCAGAAACAACTGAGCGCAGCCCAAAGGCGGCTCCCAGTGTTTCCAGTCCAGGAATATAATATTCAGCCCCAGACTGCCACCCACTGAATTACACCAGGAATCGCTGGTGATCTGAAAATACAACCAGCGGCGGGGCGGGGCTCTGTGTTTAGGACATGGCACTACTTCTGACTGACAGTTCCCATATTGCCTGTCTGGACAGGACCACTAGTTTGTTGTATTCAGTCTGAGTTCTGCTGCAAAGTGTCACTAAACCTATTTAGTGCAGCAATTCGTTTGCAGCTTCCAGATTAAGAGCCTCATCAATAGGTAGCAGACAGAGCGGAGCAACCGTTCAGAGGATTACATTACATCGAATATACAGCTAGTTTCTGCTGGTGTTTCTGCTCCACATGAGTCTCCTCCCATTGCAGCTACCTCATTTCAGCCTTTCCACATATCATTCTATTCCCTTTTCTCCAGTGAACTCGTCCAATTTCCTTTTGATAGCATCTAAGCTATTTGCTTCAACCAGTTCCTGTGGTAGTGAGTTCCACATTCTGAACACTTTCTGAGAAACGAAATTGCTCCCTATTTCCCTTTTGGATTTATTGGACATTACCTTGTATAATTGGCCCCCTAATTTTAGAAACTCCCACAAGTGGAAACCTTCTCTCCACATCCATTCATAATTGTCAACACCTCTATCAGGCCTCCTATACGTCCCCTTTCTTCCAAAGCAAAGTGTCCAACCTATTAAATCTACAGATAGCTGTGAATTCTCAGTCCTGGTGCCGTCCAACAAAGTATTTGTAAGACAGGAGCCATTGGCCCGCGCCACAAACTCCATTGCCCAGCCGCCAACTCCATCCATCTCCCAAACACCTGTTTAAGGCTGAACCTGACCATTCGCAATCTTGGTGTGGTATTTGGACGATTTCCCGACCAAATAGCCACTCCTTCACCAGGACGGCCTACTTCCACCTCCATAACATCGCTTAACTCCGGCCCTGCCTCAGCTCATCTGCTGCTCAAGGCTTCATCCATGTCTTTGCTGGCTCTAGACTTGGCAAATCCAATGCTCTTCCGGCTGGCTTCCCATCTCCCACTATCCATATACTTCAGCTCATCCAAAATTCTTGCTCGCCCCGAATCACAATAATCCCTGAACTCTGAGCTCGCTGACGTACATAGGCTCCCGGCTCGGCATCGCCTCATCTTTAAAATTACCATCCTTGTTTTCAAATCTCTACTTGGCCTCACTATCTCTGTAAACTCCACCAGCTCAATGAACTCCAGAGATCTGTGCGCTCCTACCAATCTGGCATCTTCCACATCCCCGATTTTAACCTCTACAACATTAGCGGCAGTACTTTCAGCTGCCTGGGTCCTACGCTCTGGGAACCCCTCCATAAACCTCCCTGCCTCTCGATCACTTCCTCCACCTTTTAATCTGTTCCTTAAAACTTACCTTTATTACCAAGCTTTGGTCATCTTTCTGAATATCTCCTTATGTGGCTCGTTTTCAAATTAAGTTTGAAACGCTCCTGTTATTTTACTACTTTAAATGAGCTGTAGAAATGTAAGTTTTTATTGTGAATATTGTTTGCACTTTCTCCAATGCTTCAATGTCCTTTTTATAGTAAAGAAAACATAACTACGCACTGTTGTCTAAGTGTGACATGGCCAGAGTCATATACAGGTTTAACACAAATTACAAAGTATTTGCAGCAAAGAAACAGGCCATTTGGCCCCAAATGTCCATGTTGGTGTTCATGCTCCACACGAGTCTCCTCCCAGCCTCCTTTATCTAATCCAGTCACAATATCCTTATGTTCCTTTCTCCATCATATGATTATCTCGCTTCTCCTTAAATATACCGATGTTATTCACACCAACTGCTCCCTGTGGTAGCGAATTCCACCTTCTCACCACTCGCTGAGTAAAGAAGTTTCTGCTGAATTCCCTATTGTACTTATTTATGACAATTTTAAATCCCCGAGTTCTAGTCACTCCCGCAAGGCGAAACACCTTCTCTAAGTTTACATTATAAAATGCATTCATATTCTTAAAGAACTCTCTGATCATCCCTCAGTCTTCCCCTCACTAAAGAAATGTGCCCCAGCCTGTTCAATCTTTCCTGATAGATATAACCTTAGTTCTGGTATCATTCTAGTAAATCCTTTTTTCACCTTCTCCAGTGCCTCTATGCCCATTTTATAAATTGAAGAGAGGAAATGTTCACAGTATTTCTAGTGCGGTCGAACCAAGCTTCAAACAAACTTAACGTAACAAACAGGACTGCCCTGGTAGACCCATCTTTTCAGCCTGTTTTTGCCACACAGAACTTATCTCTTCCTATCTCGACAGTATTTCTTCTCCCCTTGTCCAGTCTCTTCCCACCTGCATCTGTGACTCTTCCGACACCCTCCACCACTTTAACAGTTTCCAGTTTCCCGGCCCTAATCATCTCCTATTCACGATGGACATCCAATCCCCCACCAGGACGGCTTGAGGGCGCTCCGCTTCTTCCTTGAACAAAGGCCGAACCAGTCTCCATCCACCACCACCCTCCTCCGCCTGGCTGAACTTGTTCTAGCATTGAACAACTTCTCCATTGACGCCATTCACTTCCTCCAAATCAAAGGTGTTGCGATGGGAACCTGCATGGGTCCCAGCTCTGCCTGCGTTTCTGTGGGATATGTGGAACATTCGCTTTTCCAGTCTTCCTCAGGTCCATGGCCTCATTTTTTTCCCAGTAAGTTGATGACTGCATTGGTGCCGTTTCCTGCTCTCGCCCTGAACTGGAACATTTCAGTCACTTTGATTCCCTTTTCCACCCTTCTCTCGCCTTAACATGGTCCATCTCCTACTCTTCCTTTCCTTTACTCGACTTCTCTCTCTCCATCTCTGGGGATAGGCTCTGGACAAACATTCATTATAAGCCCACTGACTCCCACAGCTACCTGGACTACACTTCCTCCCTCCCCGCTTCCTGTAAGGACTCTATTCCTTTTTCCAATTTCTCCAACTCCGCCGTATCTGCTCTGGCGATGCCATCTGCCATACTACAGTTTCTGGCATGTCTTCCATTTCCTCAACAGGGGATTTCCCTGAACTGTGGTTGACATGGCCCTTGACCATATCTGCTCTATTTCCCGCACTACTGCTCACATCCCTTCCCCTCCCTCCCATCCGTAACCACGATTGGGTTCCCCTTGTCCTCACCTTTCACCGCACCAGCCTCCACCACCAAACACATCTTCCCCTCAACTCCCCTTTTGGCATTCTGAAGGGACCGCTCCCTCCTCGACACCCTGGTCCACTCCTCTATCACCCACAATACCCCTTCCCCTTCGCCCGGCACCTGCCCTTGCAAGCGCAGGAGATGCAACACATGCCCTTATACCAGCCCGCTTCTCAATGTCCAGGGCCACAAATACCCCTTCCAGGTGAAACAGCGATTTATTTGTACTTCTTACAATTTTGTATACTGTATTCGCTGCTCTCAATGTGGTCTCATCTACAAATGGGACACCAAACGCAGATTGGGTGACCGCTTTTCAGAACACCTCCTTTCATTCCGTAAGGGTGACCCCAATCTTCCCATCGCCTGTCCCTTTAATTCTCCCCTCCACTCACACTCTGACCGCTCCATCCTCGGCCTCTTACACTGTTCCAATGAAGTTGAACGTAAGCTCAAGGAACAGCCCCTCATCGTTCGATTGGGCACTCTGCAGCCTTCTGGACTTAACATTCAGTTCAACGATTTCAGAATACAAATTGGCCTTTTATCGTTCTTTGTTATTCTCTCTTTTGTCCTGATAGCTGTTAATGTTGCTGCCATCATTATCCACAGATCATCTAGTGCCATAACATTTCATAACCTTTCCCATTTCCTTTTGCCTTACACAATTATCCCATTTGTCGGTCAATCTCCCCTGTCCTCCATCCCATCGCAGACCTTCCCTTTTTTCTTTCCTCCCCTCCTCCCAGCCCCTTTTAAAAATCTCTCTTCTCTAATCTTTTCCAGGTCTGACGTATGTTTCGACCATCAATGTTGACTCTGTTCCCCTTTCGTCGTTGCTGCCTGACCTGCTGAGTGTTTCCAGCACTTTCTGTTGTTAATTTAAAACTGTGTCCTCTGTTTACTCTCCTATCTGCCACTGGAAACAGTTGTTCCTTATTTACTCCAACAAATAAGTTTTAGATTTTAAACTGCTCTATCAAGTCTCCTGTTAAACCTCTCTGCTCGACGGAGAACAATCCCAGATTTTCCAGTCTCTCAGCACACCTGATGTCCGCCATCCCTGGTACCATTCTGGTAAATCTCTTCTGTTCACGCACCAAGGCCTTGATATCTATCCAAAAGTATGGTGCCCTGAATTGAAGATAATACTCCAGCTGTTGAGCCTCTGTCTAGAGCCCTCATGATTTTCAACACTCTATCAAATATCCTCTCAACCTTCTCTGCTCTATCAAGAACAACCCCTGCATCTCCAGTCGATCGACGTAACTGAAGTCCCTCATACCTGGAATCATTCTTGTAAATATGTTCTGCACCCTCTCTAAGGCCTTCACATTATTCCTAAAGTGCAGTGCCCAGAAGTGGACACAATACTCCAGTTGAGGCCGAAGCAGTGTTTTATACAGGGTCATCATAAGTTCCACGCTTTTGTGACCTATACCTCTATTGATGAAGCCCAGAATCCGGTACGCTTTTTTAATCGCTTTCTCAACCTGCACATTCAACGATGTGTGCACATATTCCCCTAGGTACCTCTGTCCAGGCATCCCTTTAGGATTGTACACTTTAGTTCAGATTTCCTCTCCTCATTATTCCAACCAAAATATATCACTTCATACATTTCTGCATTAAATGTCATCTGCCTCGTGTCCGCCCATTCAACCTAACTGTCTACTTCCTCTGGAAGTCTATCTCGATCACCCTCACTGTTCACTATACTTACGAGTTATGTGTCTTCTGAAAATTTTGAGTTTGTGCCCTGTATAGCCACATCCACAAGTTTTTATTTAATGTGCGAAGTAGTTATTTTCAAATAGAAATTTTATTCAGCAATTGTGATTGCTGATGTTGAGCCTCTGCTCCGGATCTGTGGTGCTTGTCTGATCACTGTGTGCAACACTAGTTTCTGGCTCCAGTTGGGCTTCACTCTCTGGGTAATGGAGCGTGTCTGATCACTGTGTGGATCGCTAGTTTCTGGCTCGGGCTGGGCTTCACTCTCTGGGTAATGGTGCCTGTCTGATCACTGTGTGGATCACTAGTTTCTGGCTCCGGCTGGGCTTCATTCTCAGGGTAATGGGGAAATCGTTTGTTGTTAAGTTAACTTTTGCAAAAACACAATTCGCAAAATTTGTTATGAATAATTATTGCTGAAAGTTTGAATAAAGTACATTAGCTGACATAGGCTGCTTAATTTTCTTTTAAACTATATCACCTATGGAAGCTAAATGATTTTTTCTAACTGAAAAGGGATCGTTGCAATTACTGAGAGTTTTTTGCCAGCTAGGTCATCGCAAGAGGCTGTGCAGCGCTGGTGGCACAAACTGAGCGTGGGGCTGGAGCCGGCTCCTGAGACCTAACCCCAAGCCCATGTGGACAAACGGACAAACGCAGTCCCTGTGAGGTGGGGAAGGATTGTGGTGTTATTCACCCCACGGCCAAGAGCAGAGCCAGGTGCGATCATGTTTGTGTGACATCCTGTGGGCCATATTTGTGTGACCTGCAAATAAAGTTACTACCTTTTTTTCAGGATGTCAACTAGAAGGATTTTGCTTAAGTCAGCTTTGAATGTAATCTCTTTACTGTAAATTGTTCATTGCCCCCAATGATGTAATAAAACTGTTCCCTTGCAAAACTCAATGATTTCCAATAAATAACTCGATCCATATCAACATCAACTTCGTCTCTTAGATGCAGCAAACGCCAAGCTCTGCACAACTCTGCTTCAGTGGAAAAAAGATTCCCAGAGATGAACAATAATGTGAGGTGGAACAGGCGGCCTGAATGTTGATGCTTGTTTCTGCCTCACTCACTCCGGCAGTGGGTGATTGGAGAGAGCTGGGCACGACAGGGGGCCTGAATGTTGATGCTTGCCCTCGCCTCACTCACTCCAGCAGTGGGTGATTGGAGAGAGCGGGGCGGGGCAGGGGGCCTGAATGTTGCTGCTTGTCCTCGCCTCACTGACTCCAGCAACGGGTGATTGGAGAGAGCGGGGCGGGACAGGGGTCCTGAATGTTGCTGCTTGTCCCCACCTCACTCACTCCGGCAGAGTGTGATTGGAGAGAGCGGGGTGGGACAGGGGGCCTGAATTTTAATGCTTGTCCCCACCTCACTCACTCCAGCTGTGGGTGATTGGAGAGAGCGGGGCGGGACAGGCAGCCTGAATGTTGATGCTTGTCGCCACCTCACTCATTCCGGCAGTCAGTGATTGGAGAGAGCAGGGCGGGACAGGGGGCCTGAATGTTGAAGATTGTCGCCTCCTCACTCACTCTGGCAGTGGGTGATTGGAGAGAGCGAGGCGGGACCGGCCTGAATGTTGCTGCTTGTCTCGGCCTCACTCACTCCGGCAGTGGGTGATTGGAGAGAGTGGGGCGGGACAAGGGGCCTGAATGTCGCTGCTTGTCCCCACCTCACTCACTCCGGCAGTGGGAGATTGGAGAGAGCGGGGTGGGACAGGGGGCCTGAATGTAACTGCTTGTCCCCCCACCTCACTCACTCCGGCAGTGGGTGATTGGAGAGAGCGTGGTGGGACAGGCCTGAATGTTGCTGCTTGTCCCCGCCTCACTCACTCCATCAGTGGGTGATTGGAGAGAGCAGGGCGGGACAGGCGGCCTGAATGTTGCAGCTTATCCCCGCCTCACTCATCCCGGCAGTGGGTGATTCAAGAGAGTGGGGCAGGACAGGTGCCTGAATGTTGCTGCTTGTCCCCACCTCACTCATTGCGGCAGTGTGTGATTGGAGAGATTGGGGTGGGACAGGTGGCCTGAATGTTGCTGCTTGTCCCCACCTCACTCACTCCGGCAGTGGGTGATTGGAGAGAGCGTGGTGGGACAGGCCTGAATGTTGCTGCTTGTCCCCACCTCACTCACTCCGGCAGAGTGTGATTGGAGAGAGCGGGGTGGGACAGGGGGCCTGAATGTTAATGCTTGTCCCCACCTCACTCACTCCAGCTGTGGGTGATTTGAGAGAGCGGGGCGGGACAGGCAGCCTGAATGTTGATGCTTGTCGCCACCTCACTCACTCCGGCAGTCAGTGATTGGAGAGAGCAGGGAGGGACAGGGGGCCTGAATGTTGAAGATTGTCACCGCCTCACTCACTCTGGCAGTGGGTGATTGGAGAGAGCGAGGCGGGACAGGCCTGAATGTTGCTGCTTGTCCCCGCCTCATTCACTCCGGCAGTGGGTGATTGGAGAGTGCTTGGCAGGACAGGGGGCCTGAATGTTGCTGCTTGTCTCCGCCTCACTCACTCCATCAGTGGGTGATTGGAGAGAGCAGGGCGGGACAGGTGGCCTGAATGTTGCAGCTTATCCCCGCCTCACTCATTCCGGCAGTGGGTGATTCGAGAGAGCGGGGCAGGACAGGGTGCCTGAATGTTGCTGCTTGTCCCCACCTCACTCATTGCGGCAGTGTGTCATTGGAGAGAGCGGGGTGGGGCAGGGGGCCTGCATGTTAATGCTTGTCCCCACCTCACTCACTCCGGCAGTGGGTGATTGGAGAGAGCGGGGCGGGACAGGCGGTCTGAATATTGCTGCTTGTCCCCGCCTCACTCACTCCGGCAGTGGGTGATTGGAGAGAGCGGGGTGGGACAGGGGGCCTGAATGTTGCTGCTTGTCACTGCCTCAGTCACTCCAGCAGTGGGTGATTGGAGAGAGCGGGGCGGGACAGGGGGCCTGAATGTTGCTGCCTGTCACTGCCTCACTCACTCCAGCAGTGGGTGATTGGAGAGAGCGGGGTGGGACAGGGGGCCTGAATGTTGCTGCTTGTCACTGCCTCACTCACTCCAGCAGTGGGTGATTGGAGAGAGCGGGGCGGGACTGCCCTGAATGTTCATGCTTGTCGCCGCCTCACTCACTTCAGCAGCGGGTGAATGGAGAGAGCGGGGCGGGACAGGGGGCCTGAATGTTGCTGTTTCTTGCTGCCTCACTCACTCCGGCAGTAGGTGATTGGAGAGAGCGTGGTGGGACAGGCCTGAATGTTGCTGCATGTCCCCGCCTCACTGACTCCGGCAGTGGGTGATTGGAGAGATCGGGCCGGGACAGTGGGCCTGAATGTTGCTGCTTGTCCCCACCTCACTCACTCCAGCAGCGGGTGATTGGAGAGAGCGGGGCGGGTCAGGGGGCTTGAATGTTGATGCTTGTCGCCGCCTCACTCGCTGCAGCAGCGGGTGAATGGAGAGACCGGGCCGGGACAGTGGGCCTGAATGTTGCTGCTTGTCCCCACCTCACTCACTCCAGCAGCGGGTGATTGGAGAGAGCGGGGTGGGACAGGCGGCCTGAATGTTTATGCTTGTCGCTGCCTCACTCACTCCGGCAGTGGGTGATTGGAGAGAGCGGGGTGGGCCAGGGGGCCTGAATGTTGCTGCTTGTCCCCACCTCACACACTCCGGCAGAGGGTGATTGGAGACAGCGGGGTGGGATAGGGGGTCTGAATGTTACTGCTTGTCCCCTCCTCACAAACTCCGACAGTGGGTGAATAGAGAGAGCGGGGTGGGACAGGGGGCCTGAATGTTGCTGTTTGTCCCCGCTTCACTCACTCTGGCAGTGGGTGATTGGAGCAAGCGATGCAGGACAGGGGGCCTGGATGTTGCTGCTGGTCCCCACCTCACTCCCTCCGGCAGCGGGTCATTGGAGATATCTTTGTTGCCAATTCCAGGTTGCTTGCAAACAATTAACGTAGCTCATGGGAAAGGTGCAGAGGCAGAAAATGAGTCTGTCTGATGCGGGAGGGCAAACACCCGCCGCTCGCTGGGAGCCAAATAGTTCTTCACACTCACAGAATCACAGAAACATAGAAATTCACAGCACAGGCGGAGGCCATTCGTCCATCGGGCTCTATTTTCATCGGGCCGTTGAGGCGGGATTGAAGGCGTGTGGGGGTTTAAAATTGCAGAAACTGGTGGGCGGGCCAAACCCCGCCTCCATCCCGTCTCCAAGCACTTGTCATTAAATCGTGTCTAATGGTCCCGTCTCCATCCAGTATCCAAGAGGCGGGATAGGCCGGTAAGGCCGTTAACAAGCACTAAATGGCCTCTATAATGACATTTTGATAGGCTTTTGTGATTTTAACCCTTTCCCACGTGAAGCACGCCTGTTCTGAAACACGACAGTGTAACCTGGCGGTACCACAATTGATTGCTGACTATTAGCTGCAGCTCCATCATTAAATGGATATTTGATCAATCATCATTTACAGGTGGCAGGACTTTGTTGTCTCAACTCTGGGGGGACTTTTAGAAGGCATAATCTCATCTGTGGAAGATTGGAGCCTGACGCCCATCTCCAGTGTGACCTCTTGGGAAACCCCTCTCGCCACCTTCGCTGAGCGCTTCCTCAACTGAGGCATATACCAAGTAATCCAAAGCCCTCACTGTGGAAGTCCCATTAGCGAAATGACGCACGCCACAACTGCAGCAGTAGTCATCAAATTTGTTATTAAAAGTAATCATCTGATGTCTTTTTAATATTAAATATCATATTTCACCCAAGTGATTAGCCTTGTGACTATTTGTGCAGTATCTTTCTCTTACGCATGCTCCTACGTAGTGCTTCCCCTGTGGCTTCAGCAGGTGTGGGGGCCCCTTGCTCACTTTCTAGCTGCTCCTGTCTCGACACCTTCGGAGGGCGTCCTCTGCGGTTGCGAACGTGTGAGTGCTTGGCAACAGTCTGCTGCTCCTGCGGCTGTGCAGGCGTTGAGACGCAGATCTCAGTTGGGTATGGACTCTGGTGGGGATCTGACCGAGGGCTCTGTAGTGTCATTGAAATGTGAGCGCTTAGAGAGGAGCACCCACTTCCTTGCTGTCTGCTACCAACTTCCCTCTCATGGGTCAGGTCCCGCTCAGCGCTTGCAAGTGGCATGAGAGCACCTTGCTGCACATCAGGTGGGGGGGGGCATGGGGACCCTTATCTGCATTGGCAGTCCTACTCAGATGGACTTCAATTAAGGTCTGGTTTCTCTGTTCAAAAGATGACCTTCGCTCCTCCAGAGATATCATTCTATTTAGAACACTACCATGTTTTCTGCACTCTGGCGACATTTCACCTCGATGGAGTTTGCCCTCCATTCCACGGTGATGAGTTCATGCACCAATGATTCCACAAAGGCTCTGCTCATGTTTGCAATGGTCTCCTCCATTCGCTCCACACTCGCAGCGACTCTGGAGACAAAACCTGCCAGAGATTCCTGCATCTGTTTCTGGGCTTCCAGCACCGCTGATCTTATGGACCCAGAGGCAGATGGTTGACATGCAGCTGAGCCAACCTGACAGAGTTCTACGCCCTCCGACTAGGACTCTACCACTTCTGTCCCTTTCTCCATAATCTGCTGATGCTCACTTGTGAGCTGTGATTAAACCCGGTGACCACACTACTCTGTGTCACGAAGGTCCCACTGAAGTGTGAGTGTCTGGGCTGGTGCTGGGTGCTCTGAATTCTGCTGATCCTGCGCCCTTAGCGGTTGCAGTTTTCTCTGAGGAGTCTGGTAGCTCAGGCTCTTCCTGCTGGCCAGTGGGGAAGGGTGTTTGTGCTGGTCCTGTGGGAGCGTAAAGAAAATAGTAAGAGATGGGTTGCCAAGGTTACATGCACATTGCATATTGCAGATGATCATAAGTCTATATGTTAGAGCTTCAGAAGCATTATCAGCGACTCATGCAATGACAATGAGAGAGATGGAAAAGTATTCTGTCACCAGCTTGCTGCGATGCACCCGTCTGTCCGTCCACCACTTGTGCATCTTCCTCCACTCCCATGATCTCGAGGAACGTGTCCTCCGAGGGGGTGAGCTGGACTACTATGGGTTGCCCTCCTCCTGTCCTCGCTCTTTCCATCTTATTGTAACTTTCTTTTCCTGCAACGAAGGAGACACGTGGAGTTTGAGTGAAAATGAAGGAGTGAGTGTAGAAAATCCATAGCATAGATGCTTAGAAGGAGACAAAGATGGAGTGAGGTGGCAAGTCCAAGGGCCCTCCCTGTGTGTTGTAAGTTGTAACTGCATCACATTGATAGGGAGTGTGAGGGCTGCATAGTCGAATAGTTAGGTGAATGTGACCATAGAGAGAGAGGGAATGGGTAACGGTGCATGGATGTCAGTGTCAAGTGGGATGTGGAGGAAGAGATTGCTAAAGCTGAGTGCTGGTCAGAAAACGCAATTGGGATCAGATTGAGGGTGATGGGAGATTCATACTCACTTTTCCAGTGCGCAGACTGTCATGAAACCTCTTCCTGCATTGAAGCCAGGTTCTGCGGTTTATTGTCAAAGAGTTGACCTCCTCTGCCACCTGGATCCACAAAGCCTTGGTGTGCTGGGGAGGCTTCTCCTTCCTTGAAGGAGGGAAGAGCACCTTTTTATGTGCTCTTGCTCCCTCTACTAAAGCCTGCAGGGCAACGTCATCAAAGCGGGCTGCAGACCTAGGTCTCTGGCTGGCCATTCTTCCTGCAGGTGCCTGTAACATGCAAGGGCAAAAGCTTGGCAGTCTGCAGAAGAAGCATGGCTTGTTGCAGACCTTAAATGCGGCAGCAATGATGTTATCGGCATCGGAGGCGACTTTCTGACTGGAAAAATCCATTTACCATGCGTTCCCACACGTTGGAGCTCAATTGGCCAATTAAGTTAAAATGGCATCATCTCCCACATCGATTTAGAATCGGGTGGCTAACATGAAATGCGGATTTCACGACCCCAGCCCGCCCAAGTGTCGAAATCCAGCCCGATCTTGTCTGTCCCACGACCATTGACGACATTTTCTCTCCTCTTTTGACCGGAACAATCATGGCGATGCCTACGGTTTTGGAGATACCTGCGTGAGATTGACCTGCTTACAAGTTGTGGGATTCAACTTGATCCTTAAAACACTGCCTAAAACTGCACAGCAGCAGAAATGTTTCAGTGGCAGATGGGTCGGCAAGCAGAGGACCAAGATTCAAGCTGATTGGCTAAAGAACCAAAGGCGAGATAAGGAAACAATTTTTTACGCAGTGAAATGTTATGAGTTGAACACACTGCCTGAAACGGTGGTGGAAGCAGATTCAGAAGAACATAAGAACATCAGAAATTGGAGCAGGAGTCGGCCATTTGGCCCCTCGAGTCTGCTCCCCATTCAATAAGATCATGGCTGATCTTCAACCTCATCTACTTTTTCCTGCACTATCCCCATATCCTTTGATTCCCTTAATATTGAAAAATCTATCCATCTCTGTCAGGAATATACTCAACAACTGAACTTCCACTGCCGTCTGGGGTAGATAATTCGAAAGATTCACCACCCTCTGAATGACGACATTTCTCCTCATCTCAGTCCAAAATGGCCACCCCCTTATTCTGAGACTATGACCCCTGGTTCGAGATTCCCCCGCCAGGGGAAACATCCTCCCTGAATCTAACCAATCAAGCCCTGTAAGAATTTTGTTCGTTTCAATGAGATCACCTCTCATTCTTCTAAACGCTAGAAAATACAGGCCTAGTCTACTCAATCTCTGTTCATAAGCCAATCCCGCAGCCCAGGAACCAGTCTGATGAACCTTTGTTGCTCTAAATCTGTGGCAAGAATATCCTTCCTTAGGTGAGGAGACAAAACCTGTACACAATACTCCAGGTGTGGTCTCACCAGGGCCCGATATAATTGCAGTAAGAGGTCTTTACTCTTTTGTTCAAATCATATTGTAATAAAGGCCAACATACCATTTGCTTTAAGAACATAAGAAATAGGAGCAGGAGTAGGCCAATCGGCCCCTCGAGCCTGCTCCACCATTCAATAAGATCATGGCTAATCTGATCCTAACCGCCAATCCACTATCACAGAACCATCTCCTGAATCTAACAGAATTAGACACACGAAATAGGAGCAGGATCAGGCTACACGGCCCCTGGGCCCACTCCACTAACCACAGGGCCATGACCGATCCGAACCTAGACTCATGTCCAAATTCCTGCCCGCTCCCTGTAACCCTTAATTCCCTTTACTTCTAGGAAACTGTCTATTTCTGTTATAAATTTATGTAGTGATGTAAGCCTACAGCTTTTTGGGGCAGCATATTCCATGGACCTACCACCCTCTGAGTGAAGTAGTTCCTCCTCATCTCAGTTTTGAAAGAGCAGCCCCTTATTCTAAGACTATGCCCCCTAGTTCTAGTTTCACCCATCATCGGGAACTTCTTCCCCGCATCCACCCGATCCAACCCCTTCACAATCTTATAAGTTTCAATAAGATCTCCTCTCATTCTTCTGAACTCCAATGAGTAGAGTCCCAATCTATTCAACCTCTCCTCATATGTCCATCCCCTCATCCCCGGGATTAACCGAGTGAATCTTCTTTGTACTGACTCGAGAGCAAGTATGTTTTTTCTTAAGTATGGACACCAAATCTGTACGCAGTATTCCAGGTGCGGGCTCAACAATAACTTGTACAACTGAAGCAATATCTCCCTATTTTTATATTCTATCCCCCTAGCAATGAACGCCAACGTTCCATTGGCCTTCTTAATCATTTGCTGCCCCTGCATACTAGCCTTTTGAGTTTCGTGCACCAAGACCCCCAGATCCCTTTGTACTTCAGCACTTTCCAGTTTCTTGCCATTAAGATAATAATTTGCTCTACGATTTTTCCTGCCAAAGTGCATAACCTCACACTTTCCAGTATTGTATTCCATCTGCCAAATCTCTGCCCACATACTTAGCCTGTCTATGTCCCCTTGCAGGTTTTTTATGTCCTCCTCACTCACTACTTTCACTCGCATCTTAGTATCATCTGCAAACTATGATATGTTACACTCGGTCCCCTCCTCCAAAACGTTAATATAGATGGTAAAGTGTTCGGGACCCAGCACTGACCCCTGCGGAACACCACTAGTTACTGATTGCCAGTCTGAGAATGAACCATTTATCCCAACTCTCTTCCTTCTGTTAGATAGCCAATCCTCTATCCATGCCAGGATATTACCCCCAATCCCGTGATTTTTTATCTTAAGCAATAATCTTTTGTGTGGCACCTTGTCAAATGCCTTTTGGAAGTCTAAATACACTACGTCCACTGGTTCCCCTTTATCCACCCTATATGTTACTTCCTCAAAGAACTCCAGCAAATTTGTCAAACATGACTTCCCCTTCATAAAACCATGCTGACTTTGTCCTATTAAATTATGATTATCGAAATGTCCTGTTACTGTCTCCTTAATAATGGGCTCCAAAATATTACCTACCACAGATGTTAGGCTAACCGGTCTATAGTTTCCAGCCTTCTGTTAACTGCCCTTTTTAAATAAGGGTGTTACATTAGCAGTTTTCCAGTCTGCCGGGACCTTTGCCGAGTCAAGCGAGTTTTGGAAAATTATTACCATACATCCACAATCCCTACCGCCACTTCACTCAAGACACTACGAGGTAAGCCATCAGGTCCAGGTGATTTATCCACATGGAGTCCCATTATTTTACCGAGTACCACTTCCTTAGTGATTTTGATCGTGTTTAGCTCCTCCCCGCCTTTAGCCCCCTGTTTATCCAGTGTTGGGATATTCTTAGTGTCTTCTACTGTAAAGACTGATATAAAATATTCATTCAGTGTTTTTGCCATCTCCATATTTCCCACCATTAATTTCCCAGTCTCATCCTCCATGGGACCAACATTTACTTTAGCCACCCTTTTTCTTTTTTTAACAATAAAAACTCTTACTATCTGTTTTTATATGTTTTGCTAATTTACTTTCATAATTTATCTTCCCTTTCTTAATCAAACTTTTTGTTATTTTTTGCTGTCTTTTAAAGTTTTCCCAATCTTCTATCCTTCCACAAGATTTGGCTACCTTATATGCCCTTGTTTTTAGTCGAATACTATCCTTAATTTCTTAACTTAGCCACGGATGGCTGTCTTTTCTTTTACACCCTTTACTTCTCAGTGGAATATATATTTTTTGGAAGTTGTAAAATAACTCCTTAAATGTACACCACCGATCATGTATCGTCTTACCCTTTAATCTATTTTCCCAATCCACTCTACTCAATTCCGCACTCATACCTTCAAAGTCTCCTTTATTCAAGCTTAGCATGCTTGTTTGAGATCCAACCTTCTCACCCTTTAATTGAATATGGAATTCAACCATGTTGTGGTCACTCATTCCAAGGGGATCCTTTACTAGGACATTTTTAATTAATCCTGTCTCGTTACACAGGATCAGATCTAACGTTGCTTGCCCCTGGTCGGTTCAGTTACATACTGCTCTAGAAACCCATCCCTAACACACTCAATGAACTCATCGTCAAGGCAGCCCTGCCCAATTTGATTTGTCCAATTAATATGATAGTTAAAATCCCCCATAATTATAGATGTTCCCTTATTACAAGCCTCAACTATTTCATAGAAACAAAGAATCCACCATTCAACGAGATCATGGCTGATCATCCAAACCCTAGCACCCGGTCCCTACACCGACAGCCATCCCACACAAGCCCCATCCCCATAACCCCGTAACCCCACGTATTTAATCCCCCCCTAACACTAAGGGCCAATTTTTGTCATGGTCATTCAATCTAACCCGCACATCTTTGGACTGTGGGAGGAAACCGGAGCACCCAGAGGAAACCCACGCAAACATGGGGAGAATGTGCAAACTCCACACAGACAGTCACCCGAAGCCGGATTTGAACCCGGCTGTGAGGCAACAGTGCTAACCACTATGCCACCGTGCTGCCCTGATTGATACTCCATCCAACGGAGTTGCCACTGTTCTGAGGCCTATAGACTACGCCCACTAGTGATTTTTTCCCCTTATTATTCCTTACCTCCACCCAAACTGTTTCATTATCCTAATCTTTTGACCCAATATCATTTCTCTGTATTAAAGTGATTCCTTCCTTTATTAACATAGCCAGCCCACCTCCCCTTCCTTCCTGCCTGTCCTTCCTGATCGTTAAATAACCTGGTATGTTTAATTCCAAGGCATTGTCAGCCTGCAGCCATGTTTCTGTAATGGCCACAAGATCACACCCATATGTAGTTATTTGTGCCATTAACTCCTCTATTTTGTTACGAATGCTACATGCATTCAGATCGAGAAATTTCAAATATGTTTTGTGACACTTAGTTCCTGCTTTTGCCCTTTTCATTATTTTCCTTTTACTCCATACCGTCTGCCCCTTCCTGACATGCTCTGGTTTTTAATTTCCCCACTGCTACCTAAGTCTATGACCTTCTCTGTTGTCATTTTTATGGTTTGCTCTCTAGGAACCTCCCCCCCACTAGTTAGTTTAAAGCCCTCTCTATATGATCCGCCAGGACACTAGTCCCAGCACTGTCCAAGTGAAGCCAGTCCCAACGGAACAGCTCCCTCCTGCCCCAGTACCGGTGCCAGTGTCCCAGGAAGCAAAAACATTTCTCCCACACCAGTCTTTGAGCCACGCATTTAACTCTCTAATTTTATTTGTCCTAGCCAAATTCGTGCGTGGCTCAGGCAATAATCCAGAGATTATTATCCTTGTGTTTCTGCTTTTTAATTTGGCCCCTAGCTGCTCAAACTCCCTCAGCAGGACCTCCTTCCTTGTCCAATCTATGTCGTTGGTACCAACATGGACCACGACAACTGGATCCTCCCCCTCCCACTCCAAGTTTCTCTCCAGTCCAGAGTAGATGTCCTTAACCCTGGCACTGGGCAAGCAACACAGCCTTCGGGACTCTCGCTCTCTAGCTGCAAAGAATTTTATCTATCCCCCTAATGATACAATCCCCTACCACTACAATATTTCTTTTTACTCCCCCCACTTGAATGGCCCCCCGCTCCACGGTGCTGTGTCCAGGTTGCTCATCCTCCCCACAGTCCCTGTTCCCATCCTCACAGGGAGTTAGAGCCTCGAACCTGCTGGACAAGTGCAAGGGCTGCGGCTCCTCCAACACTACCTCCTGGATCCCCGTACCTGCCTGACTTCTAGTCACACCATCCTGACCCTGGCCACGGACTACATCTGAATTAATTCATCTAATTGGTATGAATACTTAGTGATACTCAGAGTCCAGGTATCTCTCCCCCTCCCTGATGTGTCTCAGTGTTTGAAGCTCAGACTCCAGCTCTTCAACACGGAGCCGGAATTCCTCGAGCAGCCAGCACTTACTGCAAATGTGTTCACTGTGAGCATCAATGGTGTCCACCTGCTCCCACATATTGCAGCAGCAACACATCACCTGATCTCCCATTCTATGTAATTAATTAAATTTATTAATATTATTCTTAAATATCCTCTGCCCCGATTCTAGATGGTGAATATCACACCTTAGAATCTATAAACCAAAGAGGTTTAAGCTTAAAAAGGGAGAAATACTTACCAACCAATCACTTACCCACTTTCTGGTGACGTCACACTTGCATTACTTTTTACCTCTCTCCTTCCCTCCGAGTTCCCAGACTGGAGATTGGTAGCCCTTACCTGGTCTCTGGGCCTTTTATAGCCCCGCTCTGCCGCTCAGGATTCCCGCCGACGCTGTGAAGCCTTATCTGGTCTCTGGGACTTTTATAGCCCCACTCTACCGCTCGAGATTACCGCCGACACTGTGAGGCCTTACCTGGTCTCTGGGGCCTTTTATAGCCCCGCTCTGCCACTCGAGATTCCCGCCGACGCTGTGAGGACTTACCTGGTCTCTGGGACTATTATATCCCGCTCTGCCGCTCGAGATTCCCGCCGACGCTGTGAGGCCTTACCTGGTCTCTGGGACTATTATATCCCGCTCTGCCGCTCGAGATTCCCGCCAACGCTGTGAGGCCTTACCTGGTCTCTGGGACCTTTTATAGCCCCGCTCTGCCGCTCGAGTTTCCCGTCGACGCTGTGAGGCCTTAACTGGTCTCTACGGTCTTTTATAGCCCCGCTCTGCCGCTCGAGTTTTCCGCCGACGCTGTGAGGCCTTACCTGGTCTCTGGGGCCTTTTATAGCCCCGCTCTGCCGCTCGAGATTCCCGCCGACGCTGTGAGGCCTTACCTGGTCTCTGGGACCTTTTATAGACCCGCTCTGCCGCTCGAGATTCCCGCCGATGCTATGAGGCCTTGCCTGGTCTCTGGGGCCTTTTATAGCCCCGCTCTGCCTCTCGAGATTCCCGCCGACGCTGTGAGGACTTACCTGGTCTCTGGGACTATTATATCCCGCTCTGCCGCTCGAGATTCCCGTCGACGCTGTGAGGCCTTACCTGGTCTCTGGGACCTTTTATAGCCCTGCTCTGCCGCTCGAGATTCCCGCCGACGCTGTGAGGGCTTACCTGGTCTCTGGGGCCTTTTATAACCCTGCTCTGCCGCTCGAGATTCCCGCCGACGCTGTGAGGCCTTACTCTACCTAATTAATGTATTACCCTTGTACATGCGCCTCTAATTGCTTGATTTATAATCTGCACGACATTACAACTAATGGTTGGTGTCTATAAACAACTCCCAACAATATTTTCTGCCCCTTGCTGTTTCTTAGCTCCACCCAAACTGATTCTATTTCTTGATTTCCGGAGCCATGATAGTTTAACTCTAATATATTTATCTCATCATTTATTGTCAGGGCTACCCGCCTCCTTTACTATTTTGCATATATCTTGTAAAAGCTAAGTATCCTGCAATATTTAGCTCCCAAACTTGGCCACTTTGCAACCACGTCGCAATTCTGGCTATTAGAACAAACCTGTTAATTACTATCTGCGCTATTAATTCCTCGATTCTGTTGTGATTCCTTTGCACATTGAGATGTAGTGGCCATTGTTTGAGTAATTTTTATTTTTCCCAGATGTGAACTTGACAGCAGTAGCACCGGCCGCATTGCAGACCAGGGAGGAGTGGCGAGGAGGCAGCGGCGGTACCAATTCAGCATCGGCAGAATTTTCAAAGAGTGAACTCAGAAGTCAAAAGTGACGTCGGCACAAGGGGAGGGAGCTGATTGAGAACAATGTCGGGAGTAGCAGAGAACGGCACTACAGTGAGTACGTAAACTCACTTTCGTGGGCTTTTTTAAAGAGGCTTACCAATCTTACAGACAGGAGGTAGGACCAGCAGAAAGTGGACGGTTTGCACCTGGTCCAGACCGGAACCGAGGTCCTAGGGGGAGTGCTTGATAGTGCTGTTGGGGAGGGTTTAATCTAAAATGGCAGGGGGTTGGGAATCTGTGCAAGGAGGCAGAGGAAAGTGAAGCACGGATAGTAACAAAAGAACGGAAGGAGAAAAGCAAAAGTGGATGGCAGAGAAATCAAGGGTGTAAATCAAACAGGGCCACAGTAAATAAGAATTCTAAAAGGAGTGAGAGTGTTAAAAATCAAGCCTGAAGACTTTGGGTTCAATTTTCCCGAAGCTGTCGGGAAGAAGGCGGGACTACAACTCTCGGGTTTTTGACCCGCCGAGATCGACGTCCGGCCAATCAAGAGTTCTTGACAGATGAAATATCACTGTTTCACAGCTGTTTCAAGCTGTGAAACACTGACAGTCTGAGTTCTAACCTGAGCCCTTCTGCACAGACTCAGTTAGAACTCTCAGCAGCACTCAAAGCTGAAGGCTGTCACTTTTCACAGATCGCAGCCGTTCAGCTTTAAGTGCCGACTGAGTGATGGGCTCCTGACGCCTGCAGGAAGAAAGGCTATTAAGGTAAGTACAGGTAAGTAAAAGTTTTTTACACACCTTAGACACACCAAACACACTTACCTTTGCACTCATGCACCCATCACTCACCTCAGAGCCGACATCACGACCTCTCCAAGCAGGTTGAAGTTCGGCTGTTTAAAGTTAAGATTAACACAATATTAAGGAAGGATATTAGCTCTGGTGATTTGGAATCTGCATGGGCAGAGATGAGAAATAGCAAGGGGCAGAAAACGTAAGTGGGAGTTGTATAGAGACCGCCAGACAGTAATGCTGAGGTTGGGGATGGCATTAAACAGGAAATTAGAGACTCCTGCAATAAGTGCACGGCAGTTATCACGGGTGACTTTAATCTACGTATAGATTGGGCTAACCAAGTTAGTATAAATAATGTGGAGGAGTAATTCCTGGAGTGTATGTGGGATGGTTTACTGGACCAATATGTCGAGGAACCAAATAGCGATCAGGCTATCTTAGCCTGGGTATTATGTAATGAGAAAAGATTAATTAGCAATTTTGTTGTGCGTGGCACCTTGGGGAGGAGCGATCATAATATGAGATAATTCTTCATTAAAATGGAAAGTGAAGCAGTTGACTAAGAGACTAGGTTCCTGAATTTAAATAAAGGAAACTATGATGGTATGAGGCACGAGTTAGCTTGGATGGATTGGGGAATGTTACTTAAAGGGTTGGCAATTGACAGTCAATGGCAATCATTTAAATTTCGCATGGATGTACTACAGAAATCGTTCATCCCTGTTTGGCATAAAAATAAAACAAAAAAGGTGACTCAACCGTGGCTAACAAGGCAAATTAGGGTGAGCATAAGATCCAAGGAGAGGACATATAATTTGGCCAGAAAAAGCAGCAAACCTGAGGATTGGGAGCAGTTTAGGATTCAGCGAAGAAGGACAAATGGATTAATTAGTGGGGGAAAATAGATTATGAAGCAGCTTGCAGGGAACATAAAAAGAGACTGTAAAAGCTTCTATAGATATGTGAGGAGAAAATAGTTGGTGAAGTCAAGCGTAGGTCCCTTGCAGTCAGAATCAGAGGAATTTATAATGGGGAACAAAGAAATGGTTGACCAATTCAATACATACTTTGGTTCTGTCTTCACAAAGGAGGACACAAATAACCTCCCAGAGGTGTCGAGGAACATAGGGCCTAATGAGAGGGAGGAATTGAATGAAATCGGTATTTGTAGGGAAATAGTGTTTGGGAAATTGGCGGGATTGAAGGCCGACAACTCCCCAGGGCCTGATTATCTACATCCTAGGGTTCTTCAGGAAGTGGCCCTAGAAATAATAGATGAGTTCTGGTAATCTTCCAAAATTCTATAGTCTATGGAATATTTCCCATGAATTGGAGGATAGGTAATGTAACCCCACCATTTAAGAAGGGTGGTAGAGAGAAAACGGGGAATTATAGACCGGTAAACCTGTCATCGGTAGTGGGGAAAATGCTAGAGTCCATTAAAAAGATGTAATAGCAGAGCACTTGGAAATCAGTGACAGAATCGGACAAGGTCAACATGGATTTACAAAAGGTAAATCATGCTTGACTGATCTACTGGAAATTTTTCAGGGTGTAACTGTTAGAATAGATAAGGTACAACCTGTGGATGTGGTGTATTTGGACTTTCAGTAGGATTTCGATAAGGTCACATATATTAGCTTAGCGTGTAAGGTTAAAGCACATGGGATTGGGGTTAAGGTACTATCTTGGACAGGGAACTGGTTGGCAGATAGGAAGCAAAGTGTTGGAATAAACAGATCTTTTTCTGGGTGGCAGGCAGTGACAAGTGGGGTACCGGAGGGATCAGTGCTAGGACCCCAGCTATCCACAATATATATTAATGATATAGACGAGTGAACTCGATGTAATATCTCCAAGTTTGCAGGCGACACAATGCTGGGTGGGCCTATGTGCCTTGAGGAGGATGCAGAGAAATTCTAGTACGATTTGGACAGGTTGGGTGATTGGGCAGATGCATGGCAAATATAGTATAATGTGAATAAATGCGAGGTTATCCACTTCGGTGGCAAAAATAAGAAGACAGATTATTATCTGAAGAGCAATAGATTAGGAAAAGGGGAAGTGCAACGAGACCGGGATATTCTTGTGCACCAGTCGCTGAAGGTAAGCATGCAGGGGCAGCAGGCAGTTAAGAAGGCAAATGGTATGTTGGCCTTCGTAGCGAGAGGGTTTGAGTATAGGAACAAGGAAATCTTGCTATAGTTGTACAGGGCTTTGGTGAGACCACACCTTCATTATTGTGTGCGGTTTTGGTCGCCTTATCTGAGGAATGCTGTTCATGCCATGGAGAAAGTGCAACGAAGATTCACCAGGTTGATACCTGGTATGGCAGGAATGATGTATGAGGAGAGAATGGGTCGATTAGGATTATATTCGCTGGAGTTTAGATGAATGAGAGGGAATCTCAGTGAAACTTATAAAATTCTAACAGGACTGGACAGACTAGATGCGGGAAATGTGTTCCCGATGGCGGGGGAATCCAGAATCAGGGGTCACACTCTAAGGATAAGTGGAGAGCCATTTAACATAGAAACATAGAAACATAGAAGATAGGAGCAGTTGTATGCCATTCGGCCCCTTGAGCCTGCTCTGCCATTTAGTGAGATCATAGCTGATCATCCAAATTAAGTACCCTATCCCTGCCTTCTCCCCATGTCCCTTGATCCCCTTAGCCTTAAGAAATATACTTAAATCCTTCTTGAATATATTTAGCGAATTGGCCTCAACTGTCGTCTGTGGTAGAGAATTCCACAGGTTCACCACTCTCTGGGTGAAGAAATTCTTCCTCATCTCAATCCAAAATGGCTTATCCCTTATCCTTAGGATGTGATCCCTACCTAACCTCTACCAAACCTAAGGGGTGTGACTGCCTCCGGGATGAAATTGTCCAGCTATTTCTCCCATCCCTGGTACCTTGCAAAGGCTACACATCAGACTCCAGCTCAAGAACTCTGAGCTGAGGTTCCTCAAGATGCAGGCAACTACTTCAAATGTAATTGTCCAGGATCACAATGCTCCCCACAAACTCCCACATGCTGCATTTGCGACACACCACCTGCACTGCCATGACTATAAGACCTTGACTTATTTAACTAAGTTTTTAAAAAATTGAAATTAGTTAACTTAGATTACAGTGTTCTTTCCTGACTACTTACTGTTCTACATTAAGTTAGTTACTGAAATTAAAAATCTACCTGTAAGACAAAGCTCTAGAGGTAGTGTAGGCAAAAGTCAACAAATTCTTCCCTCGCTTCTACATATTGCCTCTCTTATCAATTTCCAAGCCAAAGCAGTCTGTTGAACTCCACTGCGTTTAGTCTCGCTCCCTGTTGACCCGTGTTTCTCTCCCTCTCAATCCGTTTGTCTCCTTAAGCCTTACATCTCCACTTTATTCTCTCCCCCGTCTGTCTCTTGTTCTGTCTATGCAGTCTCGTCCCATATGTCTCCCACGCCTGTCTCTCTCTCTCTGTCTCTGTCTCTCATGCGTCTGTCTCACCCAGTCTGTTCCCATCTCGGCCTCTCTCTCTCACCCACCGTCTGCCTCTCACTCTCCCTGTCTCAACTCCGACGGATCAATTTTTGTCTCCCTTCCAATTGTCTCCTCTGTTTGCCTCCTGCTGTCTGTGTCCCTCATCTGTCTCCCTCTGCGTCAACCACCATCTGGCTCGCACCAGTCTATCTCCATCCGTCTCTCTTTCCGGTGTTCTGTCTCTGCCTCCCTGCCCCACACCAGGACTGTAAATCTCTCTCTCTATGTCCCACCTATATCTCTCCAGCCTGTCTCCTCCCCATTATGCTCTCCCTCTGTCTGTCACTCTCTGTCACCCCGCATCTGCCTCGTTAAATCTCTCTCCAACTTCCGTCACCCGTCTCTCTCTCTCTCTCTCTCTTTCTTTCTATGTTTCCACATTCTGTCTCTCCCATCTGACTCCCTCTAACTACACCCGTCAGGCCTTCTCATTCCGTCTACCCAGTCTGTCCCATCTATCACCCCCGTCCATCTTAATCCTTCATTGCCCCTCTACATCTGTCCCGCTCTCTCTGCCTCCCCAAAGTCTCCTGCGCCATGTATGTCTCCATTTCTCTCTACCCCCGTCCTTGTTCCCCCGATCTGCTGGTCGCTCTCTATCCCCAAATGTATGTCTCTCTTTCTATCTCTCCCGGTCGGTCTCCTCCACGTCTCTCTCACTCGTCTGTCTATCTCTCTCCCCAGTCTGACTCACCCATGAGTCTCACGCTTTGTTTCACCACCACCCGTCTGCATTTCTCTTTCTGTCTCAACCCCATCTGATCACTTTCTGTTTCCCAGTCTGTCTCTCGCTCTGTCTCCCTGGCACATCTCTCTTGCTTTGTCTGCCAATCTGTCTCCCCAGTCTTACTTCCCCGTCAGTCTCCTGCCCACTGTCTCCCCATCTGAGTTTTCAATCTGTCTCCCCAATCTTTGACACCCAGTCTATCTCCATCAGTCTCTTCACCGCCCTCCTTTTCCCCTCTGTCTGTCGCTCTGTCTCACCAGTCTGTCTCCACCAGTAATCCCGCCATCTGTCTCTCCATCTACATCACAATCTGTCTCTCTCCCCATTTGTCTCACCCAGTTTGTCTCCCTCTCTGTTTCACTCCCAGCCTGTCTCTTTCTCATTCTGCCTTCCGCGCTCAGATTTCACACTTCTGTCTCTCCCATCTTTCTCCCCGTAGAATCACACTCTCTCTTTCTCCTCCATGTCTGTCCCTCTCTCGCTGCCCCACCCAGTCTGCATCTCCCCACACCTCTCTCCGCCCCTTCCTCCACCTGTCTTTCTCCCCGCAGTCCATCGCTCTCTCTCTCTATCTCCCCTGTCCGACTCCTTGCCTGCTTCCCATTCGGTCTCTCTCTTTCCTCTCTCTAACTCCCGACGCCATATGTCTCCCCGTCTGACTCACTTTATCTACCCCTGTCACTGTTTTCATGTCTGTCTCTATCTGTATTTCCTGCATCCATCTCCATCAGTGCCTCTCTCCCCTTAGTTTCCCTCCCCAGGTCTCTTTCTCGTACATTCTCGCCCATATGGCTCTCTCGCTCAGTCTCGCCTTTCTGTAGCTCTCTTTCTCCCTTCCATCTGTCGCCCCCATCTGTCTACTCTCATCTATCATCCTTTTTAACACCTCCATCTATCTCTCTCTGTGTCACTTACCATCCATCTCCCCCCAATCTCTCTACATCAATCTCCCTCCCAGTCGATCTGTCTCTCCACGTCCCAGGTCTGTCACTGCCTCTCTGCTTCCCCACTCTATCTCGCTCACTTTCTCGCCCCGTCGGTTGCCTCCGTCTATCACTCTCAAATATGTCTCCACCATATGACTCTCTCTCTCTGCCACCCCAATGAATCTCCCCCCTCTGCCTCCCCCTTCTGTCTCCAGCTCGTCTCTCTCGCAGTCTTTCTCCTCCAGCGTTAATCTTTTTTCTGTCTCGCCCATCTGTCTCCCACCCATCTTTCTACCAGTCAGTCTGCCAATCCCTCCACCTAATTCTCTTGCTCCCTTTCTCTCCCACTGTAGAATGCAGCTCATCTGTATGACTTTATAATAGTTTAAATGTCATGATTTTCTTAAAATGACTAAGATATATAATAATATATGTTAGAAGCATAAACCCCTGTTACATTATGTAAAACCTTAGTTAAAAATACACAAACTGAAATGCAAATCATGATGGTAAATTACGCCAGCTTGATATAATTCGGGAAAATGGTCTGTTAAGTAAACAGGGAGATAGTGGGGAACAAGAAGTTCAACAACGTTGCAATAGAAGATGTGGACTGGAGACAGTCACCACTGCCTATCATCTCAAAAATGCAGAATTGGCTAAACAATGAGCAGATTAAAAAGCAAAAAGACATCTGTGAGAACTCAGTTTTCAGGTTGTTCTCAGGAAAGGAAAGCTTGAGATGAAAGAAATGGGGAATGAGAGGGTGACTGAATTAATAGATACCAGACAGTGTTGATTGATCAATTCACTAAGTGTGTAGTGGCATTTCCATCTAGGTATAATAGAGCACGTTCTGCGGCGCGAATCCATTTGAGTGAGGTGTTTTGGAGGTGGAGAGTACCGATACAGATGGATAGCGACCAGGGTCCACACTTAACAGCAAAAGTATGTACTACCTTACAGGGAATGCTTCAGATGAGGCATAAATTACACGTCAATCATTATCCACAATCACCAGCGATCGTGGAGAGAGGCAATCCAAATTTAATAACAATGCTGCAGAAGCTGTGCACAGAACATCCCATTCAATGGGCTAACATGATGCTTATATGAAAAGAAAACCCCATTCAATGGGCTGACATGATGCCTTTATGTACAGAAAACCCCATTCAATGGGCAAACATGATGCCTTTATGTACAGAACACCACACTCAATGGGCTAACATGATGCCTTTATGTACAGAGCACCCCACTCATTGGGCTAACACGATGCCTTTATGTACAGAACACTCCACTCAATGGGCTAACATGATGTCTTTATGCACAGAACGCCCCACTCAGTGGGCTAACATGATGCCTTTATATACAGAACACCCCACTCTATGGGCTAACATGATGCCTTTATGTACAGAACACCCCACTCAGTGGGCTAGCATGATATATTTATGTACAGAACACCCCATTCAATGGGCAAACAAGATGCCTTTATGTACAGAACATCCCACTCAATGGGCTATCAGGATACCTTTATATAGAGAACACCACACTCAATGGGCTAACATAATGTCTTAACATAGTAACATAATGTGGTAAACCACTGTTTGTATTCCTGTTTGTCCTGTTTGTATTCCACTGTGTACATGCCTGGACATGCCTCGGCTGTCTCCTCCCACAGGTCCTAGTATAAAGGTGACTGCTCCCCAGCCCTTGGTATCCTGGACCGGTCGACCACTCGAGGCAGACCTCCATTCTGTTGTTAATAAAAGCCTTTAGTTACTCTTCTAACTCTCAGTCTTTTATGAGTAATTGATAGCGCATCAATTTTATTAACAACATTTTTATAATGGAGAAGATCCTCACACCAGCATGCCTGGACTTAGATCATCGGGAGGCGGACTCATCCACCAAGTTTACTCACTGGCTTAAGTGTTTCGAAAAATTCCTGACCGCCTCCGAAGCAATCAAATCGGACGAGGACAAACTGGATGTCCTGACCTCCAAAGTGAACCACCGAGTGTACTCGGTCATCCAAGACGCGACCTCGTACGCGGATGCTATCAAGCTCCTCAAGGACCAGTACACACGCCCAGTGAACGAAGTGTACGCCAGGCACCTCCTGGGGAGTCGTAAACAACAACCTGGGGAATCGACCGTGGAATACCTTCAGGCACTGTCTGTGCTTGGCCGGGCCTGTGGTTGTAAGGATGTAAAGGCCGCCGTGTACACAGAGGAACTTATCCGGGACGCTTTTGTAGCGGGCCACAGATCCAATTACACACGACAGCGACTGTTGGAGCAGAGTAACCTCGACCTCAACAAGGCCTCTGAACTCGCACTATCGTTGGATGCAGCCTACCAGGCCATGGATGCCTACTCCTCTGCACCGTGGACGCCGCGGGGAATGACAGCCTGAGACACGGTAGGACCGCCTCATAGCGCCGTGCCACCCCAGCCACACCCCAACAACGGCCCAACTACCGCAGCAGTGTCCCAAGGCCAGACAGCAGTGCCCCAAGGCCAGAAATGCTACTTCTGTGGCCAGGCAAAACACCCCAGAGCGCGCTGCCCGGCGAAAAACGCGATCTGCTCGGGCTGCGGGAAGAAGGGACACTACGCTAGTGTCTGCAGGGCCAAAGCCACCCCGAACTCCAGCAGCGCCGCGTGTGGGCCATGGCCGCCATTTTGGACCTCCCCGGCCGTGTGCGAATCACCGGTACAGCAGCCATTTTGGACGCCGCCAGCCACATGGGGAACATGGACGCCGCCATCTTGGACGACAGCCGGGACACAGCAGGCCCCTGACACCGCCTCATCTGATACCCGCAGCGACACACCGACCCCTACGCTGGCATCCGTTACACTGGACCAAGCGAGACCGCACCAACTGGCCAGTTCCACAATGGACATTAAGGTAAATGGTCACGATACAATCTGCCTTTTTGACTCTGGGAGCACGGAGAGCTTCATCCACCCGACACGGTGCGGCGTTGCTCTCTCCCAGTCCTGCCTGCGCAACAGCGGATTTCTATGGCCTCCGAGTCCCAGTCGGCGGACATCGGCGGCTACTCCGTGGTGACACTCGTAGTAGACGGGACCGTGTACGATCATTTTAAACTTCTGGTCCTGCCTGACCTCTGCGCTGCCGTCCTGCTGGGGTTAGATTTTCAGTGTCACCTTAAATGTGTTACGATGGCGTACGGTGGACCCCTACCCCGACTCACAGTCCGCAGCCAGCAGCTTCCAAATTGCCCTCCGCGCACCAGGTGCAACCTCTCCACATTCAGAGTCACCCCCCCCACCACTGTTTGCTAACCTCACCCCCGGCTGTAAGCCCATCGCCACAAAGAGCAGGCGATACAGTGCCGGGGACAGGGTTTTCATTAAAACCGAAGTGGAGCGGCTCCTGAAAGAAGGGATTATTGAGGGCAGCACCAGCCCCTGGCGAGCCCAGGTTGTGGTCGTTAAGACCAGCGAGAAGCAGCGCCTGGTCATCGACTACAGCCAGACAATAAATCGCTACACCCTGCTGGACGCCTACCCACTCCCCCGTATAGCTGATATGGTCAACCAGATCGCGCAGTACCGCGTCTTCTCGACCATTGACCTGAAATCAGCGTACCACCAGCTCCCCATCCGCCCTGAGGACCGCCAGTACACTGCCTTTGAGGCAAACGGCCGCCTCTATCACTTCCTTAGGGTTCCCTTTGGCGTCACCAACGGGGTCTCCATCTTCCAAAGGGAGATGGACCGGATGGTAGATCAAAATGCGTTGCAGGCCACTTTCCCATATCTGGACAATGTGACCATCTGCGGCCGTGACTTGCAGGACCATGACGCAAACCTCAAAAAATTCCTCCGCACCGCCCAACTCCTAAACCTGACATATAACAAGGAGAAGTGCATATTCCGCACAAACCGCCTCGCCATCCTTGGCTGTGTTGTGGAACACGGAGTCATCGGCCCCGACCCCGACCGGATGCGTCCCCTTATGGAACTTCCACTGCCCCACTGCCTCAAGGCCCTGAAGAGGTGCCTAGGGTTTTTCTCCTATTACGCCCAGTGGGTCCCCTACTATGCGGACAAGGCCCGTCCGCTGATCAAGTCCACCTCTTTTCCCTTGATGGCAGAGGCCCGCTTAGCCTTCCACCGTATCAAGGAGGACATTGCCAAAGCCACCATGCACGCAGTGGACGAATCCATCCCCTTCCAGGTGGAAAGCGACGCGTCCGACTTTGCCCTGGCCGCTACCCTCAATCAGGCGGGGAGACCCGTGGCCTTCTTTTCACGAACCCTCCAAGGCCCGGAGACCAGACACTCCGCTGTTGAGAAGGAGGCCCAGGTGATTGTGGAGGCTGTGCGTCATTGGAGGCACTACCTGGCCGGAAAACGATTTACCCTGCTCACTGACCAGCGTTCAGTTGCTTTTATGTTTAACAACAAGCAGAGGGGCAAAATCAAAAATGACAAGATCTTGAGGTGGAGAATCGAACTTTCCACCTACAACTACGAGATCTTGTACCGGCCCGGGGAAGCTAAATGAACCCCCGGGTGCGCTATCGCGTGGCACCTGCGCCAGCACGCAGATCGATAGACTACGGGTCCTCCACAATGACCTCTGCCACCCAGGGGTCACCAGGTTCTTCCACCTCATCAAGGCCCGCAACCTGCCTTACTCTATTGAGGAGGTCAGGACCATGACCAGGAACTGCCAAGTCTGCGCTGAGTGCAAACCACACTTTTATAGACCAGACAGGGCCCACCTGATAAAAGCCACTCGCCCCTTCGAGCGCCTGAGCGTTGATTTTAAAGGGCCTCTCCCCTCCTCCGACCGCAATGTGTACTTCCTCAATATTATTGATGAGTACTCCCGTTTCCCGTTCGCCTTCCCCTGCCCGGACATGACCAGTGCCACGGTCATTAAATGTCTGAACAACCTCTTCACCCTGTTCGGCTTCCCCAGCTATATCCATAGCGACCGGGGCTCATCGTTTATGAGCGACGAACTCCGTCAGTACCTGCAAACTAGGGGTATTGCCACAAGCAGGACCACCAGTTACAACCCCCGTGGGAACGGACAGGTGGAAAGAGAAAATGCGACAGTTTGAAAGGCCGTCCTGCTAGCCTTAAAGTCTAGGGGCCTTCCAACCTCCCGCTGGCAGGATGTGCTCCCCGATGCGCTCCACTCTATTCGGTCACTGCTCTGCACTGCCACTAACGCCACCCCTCATGAGAAAATGTTTGTCTTCCCAAGGAAGTCCACATCAGGGACATCGCTACCGCCATGGCTGACGTCCCCAGGGCCGGTCCTACTGAGAAGACACGTGAGGACCCATAAAACGGAACCCCGGGTCGAGTGGGTCGAGCTCCTCCACGCCAACCCCCAGTATGCTTACATCGCATACCCGGACGGGCGGGAGGACACTGTCTCCATAAGAGGCCTTGCACCCTCGAGGACCACAGTAACCCACTACCCACTACCACCCCCCCCCACGATCCGATATCCAGCCCCAGCAGACGGCAGGCCTGGGCCCCGCGACCCGCTCGACATCTACGAGGACGACACGCCTGTGCCACAGCCTACGCTGGACTCGACGCCGGAAGCTTCACTACCCCTGCCGTCGCCACGCCGATCACAGTGGCAGACAAGACCTCCGGAGAGACTCCAATACACTAACTTTTAATACACTTCACCCCGCCGGACTCAATTTTAAACAAGGGGTGAATGTGGTAAACCACTGTTTGTATTCCTGTTTGTCCTGTTTGTATTCCACTGTGTACATGCCTGGACATGCCTCGGCTGGCTCCTCCCACAGGTCCTAGTATAAAGGTGACTGCTCCCCAGCCCTTGGTATCCTGGACCGGTCGACCACTCGAGGCAGACCTCCATTCTGTTGTTAATAAAAGCCTTTAGTTACTCTTCTAACTCGCAGTCTTTTATGAGTAATTGATGGCGCATCATCACCCCACTCAATAGGCTAACATGATGCCTTTATGTACAGCACACCCCACTCAATGGGCTAACATGATGCCTTTATGTACAGAACACCCCACTCAATGGGCTAAGATGATGCCTTTATGTACAGAACACCCCACTCAATGGGCTAGCATGATGCCTTTATATTTAATGGCAATACATTCTACCTCACACGGGACAACAGGGTATGTCCATATGAGGCTATGACTGCGAGACAAATGCAGATATCGGGACACATAGCCATGGTGTATAACACACCATTAAAACTACAGCCCTGTAGTCTAAAATGGTTACAGACCCTGATAGATGGTATGGATGAAGTAAACAGTCTGTTAGCAAAGAACACGGGTAACTCACGTGAACAAATCAAGCAGTATATTATAATAAAAATTAACAAGACCATTTGAGGATGAGGTTGGGGGCCAAGTGATGTTGGAAATCTTCGCTTCTACAGAACACTCGATTGATATAAAGTGCACAGGCCCCCACACTATAACTGAGAATGTAAATATAGCCGTATAGTTACTGAATGAAACATGGTTTAAAAGGGGAACCGGAATTGAAATGGATCCATATCAATCAAATGAAAACTGTTAAGGATTAAGATGTTGCGTTTCGTCTGCTTACAAGTGAAATATGTGGACTTTCACACTGTTGTTGATACTTGGAAATACGGTGAGCACGATAGATGTGACAGAAGTATTCGACACCACCGTTACCATCTGCACATTAGAGATAGGAGGTGAATGCGTCCCACTCCCAATTTACAGAGCCGAACCTCAGATTCTTGGAGGACAAAAAAAATCACTAAACTAAAGTGACTTACTTGGAACATATAATGGGATCTTCATGTCTTGATCAGAAACAGTAGAAAGGATAGAGTAACGACAATGTACATAGCAGGTTGTGGTGCTCACCAAAGGCAAGTTTACAACTGGGAAATAAAAGAAGGTTATGGAGTAAGTATTAGGTGGGGGATAAGAAACATAAAGGGCCCAAATGTATGGAGATTTCTGAAAAAGTGCAATGGTATTTGGGAACAGATACAAGAATCAATTCATGGTCCAATAACATCAGAAAACAAAGCAGAAGTTCAGTTATTCTCGGCTCGATGTTGGAAAAAACACGCAGGCCAGTATACTGGCATTGATTCTAATATGAAGCCCAAATTTGACAAACAAGCAGGTGAACGTAGTTTCACCACCCCTGAAGATGAGCCATTGATAACCATGAGGGGGAATGGACCCGTTATGACAACGTTTAAACGTTGGTGAAGTTATAAAAACCCTGGTGATAGGCAAAGTGACATATTAAAATTCGAAAGCGGAATCATAGGGTGTTCAGCAGATAGTGGTCACTTTCAGAGGGTTGCGCTCATGCCCTTTGTGAAAGAGAATGGTTCAGACTTTCAGTAAGCAGGGGGCAAAGGCCCTCAATTAGAACCAGAGCCCAGAAATGGTCTCGTAATTATCCCGAACTATAGAGCAATCTATCATCGGGTAATGACAGAAGTGGTCCCGATTATTTTAAACCTAACAGATCTAATATTACCAAAACGATGGCCCGATAAATGAACGCAGTGAACTCAAAGAATGATAGAGCATCTTTTTGACCACTATTGGGAAAAGTCCACCTGGTCCATAAGTGTAGAAAAAGAAAAGAATGCCTTTCGACACGAGACTCCTACTAAGCATGAAACGAGTCAAGTGAAGGGGAGGCAAAATAAAGGTTTGATAAATGATGGTCTCACGGGTTTTAATAAAGTCACTTCTGTAGTTCATTGTATGGATAGGGCAAGCTTACAGGTAAAATTGTGAACAGTATTGGAGAAATTAAAAGATATACGCAGCAAAGAGAAGAGTTTTGAACGTAAGGAGCTGGAAGAAGATCAAATAATGACCGTGCATCAGCGGGACATTATACACGAAATAGAAGATCTCACAAAAATGGTAAATGATCTTATCAGAGAAGACAGAAAGGCCTCTGATCAACTGGCTCATAATGATATATGCATTATGTATGGGGACTGGTTAGCAGAACAATCTAGGGAAAACCTTCACATTATCAATGCGGGACGCCTCCCCACTTGTGTAACCGATAAATATTTATCAGGATTCTCTCGTTATCATGAGGATGCACAACTATGTAAGATCAGAAGTTTGATTAAGATCTACCCAGTTAACCACGAATGCTACAAGAAAGGGCGTCAAACATTGTTCGGACTAATAATACAAATTCCTCGTCCAATGAAATGAACTTGACCTAACCCTCTGTTTAGGGTAGGAAACACAGGAGTGGCGAAAAGAAATACCATTAGTCAATCCCTCACAGCACCGCAATGGCTGGTCAAGTTAGAAGAACTAACATGGATTGAACTAAACCGACAAGGATGTACTACAAAGGTGGATGCCATCATTTGCCCATAACTTTTATAGAATCACTCAAAAGATACCTGTGATTTTGATTGAATAAGGTGCGTCTAAACTGTACTATAGAAGTGACAGAACCATCAGATGGTGAGAACCAGAACGGCCTATGTACGGGAGGGAAGGTTTTGTTTTACCACATTAGAAACCAATTATCTTCACGGTTCACTTAAATGTTTAATCAACCCGGGAACATATTGCATTATTCCTACCAAAACCACAGTCATAGCAGCGAAAACCTACTTGTAATGGCCACACCTGAACAACAGATCTTACAAGTAAGTGATAGCTTGAATGTGAACCTAGAGGATTATGTCATTAAATTTGGCTATGACGTTCCTCTACTGCCTGAAGATCTAATACAATTAATGAGTCATGTAAACGCCTCCCAACGACATTACTGTACACTACAGCAAGGGAATAAACATGCAGCTAAGTAAATTCCAGTCATTGAAAATTTGACCCATTGGTGGGATATAGGGATGGACATAGAAATTCCCATTGGATTAGAATAATTTCACACGTACTGGTCATAACCCAGCTTATAGTATTACTATGCTTACTGCTCTACATCTGCTATTGAAGGCACATAATGCGCAAGCCAAATGAAAATTAAACATAATCATAGCACAGAACATCTTGGGAATAACCCAACGTGGGAGAGCAAACCCATATAAAAGAATTAAAAATTGAGAGGTTGGCAAAAATGACTCGCCCTCAAGGTAGGGATATTGTAGAATAGAACTTATATGTAGGAATTGATAATCTTTTCAATATTATGCTTTTCCTGAAATTACTGTGATATATTACAACTAGCTGGAGTGCCCGGCGGTGCAGGTTCAAAGACTGCCCCTATGCCTTGTTGATTGACATTGCGGGGAGGGAGAGAGAGAGAGGTAAGGAGAGAGAGAGAGAGGGGAAATGAGAGAGACAGAGAGAGGGGGAAGGAGAGAGAGACAGAGAGGGAAGGAGAGACAGAGAGAGGGAAAGAGACAGAGAGAGAGAGGGAAGGAGAGCGAGAGAGAGAGAGGGAAGGAGAGAGAGACAGAGTGAGAGAAGGAAGGGGAGAGAGAGAGAGAGAGGGAAGAAGAGAGAGAGAGGGAAGGAGAGAGAGGGTGGGAGAGAGATAGTGAGGGAAGTAGAGAGAGAGGGAAGGAGAGAAAGAGAGAGAGAGAGAAGGAGAGAGAGAGAGCGAGAAAGGGACGGAGAGAGTGAGAGGGAAGGAGAGAGAGACAGAGAGAAAGGAAAGAGAGAGAGACAGAGAGGGAAGGAGAGAAGAGAGAGAGGGACGTAGAGCGAGAGAGAGAGATGGAAGGAGCATGATACAGAGAGAGGGAGGGGTGGAGAGAGAGACAGAGAGGGAAGGAGAGAGAGACAGAGAGAGAGAGGGAAGGAGAGGGAAGGAGAGAGAGAGGGAAGGAGAGAGAGAGGGAAGCAGAGAGAGAGAGAGAGAGATGGAGTGAGAGAGACAGAGAGGGAAGGAGAGAGATAGAGAGAGGGAAAGAGCGATAGAGGGAAGGAGACAGAGACAGAGGGAGAGAGGGAAGGAGAGAGAGACAGAGAGAGAGAGGGAAGGAGAGAGACAGAGAGGGAAGGAGAGAGAGGGAAAGAGGGAAGGAGAGAGAGAGGGATGTGGAGAGAGAGAGAGAGGGAGGGAGCATGATACAGAGAGAGAGAGGGATGGAGAGAGAGACAGAGAGGGAAGGAGAGAGAGACAGAGAGAGAGGGAAGGAGAGAGAGAGAGACAGGGAAGGAGAGAGAGAGGGAAGGAGAGAGAGAGGGAAGCAGAGAGAGAGAGAGATGGAGTGAGAGAGACAGAGAGACAGAAAGGGAAGGAGAGAGACAGAGAGAGGGAAGGGGAGAGAGACAGAGAGGGAAGGAGCGAGAGAGGGAAGGAGACAGAGACAGAGAGAGAGAGGGAAGGAGAGAGAGACAGAGAGAGAGAGGGAAGGAGAGAGACAGAGAGGGAAGGAGAGAGAGAACGAGGGAAGGAGAGAGATTCAGAGAGAGAAGGAAGGAGAGAGAGAGAGGGAAGGAGAGAGAGAGGGAAGGAGAGAGAGAGAGGGAAGGAGAGAGATTCAGAGAGAGAGAGGGAAGGAGAGAGAGTGAGAGGAAACGAGAGAGAGAGAGAGGGGGAAGCAGAGAGAGATAGAGAGAGAGAGGGAAGGAGAGAGAGACACAGAGAGAGGGAAGGAGAGAGAGAGAGGGAAGGAGAGAAGAGCGACAGAGGGAAGGAGAGAGAGAGGGAAGGATCGAGAGAGAGAGGGAAGGAGAGAGAGAGGGAAGGAGAGAAAGAGAGAGAGAGAGAAGGAGAGAGAGAGAGCGAGAAAGGGACGGAGAGAGTGAGAGGGAAGGAGAGAGTGACAGAGAGAAAGGAAAGAGAGAGAGACAGAGAGGGAAGGAGAGAAGAGAGAGAGGGACGTAGAGCGAGAGAGAGAGATGGAAGGAGCATGATACAGAGAGAGGGAGGGGTGGAGAGAGAGACAGAGAGGGAAGGAGAGAGAGACAGAGAGAGAGAGGGAAGGAGAGGGAAGGAGAGAGAGAGGGAAGGAGAGAGAGAGGGAAGCACAGAGAGAGAGAGAGAGAGATGGAGTGAGAGAGACAGAGAGGGAAGGAGAGAGAGAGAGAGAGGGAAAGAGCGATAGAGGGAAGGAGACAGAGACAGAGGGAGAGAGGGAAGGAGAGAGAGACAGAGAGAGAGAGGGAAGGAGAGAGACAGAGAGGGAAGGAGAGAGAGGGAAAGAGGGAAGGAGAGAGAGAGGGATGTGGAGAGAGAGAGAGAGGGAGGGAGCATGATACAGAGAGAGAGAGGGATGGAGAGAGAGACAGAGAGGGAAGGAGAGAGAGACAGAGAGAGAGGGAAGGAGAGAGAGAGAGACAGGGAAGGAGAGAGAGAGGGAAGGAGAGAGAGAGGGAAGCAGAGAGAGAGAGAGATGGAGTGAGAGAGACAGAGAGACAGAAAGGGAAGGAGAGAGACAGAGAGAGGGAAGGGGAGAGAGACAGAGAGGGAAGGAGCGAGAGAGGGAAGGAGACAGAGAAAGAGAGAGAGAGGGAAGGAGAGAGAGACAGAGAGAGAGAGGGAAGGAGAGAGACAGAGAGGGAAGGAGAGAGAGAACGAGGGAAGGAGAGAGATTCAGAGAGAGAAGGAAGGAGAGAGAGAGAGGGAAGGAGAGAGAGAGGGAAGGAGAGAGAGAGAGGGAAGGAGAGAGATTCAGAGAGAGAGAGGGAAGGAGAGAGAGTGAGAGGAAAGGAGAGAGAGAGAGAGGGGGAAGCAGAGAGAGATAGAGAGAGAGAGGGAAGGAGAGAGAGACACAGAGAGAGGGAAGGAGAGAGAGAGAGGGAAGGAGAGAAGAGCGACAGAGGGAAGGAGAGAGAGAGGGAAGGATCGAGAGAGAGAGGGAAGGAGAGAGAGAGAGCGAAGGAGCGAGAGGCAGAGAGAGAGAGGGAAGGAGAGAAGAGCGGCAGAGGGAAGGAGAGAGAGAGGGAAGGATCGAGAGAGAGAGGGAAGGAGAGAGAGAGAGCGAAGGAGCGAGAGACAGAGAGAGAGAGGGAAGGAGAGAGAGAGAGACAGAGGGAAGGAGAGAGAGAGGGAAGGAGAGAGAGAGAGAGGGAAGGAGAGAGAGAGAGGGAAGGAGAGAGAGACAAAGAGTGAGAGGGAAGGAGACAGAGACAGAGACGGAAGGGGAGAGAGAGAGAGAGGGAAGGGGAGAGAGAGAGGGGGAAGGAGAGAGATAGAGAGTGAAGGAGAGAGAGACAGAGAGAGAGAGGGAAGGAGACAGAGACAGAGAGGGAAGGAGAGAGAGTGAGAGAGATGGAAGGAGAGAGAGAGAGAGGGAAGGAGAGAGAGAGAGAGGGAAGGAGAGAGAGAGATAGAGAGTAGAGAGGGAAGGAGAGAGAGACACAGTGAGAAGGAAGGAGAGGGAGAGAGAGAGAGACCGAAGGAGAGAGAGAGAGACAGAGGGGAGGAGAGAGAGAGGGAAGGAAAGAAAGTGAGCGGGAAGGAGAGAGACAGAGAGCGAAGGAGCGATAGACAGAGAGAGGGAGGGAAGGAGAGCGGGAGAGACAGGGGGAAGGGGAGAGAGAGGGAAGGAGAGATAGAGAGGGAAGGAGAGTTAGTGAGAGAGAGAGGGAAGGAGTGAGAGAGGGAGGGAGAATGAGAGAGAAAGAGGGAAGGAAAGAGAGAGAGAGAGGGAAGGAGAGCGAGAGAGAGGGAAGGAGAGAGAGGGAAAGGGAAGGAGAGCGAGACACAAAGAGAGAGGGAAGGAGAGAGAGGCAGAGAGGGAAGGAGAGAGAGAGAGAGTGAAGGAGAGAGATTTAGAGAGAGAGAGGGAAGGAGAGAGAGAGAGAGAGGGAAGGAGAGAGAGATAGAGAGAGACGGAAGGAGAGAGAGAGAGAGAGAAGGAGAGAGTGAGGGAAGGAAATAGAGAAGCGAGGAAGTCACCCCGGGGAAGGGGCTGGACACAGATACGGGGCTTGGTGACTCAGAGACGGCGTTCACGGCATAGCACCAGAAGACGGGCCAGAGTCACCCCAGCTGAGCTCGCACTGTGGCCCGCCATCCCGGAGCCTCCATGCGTGGCGTAACGCCTGAGGCCCGGCCCGAGTCACCCAAGCTGAGCTCGCGCTGTGGCCCAGCACCCCGTAGCCTCCGTGGGTGGTGTAGCACCTGAGGCCCGGCCCAAGTCAGACGAGCTGAGCTCCCGCTCCGGCCCGCCACCCAAGATGAACAGCATACCCTCTCCTCACCTGTCACGATTAGCACAATAAACAGAAGAATCAGTCCTACCCAGGCTACTCAGTTGACCTGATGAGAAAGATGTCGGTTTGTTTATCCGAGTTGAAGTCTCCAAAAGCGGCCACGGGGACAGGAGAGAGGGGAGATAGCGGAGAGAAGGAGCAGGAGGAGGGTAAGGGTGGGACTGGAGCCCATGGTCGGACAGAGGCAGAGTTGCTCCATCACAAACATCAATGGCCGCAGCTTGCTTTTCCCGCTGCCGCACTAACGGCAGTTTGAAGGATTAGGCCCCACCCACACACGCCATGAAAAGGCCCCCGTGACGCAGCGCGCTCCCCCCATAGGATTGGTCAACCTTCACGTCAATCAGCATAATGAGCAGATTCCCCCGTAGGATTGGTCAACCGCTAATGAGTGTATTTTGTCCGTTTTTTGAAAGTTTTTTGTATACTGTCGAACAATCTTTATCTGACTAAAAAGGAAATACACCTATGACACTCCCCTAATCATAAGCTTACTTTTGATATAACAGATGTGTAGGTATGCTCTATAACATTTTAGTGAAGCCCGGACATACACACAGACAGACAGACAGACAGACAGACGGATCCTTTGATATATATATATACTAGCTGGGGAGCCCCGCGTTGCGAGGGCAATTTTGGGGCGCGAGGGCAATTTTGGGGCGTTTGGTCTCCCTGCCCCTGTGTGTCCCCCCTCTCCCTGTCATGTCCTCTCCCTGTCCTATCCCTCCCTCCCCTCTCTCCCTCCCTCCCCTCCCCTCTCTCCCTCCCTCCCCTCCCCTCTCTCCCTCCCCTCCCCTCCCTCCCCTCCCCTGTCTCCCTCTCCCCCCCTCCCCTCCGCCCCTCCCCTGTCTCCCTCTCCCCCCCACCCCTCCCCTCCCCCACTCGCCCGCTCCCCCACTCCCCTCTGTCCCTCTCTCCGGCCCCTCCACCTGCCTAGCGCCTGAGGTCCGGTGCCGTTGCTGAGGTCCCCCGCATATCGCGCGGCTGATGGACGGCCGCTGCGGGCGGGCGGGCAGCGCATGCGCGGTGAGTGTGGGCGGCGCATGCGCGGTGAGTGCGGGCGGCGCATGCGCGGTCAGTGCTCCAGGGCCGCTTTTTATCCTCTCGCCGCTTCCACTGCTTTTATTCAGGTCCACTCTCGGGCTGCTCTATATCCTCTCGCCGCTGCCGCTGCTTTAATTCAGGCCCGCTCTCACGCCACTTTTTATCCTCGTGACCCTGCCGCTGCTTCTATTCAGGTCCGCTCTCAGGCTGCACTTTATCCTCTCGCCAATGCTGCTGCTTTAATTCATGTGCACTCTCGGGTCACTCTTTATCCTCTATCCGCTGCTGGTGCTTTAATTCAGCTCTACTCTCCAGCCACTCTTTATCCTCTCGCCGATGCCGCTGCTTTAATTCAGGTCTGCTCTCGGGCCGCTGTTTATCCTCTCACCCCTGCCGCTGCTTTAATTCAGGTACGCTCTCAGGCCGCTCTTTATCCTCTCGCCACTGCCGTTGCTTTAATTCAGGTCCACTCTCGGGCCTTTCAATGTCCTTTCACCACTGTCGCTGCTTTAATACATGACCGCTCGCCATCCGAACTTTGTACTCTCTCCGCACTCCCGAGAGCACCGCCCCCCCCGCCCGAGCCGAGCGGGGAACAGAGAGAGACGCCGCATCCTGTTTATGTCCCGTGACCCTCGTGGCTGTCGCCGTTGCCCCGGGTAACGTGACGACGGGGGGCGGGGGGGGCGGGGGGGAGCTTAGCAGAAGCTGTGGGACAATTACCTAGCTCGGGCGTGGCTGGGCAGGAAAGGCCCAGGCTTTGAGGCCTAGGTTATGAGGCCTTACAAATACGGGGAAAGGTAGGAAAAAGAATCTTCAGGTTTACAATTGAGTTAAGTTTTCTTTAAAACAATTTAATAAAAGCAATTTTTTTTTGCTGGAAGTATAGTTTTGAAAAGAAAAACGCAGAAAGCGGGAAAAAAATTGGAATCAAGATGGCGTCCTCTCACCTCGGTTCAGAACGATAAGGCCCGCCCACACACGCACCGATTGGTCGACCGTCATGTCACCGAAGCATAGGATTGGTCAATCGTCCCATCACTCGACCGGAGGAGGGCCCGCACGCACGCGCCAGCAACCTGGCGTATGATTGGTTGACCTCGATGTCACTCTATCGCTAATGAGATGATAATGAGCGGAATGTTGAACGTTTTTTGGATACCGCGGGTGCAACTTTTTTCCGGCCGAAACGTAAATATGGCTGTGACCGGTCCGTAATTGTAAGCTTTCTTTTGACGTGATGCGCGTGTAGGTACGCTCTATAACTTTCGAACGTATAGAGAACGGACAGACAGACAGACAGAATGACAGACAGACAGACAGACAGAAGAGGTCTTATATATATATAGATAATAACGTATGTTAGTAGCATCAAACCTCTGTTACAATATTTATTACCTTAGGTAAAATGACACGAGGCTGAGAAATAAAGCATGATGGTAAATTAAGCCAACATTATATTAACTATGGTAATATTGCTGAGGTAGTATAGATTGTGTGTTATGTTGAACACAAGAAGCCAGTGAAGGACAAACATTAATTGTGTTTCAAAGAAAGCTTTTCAACACTTAACATCCCTTATCGCTGAAGTTTCAGACCAGGTTAGATAATGGATTATGTGAAAGACAAAATACATCTGTTTTAATATCTGGGAAGTTTGTTTGTGCAAAAATCCTCATGGAAAAGCTTATTCAGGAAAAGGGAGGGAAACGCAGACCGTAATCTTGAAGGTCACGAATCAGAGACAAGAATAGTGAGATAGCCAAAGCCGCTGCAAGTTGCCAAATATTTTGAGTGGAGATAAAGGTATAAATGAACAGTTATTGAACACTGGAGGTAGCGCGAAACCAGAGGAAGAGCACTTCAGTCAACAGAACACAGCAAGACCCAGAAAGAGACCATGCCGCAGTCAACCGGTGGGCACGCTGACCCAAAATATACCTATACCAGGAGTGGTCTGTTATAGTCACGGACAATTTAAATAATGATTTCTGGTATTGTAAATGTTGCAAATCTTACAGTCCTGCTCCATGGTTCAGGGACAGTGTCTGAGTGTAAACTGATCATTAGGTCGTGCTATACCAGAAAAGATTAGTTCTGAATGGACCTGCTACATGGTTCAGGGACAGTGTTTGAGTGTAAACTGATCATAAGGTCGAGCTGTACCAGAGAATGTTAGATGTGAACTGAACTCTTCCATCGGTCAGTGTCAGTGTCTGTGTGTAATTTGTTCATTAGATCGTGCTGCACCAGAGAATGTTAGTTGTGAAGTGACCTGCTCCATGGTTCAGGGACAGTGTCTGAGTGTAAACTAATCATTAGGTCGAGCTGCAGCAGAGAATTTTAGTTTTGAACTGACCTGCTCAATGTCTGAGGGACAATGTCTGAGTGAAACTGATCATTAGATCGGGCTGTACCTGAGAATGTTAGTTGTGAACTGACCTGCTCCATGGTTCAGGGACAGTGTCTGTGTGTACACTGATCATTAGGTCGGGCTGCAACTTAGAATGTTAATTGTGAACTCACCTCCTCCATGGTTCAGAGACAGTGTTTGTGTCTAAACTGCTCATTAAATCGGGCTGTACCTGAGAATGTTAGTTGTGAACTGACCTGCTCCATGGTTCAGCTACAGTGTCTGTGTGTAATCTGATCATTAGATTGAGCAGTACCAGAAATTTTTGTTATGAAATGACCTGTTCCTTTGTTCAGGGACAGTGTCTGAGTGCAAACTGATCATTAGATCTTGCTATAACAGATAATTTCAGTTGTGAACTGACAAGCTCCATGGTTCAAAGACAGTGTCTGAGTGTAAACTGATCATTAGGTCGAGCTGACCCTGAGAATTTTATTTATGAACTGACCTCCTCCATGTTTCAGGGACAGTGTCTGAGTGTAAACTGATCATTAGGTCGAGCTGACCCTGAGAATTTTACTTATGAACTGACCTCCTCCATGTTTCAGGGACAATGTCTGAGTTTAAACTGATCATTAGGTCGGGCTGTACCAGAGAATGTTAGTTATGAACTGACCTCCTCCATGGTTCACGGACAGTGTCTGAGTGTAAACTAATCATTAGGTCGGGCTGTACCAGAGAATGTTAGTTATGAACTGACCTGCTCCATGTTTCAGGGATAATGTCTGAGTTTAAACTGATCATTAGGTCGGGCTGTACCTGAGAATTTTAGTTATGAACTGGCCTGCTCCATGGTTCAGGGAAAGTGTCTGAGTGTAAACTGATCATTAGATCGAGCTGTACCAGAGAATTGTAGTTATGAACGGACCTGCTCCATGGTTCAGGGACAGTGTCTGTGTGAAATCTGATCATCAGATCGTGCTGTACCTGAGAATTGTAGTTTTCAATTGTCCAGCTCCATGGGTGAGGGACAGTGTCTGTGTGTAAACAGATCCCGGAAATTGGATAGACAGTCGCTGAAATGAATGGCAGGATTAACATTTATCACAGAAATTACCTGAAAACTTTAACTGAAACACTGTTTTCATTTCCCGCCAGTGCTTTCAAACTGCAGGTTCTTATTTTATGTTATTCCAGTTTTAGTGAAATAATATTCAGCTTTCTGGGAATTTATCTTACAGACGTGAAATATCTGCCCTATTTATATTTATGTATATATATATATATATGTATGTTTTCTATCTTATATATAAAGTGCCGGTCCAAACCGGGTTAATTTCCCCTGTCCAATGACTGTAATTAATGCCAGTCACCATGGGAACTGATTGTCTCTGCTGGTTATTAGCTCCAGTCAGTTGAGCACAGCAGATTGATATAATATTCTTTCCAAGGATTATTATCATGTAATATGTATAAAATATATTACAGGTCTGCATTTGTCTCACATCACCAAATCAATCCATGTTATTAAATCCTTAAACACCCAGACTGTACAAAACTAATAGATGTTCATCTTACACAGCGAAGTTGCACTGTGGGAATCGGGTTTACTGCATAGGATTGAAAATGCATACGTTTGGGTTGATCGTTGCTAATTTATAGCAGGATTAACCAAACAAAGCAATAGATTATCGTCTTTATAAGCAACACCTTTCGGGGATTCACTATTCCTCTTTATAATTTCAGTCTATGCAGCATCATTACAAAAATGCCCATCCCTCCTCATAAGGGAGAACCCACCCGATACACGGCATCCTTCATTGTGGGGATAGAGATTTATCTGAAATTTCTGGCTAGACTGGTGAGATTCCAGTTCATATTGTTAATGTTCTGGTACTGAGCTGACTCTGTCCAACATAAGATCCCTTGGAAATTTCAGCCTGTAATAGTGAACCCGAATTTTTATGTTAAGCAAGGCAGGATACATTGCCGGCCGTGGTTACATCTCTTACATCATTCAATCAGTACATTTAATCATTAATTCATAGGGATTGGATTGCTTAATTGAGCTGAGTGTTAGTCTGGGGAAACGCAATGAAAAGATATTCTGTGACCCTAGAAATGATCATTGGAGAATTGTGTAGATCTGTTGCTCTCCACTTACTGTAACTAATAAGAAGCAGCGACAATTCGGTTCCAGGGTGTGTAACATTAATTCCAGTCAGTGAACAGCAGCAGCATCCCTTTTCACTCTAAGATTCTTTATATAACAAGATACATTAAACCAGGTATTGGACAGATGTAAATTAAGACCCTCTAAATCAGATAATAGAATCATTTTAAGAAATATTTGGAATAACAGATGATGCGAATTTCTCCGTCTGACAGGAATAATATGACATGAGAGCCGATTCCTTTACAGATTTCACATTATTTCCAGGAGCCAATGTAATCATTTCATTCCATGAAATTTCTATCCACTTCTCAGTGGTGGGCTGAATGTCACAGATGGAAACTGAGCCATTTAATTGGTCAGACTCAAAAAAAAATCAGAAATGGGGAAATCAGAGGTTTATATGTATTTTATATTTAACGATATGGTTCCTCGCCTCGATGGTTAGTGAGCGGAAAAGTGAGGTCAATGACGTATCTGGATGGATATTGTCAAAATGAATGATGTCCGTTATGTACCAGAATAGGTAGCTCTCGGACAAGAGATTTTATTAAAGTACCTGAAAATACAAGTGAGCTCAGTGATGTATTGGTTAGGCAGTGACTGTAAAAGTGAGAGTAATGAAGTAACTGGAATGGTAGTGACAGTAGAGGTGAGGATAGCATTTTCCCAAAATTGGCAGTAATAGTTCAAGTGCAGTCAGTTACATGTCTGGGTGTGTCCTGCCAGTAAATGTCAGGTCAGAGATATACCTGGATATGTTATGAAAGTATAAGTGGGGTGAGTAATTTGACTTGATTGATTTTGAAAGTACAAGTAGTGCTAGTGATATACATGGATGCGTAGGGACAGTATAATTCAGGCCAGTAATATACCTGGATGGGCAGTGATATTATAAGAGGGGTCAGTGATCAACATGAATGGATTGTGACAGTAGACGTGAGGTCATATATAAACCTGGACAGGGCGCAGCAGTACAAGTATATGGAAAAGATGTCGGAGGACATTCAAGGCCCAGTATCGGTAGCGCTATTACAAGTGTGTTAAGTGACATATCTGAAGGAGCAGTGCCAGTACAGTGAAGCCATTGATATATCTGAATGAGCAGATCCAGTACAAGTGAGGTCAGTATTATATCTGAATAAGCAGCGTAAGTACAAGTGAGGCCAGTGATTTATCTGAATGGGCAGCACCAGGAAAAGTGTGATCAGTGATATATCTGAATGGGCCGTGCAAATAAAAGTGAGGCAAGTGATATATCGGAATGAGCAGTGAGAGTACAAATGAGGTAAATGATATATCTGAATGAGCTGAACAAGTACAAATAAGCTCAGTGATATCTCTGATTGAGCAGTGCCAGTAAAACTGAGGTCAGTGATAATCTGGATGTGCAGTGCCAGTACAAGTGAGGTCAGTGATATATCTGAATGAGCATTGCAAGTACAAGTGAGGTCAGTGATATATCTGAATGAGCAGTGCCAGTTCAAGTGAGGCCAGAGATATATCTGAATGAGCAGTGCAATTAGAAGTGAGGTTAGTGATATATCTGAATGAGCATTGCCAGTATAATTGAGGTCAGTGATATATCTGAATGAGCAGTGTCAGTACAAGTCATGTCAGTGTTATATCTGAATGAGCAGTGCAAATACAATAGAGGACAGTGATATAACTGAAAGAGCAGTGCCAGTACGATTGAGGTCAGTGATATATCTGAATGAGCAGTGCCTGTACAATTGAGGCCAGTGATGTATCTGAATGAGCAGTGGCAGTACAAGTAAGGTCAGTAACAAATCAGAATGAGTAGTGCCAGTACATGTGAGGTCAGTGATATATGTGAATTAACAGAGCCAGTACAAGTGAGGTCAGTGATATATCTGAATGAGCAGAGCCAGTACAATTGAGGCCAGTGATGTATCTGAATCAGCAGAGACAGTACAAATGAGGTCAGTGATATATCTGAATGAGTAGTGCCAGTACAAATGAAGACAGTGAAATATCTGAAAGAGCAGTGCCAGTACAAATGAAGCCAGTGATATAACTGAATGAGCCATGCCAGTACAAGTGAGGTCAGTTATATATCTGAATGAGCAGTGTCAGTAACATTGAGGCAAGTGATATATCTGAATCACCAATGCCAGTTCCATTGATGTCAGTGATAATTCTGGATGAGCAGAGCAAGTACGAGTGAGGTCAATGATATATCAGAATAAGCAGTGCCAGTACAAGTGAGTCCATTGATCCAGCTGAATGAGCATAAACCGTGCAAATGACGACAGTGATATATCTGAATGACCAGTGCCTGTAGAAGTGAGGTCAGTGATATATCTGATGGAGCAGCGCCAGTAAAAGTGAGGCCAGTGATATATCTGAATGAGCAGCGCCTGTAAAAGTGAGGTCAGTGATATATCTGAAAGAGCAGTGCCAGTACAAGTGAGGCCAGTGATATATAAGAATAAGCAGTGCCAGTGCCAATGAGGTCAGTGATATATCTGAATGAGCAGTGTCAGCAACAGTGAGGAAAGTGATATATCTGAATCACCAATGCCAGTTCAATTGAGGTCAGTTATAATTCTGGATGAGCAGTGCAAGTACAAGTGAGGTCAATGATATATCTGAGTGAGCAGTGCCAGTACAAGTAAGTCCATTGATCTAGCTGAATGAGCATAAACCGTGCAGATGACGACAGTGAAATATCTGAATGAGCAGTGCTGGTAGAAGTGAGGTCAGTGATATATCTGAATGAGCAGTGCGAGTACAATTGAGGTCAATGATATATCTGAGTGACCAATGCCAGTACAATTGAGGTCAGTGATATATCTGAATGAGCAGTGTCAGTACAAGTGAGATCAATGATTTAACTGAATGAGCAGTGCCAATCCAAGTGAGGTCAGTGATATATCTGAGTGAGCAATGTCAGTAAAATTGAGGTCAGTGATATATCTGAATGAGCAGTGTCAGTGCAATTAAGGCCAGTGATATATCTGAATGGGCAGTGCAAATTCAAGTGAGGCCAGTGATATATCTGAAAGAGCAGTGACAGTAGAAGTGCGGTCAGTAACAAATCAGAATGAGTAGTGCCAGTACATGTGAGGTCAGTGATATATGTGAATGAGCAACGCCAGTACAATTGAGGTCAGTGATATATCTGAATGAGCAGTGCCAGTACAAGTAAGGCCAGTGATATATCTGAATGAGCAGTGCCAGTACAAGTAAGGCCAGTGATATATCTGAATGAGCAGTGTGAGTACAAGTGAGGTCAGTGATATATCTGAATGAGCAATGCCAGTACAAGTGAGGTCAGTGATATATCTGAATGAGCACTGCCAGTACAAGTAAGGCCAGTGATATATCTGAATGAGCTGTGCTAGTGCCAATGAGGTCCGTGATATATCTGAATGAGCAGTGTGAGTAAAAGTGATGCAAGTAATTTATCTGAATCAGCAATGCTGGCTCAATTGAGGTCTGTAATAAATCTGAATGATTATTGCCAGTACAAGTGAGGTGAATGATATATCTGAATAAGCAGTGCCAGTACAAGTGAGTCCAGTGATATATCTGAAAAAGCATAAACCGTGCAAATTATACAGCAATATATCTGAATGAGCAGTGCCTGTAGAAGTGAGGTGAGTGATATATCTGAATGAGCAGTGTCAGTACAAGTGAGGTAATTGATATACCTGAATGAGCTGTGCAAGTACAAATAAGGTCAGTGATATATCTGAATGTGCAGTGCCAATAAAAGTGAGGCCAGTTATATATCTGGATGAGCAGTGCCAGTACAAGTGAAGTCATTGATATATCTGAATGAGCAGTGCATTTAGAAGTGAGGTCAGTGATGTATCTGGATGATCAGTGCCAGTACAATTGAGGTCAGTGATATATCTGAATGAGCAGTGCTGGTTCAAGTGAGTTCAGTGATATACCTGATTGAGCAGTGCCAGTATAATTGAGGTCAGTGATATATCTGAATGAGCATTGTCAGTAGCAGTCAGGTCAGTGATATATCTGAATGTGCAGTGCAAATTCAATAGAGGCAAGTGATATAACTAAATGAGCAGTTCCACTTCGATTGAGGTCAGTGATATATCTGAATGAGCAGTACCAGTACAAGTAAGGCCAGTGGTATATCTGAATGAGCTGTGCAAATACAAGAGAGGCCAGTGATATATCAGAATGACCAGCGCCAGTAAAAGAGAGATCATTGATATACATGAACGAGCAGTGTAATTTCAAGTGAAGCCAGTGTTATATCTGAAAGAGCATTGCCAGTAGACGTTTATACAGTGATATATTTGAATGAGCTGCGCCAGTACAAGTGAGGCCAGTGATATACCTGAATGACCAGTGCCAGTACAAATGAGGCCAGTGAAATAACTGAATGAACCGTGCCAGTGAAAGTGAGGTCACCTATATACCTGAATCAGCAGTGCCAGTAAAGGTGAGGTCAGTGATATATCTGAATGAGCATTTCAGGTACAAGAGAAATCAGTTATATATCTGAATGAGCAGTGCCAGACCAAGTCAGGCCAGTGATATATCTGAATGAGCAGTGCCAGTGCCAATGAGGTCAGTGATATATCTGAATGAGCAGCGTCAGTACAAGCCAGGCCAGTGATATATCTGAATGAGCTGTGCCAATACAAGAGAGGCCAGTGATATATCAGAATGAGCAGTGCCACTTCAAGTGAGGCCAGTGATATATCTGAATGAGCAGTGTAAATTAAATGAAGCCAGTGATATACCTGAATGAGCAGTGCCAGTAAAAGAGAGATCAGCGATATACATGAATGAGCAGTGCAAGTTCAAGTGAGGCCAGTGTTCTATCTGAAAGAGCATTGCCAGTTGAAGTTTGTTCAGTGATATATCTGAATGATCAGTGCCAGTACAAGGGAGGTCAGTTACAAATCAGAATGAGTAGATCCAGCACAATTGAGGTCAGTTAAATATATGTGAATGAGCAGAGCCAGTACAAATAAGGCCAGTGATATATCTGAATGAGCAGAGCCAGTACAGTGGGGTCTGTGATATATCTGAATAAGCAGAAACGGTCGAGTCAGGTCAGTGATATATCTGAATGAGCAATGCCAGTACAAGTGATTTCAGTGATATATCTGAATGAGCAATGCAGGTAGACGTGAGGTCAGTGATATATCTGAATGAGCAGTGCCAGTACAAGTAAGTTGAGTGATATATCTGAATGAACAGTGCCAGTGCCAATGAGGTCAGTAATAATTCTGGATGAGCAGTGCCAGTACAAGTGAGGTCAGTGATATATCTGAATAAGCAATGCCAGTACAAGTGAGTCCAGTGATATATCGAAATGAGCAGAATCCGTACAAGTGAGGTCAGTGATATATCGAAATGAGCAGGAACCGTACAAGTGAGATCAATGATATTTCTGAATGAGCAGAGCCAGTACAATTGAGGTCAGTGATACATCTGAATGAGCAGTGCGAGTAAAATTGAGATCAATAAAATATCTGAATGAGCAGTGCCAGTACAAGGGTGGTAAGTGATATATCTGAATGAGCAGTGTCAGTACAAGTGCAGTCAGTGATATATCTTCATGACGACATGCAAGCCGTGACCAATGGTTCAGCTGCAGACGCAATTCACGTACGTACCGGGGTCAACCAAGGCTGTGTCATTGCACCAACGCTCTTCTCAACCTTCCTTGCTGCAATGCTCCATCTCACCCTCAGTAAGCTCCCCACTGAAGTGGAACTAATTTACAGAACAAATGGGAATCTTCTCAACCTCCGTCGCCTGCAGTCCAGATCCAAGGTCATCCCATCCTATGTTGTCGAATTACAGTATGCAGCTTGCGTCTGCGCTCACTCGGAGGTCGCACTCCAATCCATCATAAACATCTTCTCCGAAGCACACGAGAGCATGGGCCTTAAACTAAACATTCAAAAGACAAAAGTCCTCCAACAAACTGCCTCCGGCATGCAGTGCTGCCCCCCGATTATCAAAATCCATGACAAGGCCATGGACAACGTGGACCACTTTCCATACGTCGGGAGCCTAATATCAACAAGGGCAGACGTCGACGACGAAGTCCAACACCGCGTTCAGTGTGCCAGTGCAGCCTTCGGTCGCCTGAAGAAGAGAGTGTTTGAAGACAAGGACCTCAAAACAGGCACTAAGCTCATGGTTTACAGGGCAGCAGTGATACCTGCCCTGCTGTATGCCTCAGAGACATGGACCATGTACAGCAGGCGTCAAAGCAGTGGAGAGGTACCACCAACGCTGCCTCTGCAAGATCCTGCAAATACATTGGCAGGATAGGCACACAACGTCAGTGTTCTTGCTCAGGCCAACATCCCCAGCATCGAAGCTCTGACAACGCTCTATCAGCTCCGATGGGCGGGTCATATTGTCCGCATGCCTGGTACGAGACTCCCAAAACAATCGGTCTACTTGGAGCTCCGGCCCTGCAATAGAGCTCCAGGTGGGCAGAGGAAACGCTTCAAGGACACTATCAAATCCTCTTTGAAAAAGTGTAACATCCCCACCAATAGCTGGGAACCCCTGGCCCTTGATCGCACATAGTGGGGGAGAAGAAACCGGGAAGGCGCCGAACACCTCGAGTCTCTTCGCCGGGAGCAAGCAGAAGCCAAGTGCCGGCAGCGCAAGTAGCGCACGTCAACACAAGCACCCCACACACCCGCCCATTCACCACCGTCTGCCCCACCTGTGACAGAGACTGTAGGTCCCACATTGGACTAATCAGTCACATGCGAGCTCATTTTTAATGTGGAAGGAAGTCATCCTCGGTTTCGAGGGAATGCTAAGAAGAAGAGAATCATATATTACTGAGCAGTGTCAGTACAAGGGAGGTCAGTGATATATCTGAATGAGCAGTGCCTGTACAAGTCTGGTCAGTGATATATCTGAATAATCTTTGCCAATACACGTGAGGCCAGTGATATATATGAAAGAGCAGTGCAGGTAGAAGTGAGGTCAGTGATATACCTGAATGAGCATTGCCAGTACAAGTAAGGCCAGTGATATATCTGAATGAGTAGTGCCAGTATGATTGACGACAGTGATATATCTGAATGAGCAGTGCCAGTACAAGTGAGGTCAGTAACAAATCAGAATGAATAGTGCCAGTACAATTGAGGTCAGTGATATATGTGAATGAGCAGTGCCAGTAAAAGTGAGGTCAGTAACATATCAGAATAAGTAGTGCCAGTACACGTGCGGCCAGTGATATATCTGAATGAGCAGTGCCAATACAAGTGAGGCCAGTGCAATATCTGAATGTGCATTACCAGTACACGTGAGGCCAGTGATATATCTGAATGAGCAGTGCCAATTCACGTGAGGCCAGTGATATATCTGAATGAGCAGTGCCAGTACAAGTGAAGTCAGTGATATATCTGAATGAGCAATGCCTTTACAAGTCAGGTCAGTGATATATCTGAATGATCAGTGCCAGTACAAGGGAGGTCAGTTACAAATCAGAATGAGTAGATCCAGCACAATTGAGGTCAGTTAAATATATGTGAATGAGCAGAGCCAGTACAAATAAGGCCAGTGATATATCTGAATGAGCAGAGCCAGTACAGTGGGGTCTGTGATATATCTGAATAAGCAGAAACGGTCGAGTCAGGTCAGTGATATATCTGAATGAGCAATGCCAGTACAAGTGATTTCAGTGATATATCTGAATGAGCAATGCAGGTAGACGTGAGGTCAGTGATATATCTGAATGAGCAGTGCCAGTACAAGTAAGTTGAGTGATATATCTGAATGAACAGTGCCAGTGCCAATGAGGTCAGTAATAATTCTGGATGAGCAGTGCCAGTACAAGTGAGGTCAGTGATATATCTGAATAAGCAATGCCAGTACAAGTGAGTCCAGTGATATATCGAAATGAGCAGAATCCGTACAAGTGAGGTCAGTGATATATCGAAATGAGCAGGAACCGTACAAGTGAGATCAATGATATTTCTGAATGAGCAGAGCCAGTACAATTGAGGTCAGTGATACATCTGAATGAGCAGTGCGAGTAAAATTGAGATCAATAAAATATCTGAATGAGCAGTGCCAGTACAAGGGTGGTAAGTGATATATCTGAATGAGCAGTGTCAGTACAAGTGCAGTCAGTGATATATCTTCATGACGACATGCAAGCCGTGACCAATGGTTCAGCTGCAGACGCAATTCACGTACGTACCGGGGTCAACCAAGGCTGTGTCATTGCACCAACGCTCTTCTCAACCTTCCTTGCTGCAATGCTCCATCTCACCCTCAGTAAGCTCCCCACTGAAGTGGAACTAATTTACAGAACAAATGGGAATCTTCTCAACCTCCGTCGCCTGCAGTCCAGATCCAAGGTCATCCCATCCTATGTTGTCGAATTACAGTATGCAGCTTGCGTCTGCGCTCACTCGGAGGTCGCACTCCAATCCATCATAAACATCTTCTCCGAAGCACACGAGAGCATGGGCCTTAAACTAAACATTCAAAAGACAAAAGTCCTCCAACAAACTGCCTCCGGCATGCAGTGCTGCCCCCCGATTATCAAAATCCATGACAAGGCCATGGACAACGTGGACCACTTTCCATACGTCGGGAGCCTAATATCAACAAGGGCAGACGTCGACGACGAAGTCCAACACCGCGTTCAGTGTGCCAGTGCAGCCTTCGGTCGCCTGAAGAAGAGAGTGTTTGAAGACAAGGACCTCAAAACAGGCACTAAGCTCATGGTTTACAGGGCAGCAGTGATACCTGCCCTGCTGTATGCCTCAGAGACATGGACCATGTACAGCAGGCGTCAAAGCAGTGGAGAGGTACCACCAACGCTGCCTCTGCAAGATCCTGCAAATACATTGGCAGGATAGGCACACAACGTCAGTGTTCTTGCTCAGGCCAACATCCCCAGCATCGAAGCTCTGACAACGCTCTATCAGCTCCGATGGGCGGGTCATATTGTCCGCATGCCTGGTACGAGACTCCCAAAACAATCGGTCTACTTGGAGCTCCGGCCCTGCAATAGAGCTCCAGGTGGGCAGAGGAAACGCTTCAAGGACACTATCAAATCCTCTTTGAAAAAGTGTAACATCCCCACCAATAGCTGGGAACCCCTGGCCCTTGATCGCACATAGTGGGGGAGAAGAAACCGGGAAGGCGCCGAACACCTCGAGTCTCTTCGCCGGGAGCAAGCAGAAGCCAAGTGCCGGCAGCGCAAGTAGCGCACGTCAACACAAGCACCCCACACACCCGCCCATTCACCACCGTCTGCCCCACCTGTGACAGAGACTGTAGGTCCCACATTGGACTAATCAGTCACATGCGAGCTCATTTTTAATGTGGAAGGAAGTCATCCTCGGTTGCGAGGGAATGCTAAGAAGAAGAGAATCATATATTACTGAGCAGTGTCAGTACAAGGGAGGTCAGTGATATATCTGAATGAGCAGTGCCTGTACAAGTCTGGTCAGTGATATATCTGAATAATCTTTGCCAATACACGTGAGGCCAGTGATATATATGAAAGAGCAGTGCAGGTAGAAGTGAGGTCAGTGATATACCTGAATGAGCATTGCCAGTACAAGTAAGGCCAGTGATATATCTGAATGAGTAGTGCCAGTATGATTGACGACAGTGATATATCTGAATGAGCAGTGCCAGTACAAGTGAGGTCAGTAACAAATCAGAATGAATAGTGCCAGTACAATTGAGGTCAGTGATATATGTGAATGAGCAGTGCCAGTAAAAGTGAGGTCAGTAACATATCAGAATAAGTAGTGCCAGTACACGTGCGGCCAGTGATATATCTGAATGAGCAGTGCCAATACAAGTGAGGCCAGTGCAATATCTGAATGTGCATTACCAGTACACGTGAGGCCAGTGATATATCTGAATGAGCAGTGCCAATTCACGTGAGGCCAGTGATATATCTGAATGAGCAGTGCCAGTACAAGTGAAGTCAGTGATATATCTGAATGAGCAATGCCTTTACAAGTCAGGTCAGTGATATATCTGAATAAGCATTCAGGGTAAAGCAGCCCACTTGATTGGCACTCCAACCACCACCTTCAACATTCACTCCCTCCACCACCGGCGCACTGTGGCTGCAGTGTGTAGCATCTAGAAGATGTACCGCAGCAAATCGCCAAAGCTCCTTCAGCAGCACCTTCCAAACCCGCGAACTCTACCACTTAGAATGACAAGGGCAGCAGATGCATGGGAACATCACCACCTACAAATTCCCCTCCAAGCCACACACCATCCTGACTTCGAACTGTATCGCCGTTCCTTCACTGTTGCTGGGCCAAAATCCTTGAACTCCCTTCCTAACAGCATTGTGGGTGTACCTACACCATATGGACTGCAGCGGTTCAAGAAGGTGGCTCACCACCATCATCTCAAGGGCAATTAGGGATGGGCACTAAATGCAGTCCAACCAGCCAGCGACGCCCACATCTAATCAAAGAATTAAAAAAAAATTCACGTGAGGACAGTGATATATCTGAATGAGCAGTGCCAGTAAATGTGAGGTCAATGATATATCTGAATGAACAGCGCCAGTACAAGATGGGCCCGTGATATATCTGAACGAGCAATGCCAGTACAAGTGAGGTAAGTGATATATCTGAATGAGCAGTGTCAGTACAAGTGAGGTCAGTGATATATCTGGATGAGTAGTGCCAGTACGATTAATGCCAGTGATATATCTGAATGAGTAGTGCCAGTGCAAGTGAGGTCAGTAACAAATCAGATTGTGTAGTGCCAGTACAATTGAGGTCAGTGATATATGTGAATGAGCAGAGCCAGTACAAATGAGGCCAGTGATCTAACTTAATATGCATTACCAGTACACGTGAGGCGAGCGCTATATCTGAATGAGCAGTGCCAATACAAGTGATGTCAGTGATATATCTGAATGAGCAGTACCGGTGCAAGTGAGGTCAGTGATATATGTGAATGAGCAGAGCCAGTAAAAGTGAGGTCAGTGATATATCTGAATGAGCAGTGCCAATACACGTGAGACCAGTGCTAAAACAGAATGAACAGTGCAAGCACAATTCAGGCCAGTGATATATCTGAAAGAGCAGTGGTAATACAAGTGAGGTCAGTGATATCGCTGAATGAGCAATGCTTTTACAAGTCAGGTCAGTGATATATCTGAATAAGCATTCAGGATAAAGCAGCTCACTTGATTGGCACTCCATCCACCACCGTCAACATTCACTCCCTCCACCACCGGCACACTGTGGCTGCAGTGTGTACCATCTACAAGATGCACTGCAGCAACTCACCAAAGCTCCTTCAGCAGCACCTTCCAAACCCGCGACCTCTACCACTTAGAAGGACAAGGGCAGCAGATGCATGGGAACATCACCACCGACAAGTTCCCCTCCAAGCCACACACCATCCTGACTTCGACCTGTATCGCCGTTCTTTCAAGTTCGCTGGGCCAAAATTCTGGAACTCCCTTCCTAACAGCATTGTGGGTTTACTTACACCATATGGACTGCAGCGGTTCAAGAAGGCGGCTCACCACCATCTTCTCAAGGGCAATTCGGGATGGGCACTAAATGAAGGCCTAGCCAGCCAGCGAAGCCCACATCTCATCAATGAATAAAAAAAAAATTCACCTGATGCCAGTAATATATCTGAATGAGCATTGCCAGTAAAAATGAGGCCAATGAAATATCTGAATGAGCAGTGCCAGTTCAAGTGAGGCCAGTGATATATCTGAATGAACAGTGCCAGTACAAGAGGGGCCAGTGATATATCTGAACTAGCACTGCCAGTAAAAGTAAGGTCAGTGATATATCTGAATGAGCATTGCCAACACAAGTGAGACCCGAGATATATCTGAATGAGCAATTTGAGCACAATTCAGGCAAGTGTTATATTGAATGAGCAGTGCCTGTTCAAGAGGGGTCAGTGAAATAACTGATTGAAAAGTGCCATTACAAATGAGGCCAGTGATATATCTAAAAGAGCAGTGCCAGTACAAGTCAGTTCAGTGATATATATAAATTAGCATTGCCTGTAAATGTGAGTTCAGTGATATATCTGAATGAGCAGTACCAGTACAATTGAGGTCAGTGCCAGTGCAATTTAGGACAGTGGTATATTTGAATGAGCAGTGCCAGTACAAGTGAGGTCCAAATACATCTGAATGAGCATTGCCAGCATAAGTGAGATCAATGTCGTAACTGAATGAGCAGTGCAAGTAAAATTGAGGTCAGTGATATATCTGAAAGAGAAGTATCAGTACAAGTCAGGTCAGTGCTACATCTGAATGAGCATTGCCAGTACACGTGAGGCCAGTGATATATCTGAATGTGCATTGACAGTACACGTGAGGCCAGTGATACATCAGAATGAGCAGTGCCTGTACAAGCCAGGTCAGTGATATATCTGAATTAGCAGTGCCACTTCAAGTGAGGTCAGTGATATATCTGAATGAGCAGTGTCGGTACAATTGTGGCCAGTGATATATCTGAATGAGCAGAGACAATACAAGTGAGGTCAGTAACAAATCAGAATGAGTAGTGCCAGTACAATTGAGGTCTGTGATATATGTGAATGAGCAGAGCCAGTAAAACTGAGGTCAGTGACATATCTGAATGAGTAATGCCAGTGCAAGTGAGGCCAGTGATATATCTGAATGAGCAGTGCCAGTAAAAATGAGGCCACTGAAACAAATGAATGAGCCGTGCCTGTACAAGTGAGTTCATCTATATACCTAAATCAGCAGTTCCAGTACAAGTGAGGTCAGTGATATATCTGAATGAGCACTGCCAGTACAAATGAGGCCAGTGATATATCTGAATGAACAGTGACAGTGTCAATGAGGTCAGTGATATATCTGATAGAGCATTGCCAATAGAAGTTTGTTCAATGATATATCTGAATGAGTAGTGCCAGTACGATTGATGACAGAGATATATCTGAATGAGCAGAGCCAGTACAAGTGAGGTCAGTGATATATCTGAATGAGCAATGCCTGTACATGTGATGTCAGTGACATATCAGAATGAGCAGTGCAGGTAGAAATGAGGTCAGTGATATATCTGAATGAACAGTGCCAGTACAAGTGATATCAGTGATATATCTGCATGAGCAGTGCCAGTGCCAATGAGGTCAGTGAAATATCTGAATGTGCAGCGCCAGTAAAAGAGAGGTAAAAATACATCTGGATGAGCATTGCCAGTACAGGTGAGGTCAATGATTTATCGGAAAAAGCAGTGCCAGCATAACTGAGATCAATGACGTAATTGAATGAGCAGTGCCAGTCAAATTGAGGTCAGTAATATATCTGAAAGAGAAGAGAAAGTACAAGTCAGGTCAGTGCTAAATCTGAATGGGCATTGCCAGTACACGTGAAGCCAGTGATATATTTGAATGAGCAATGCCAATACAAGTGAGACCAGTGCTATATCTGAATGAGAAATGCAAGCACAACTCAGGCCAGTGATATATCTGAATGAGCAGTGCAGTACAAGTGAGTTCAGTGATATATCTGAAAGAGAAATGCCAGCACAATTCAGGCCAGTGATATATCTGAATGTGCAGTGCCAGTACAAGTGAGGTCAGTAACATATCAGAATGGGTAGTGCCAATAACAGTAAGTTCATTGGTATATGTGAGTGAGCATTGTCAGTAGAACTTAGGCCAGCGATATATCTGAATGAGCAGTGCCAGTACAAGTGAGGTCAGTGATATATCTGAATGAGCTGTGCCAGTACAAGTGAGGTCAGTGATATATCTGAATGAGCTGTGCCAGTACAAGTGAGGCCAGTGATATATCTGAATGAGCAGTGCAAGTACAAGTGAATCCAGTGATATATCTGAATGAGCAGAAACAGTACAAATGAGTCCAGTGTGTAGTGATCAATAGCATGTCATTCTATAGTGGACACTACGTGGAGCCGTAGAGCTGTATATAGCTGTATGTATAAGACTACACTACCCAGCTATATATTATATTAAGACTACATTACCCATGAGGCTAGGCTACCCACAAGGCAGCAGTCACGATGGAAGCCTCTACAAGATGCTGTACAAGTCCAGATGTTCTCAATAAAAGAAGCTAGCAAAAGCTAGCTGTGTTCATAATAAGAATGTCTATTTATTAATGAACATAACATGGTACCAGGGTGGTGAAGATCTGCTGAAAATTGTGAAAACCGACATGGAGAAATTGAAGACACCAGAGCGTTTGAAACTCACAGAAAAAATCGACTACAATTGGCAGACTTTTAAACAGCAATTCGAACTCTACATTGCAGCCATCGGATTCGGTACGAAGCCAGACGCAAGGAAGATGGCGTTGCTGCTTACGGTTGCAGGCCCACAGGTGATAGAGGTATTTAATACATTTGTAATTAATCCAGCGGAGAACAGAGACAAATTAGATGATGTGCTACAGAAATTTGATGCACATTGTTCTCCCAAAAAAAATGAGACGTATGAAAGATATATCTTCTGTTCTCGGACACAGCGGCAAAATGAGACTTTTGATAGCTTTATAACTGATCTGAAACTGAAAGCACAGACATGTAATTTCTCTGAGCTCAAAGCATCCATGATTCGTGACCAGATTGTGCTTGGTATTCATGATAAAAAAGTCAGGGAACGTCGTTTGAGAGAAACCAAACTAAATATGGAAAATGCGGTGAAAATATGCCAAGCCAGCGACCTAGCTGGAAAGCACGTGCAGACTTTCAGTGAAATCAATAATGACGCGATTGTAATGAGTGATAATGCTGCTGTCGGTGCTGTGTCCTATAAGGGGAAGAAACATGGGCAGAACAGAAATGAAAAGCAATCGGAGGATGAAATTTTTAATTGTAAATGCTCTGGTTACAAACACCAATTAAGACAATGCCCAGCGTTTGGAAAAATGTGCACAAAGTGTAATGCAAAGAATCACTTTGCCAAACAAAGCTTTTCAAAAGTACAAACTAAGAAAGGGCAACGAGTTAATGTAATTGAGGACACTGATTTAAGTGAGACATTTTTTGTAGGAATGGTGTCATGTGACAATATCAAAAAGGATACAGAAAATGTGCAGCCCTCAGAAATGGACAATGCTGAACATAAAGTTAATGCAGTAAAAGAGGACAAATGGATGATCCCGCTGCAGGTATATGGAGCATTAGTTACCTTGAAACAAGACACCGGGGCAAAAGCAAACTTAATCAGTATGAGTGACATTAACAATATGAAAGAAAAGCCCAAAACACAGAAGAAGCCAGTACTACTGAAGGACTATAATGGACAGATAATAGATAGCTTAGGTGTATGCAGACTTAAAGTGAAAGTCAAAGACAAAGTGCATCATCTCATGTTTTCTGTTGTGGCTGAAAGGCTTGATTCACTACTGGGTGACAAAGCTTGTGAGGAATTAGAACTGGTCAAAAGAGTCTACCGTATAAACTGTGCCATAAGCAGACCAGATGACTCGGTGGATTCTGTAGTAAATAATTTCCAGGATGTGTTCAAAGGATTTGGAGTTCTACCATTCACTTACAAGATCCAGCTAAAGCAGGATGCTCAGCCAGTGGTACATGCTCCACGAAGAGTTCCAGCACCCCTGCGTGACCGGCTCAAGAATGAACTGGACAGAATGACCACACTAGGAGTCATCAGGAAAGTCGAAGAACCAACAGACTGGGTTAACTCCATGGTATGTGTAAAGAAAAAGAACAATGATCTAAGAATATGCATGGATCCAGAGGACTTAAATGCAAACCTAAAACGTGAACACTACCAGATTCGCAAGCAAGAAGAAATCACCAATGAAATGTCAGGTGCCAGATACTTTACAAAGCTCGATGCCTCACAAGGATTGTGGCAACTAAAACTGGATGAAGAGAGCATCAAATACTGTACCTTCAACACACCATTTGGCAGGTATTGTTTCCTCAGAATGCCTTTCGGGATAATATCTGCATCTGAAACCTTTCATCGAGCGATGGAACACATAATTGAAGGTCTAGAAGGAGTTCGGGTCTATGTTGATGACATCATCATCTGGGGCTCCACACTGAAAGAACACAATGAGAGACTGACTAAAGTGCTACAGAGCATACGCCGGAATGGACTGAAGCTCAACAAAGCCAAGTGTCAGTTTGGCGTCCAGGAAGTCACTTTCCTAGGAGATAATCTATCTGGTAAAGGAATAGAGCCAGATATGGAAAAAGTAAACGCCATACACAAAATGCCCCGACCCACTGACAAAAAAGGAGTGCTACGCATCATGGGGATGATAAGCTTCATTGGAAAGTTCATTCCTAACTTGTCAGCCAAGACAGCCTGTGTGCGAGACCTGCTACATAAAACAAACTAGCTGGGGGAGCCCGGCTTTGCCAGGGCTGTTTTGGGCCGGGCAGTTTAAATCGAGTGCCATGCTTTGGGGCCTCTCTGTGTCCCTCTGTGAATCTGCTGCCGGGCAACATTTTAAATGGAGTCCCAGGCTTTTGGGACCTGTCTCTCTGTCCCTTTGTGAATTTGCTGCTGGGCAAAATTTCTTCCTTTAATACCTTGAAAGATGAAAGTGAAAGAACTTATAAAACGTTTTTGGTAAATCTTATGTTATTTTTAAAAGAGATACTAACTTTTTAAAAGCTGGATGAACAGAGTAGTTTGAGCTGGAAGCAGTGAAACAATGGCTGGCTCATCCCTGAGATGAAAACGATTAGTCCCGCCCACACACACACACCATGGCCAACCATCAGGGGACTGTACTGTAGGATTGCTCAATCGTGACGGCACAGGATTGGTCGAACCTTGACGTCAGTTAATCAATGCTAAGTAGCAGATAATGAGTTTAAATTTGTTGGTTTTTTGCATAAGGCGCGAACAATCTTCGTACGACCGAAAAGTAAAAAAGCTTATGACAGTCCCGGAAGCGTAAGCTTTCTTTGGAGGTAACGCGCGTGTAGGTACGTTCTGTAACATTCGAGTGCATAGCTGGACAGACGCACACATGAGGACAGACAGACAGACAGACAGACAGAACGATCCGTTTATATATATAGACTAGCTGGAGTGCCCGGCGGTGCCGAGGCTTTTTCGAGCGCATGTTGTTGTTGGAAGAGAGACAGAGAGAGCGACTGGTGGGGGGGGGGAAGAGAGAGAGTGACTGGGAGGGGGAAGAGAGTGAGCGACTGGGGGGGGAAGAGAGAGAGTGACTGGGGGGGAAAGGAGAGAGAGCGTTTGGGGGGAAGAGAGAGAGCGACTGGGGGGAAGAGAGAGGGCGACTGGGGGGAAGAGAGAGCGACGGGGGGAAAAGAAAGCGACTGGGGGGAACAGAGAGAGAGAGACTGGGGGAAGAGAGAGAGCGACTGGGGGGAAGAGAGAGAGCGACTGGGGAAAGAGAGAGAGCGACTGGGGGGAAGAGCGAGAGCGACTGGAGGGAAGAGAGAGAGCGACTGTGGGGAAGAGGGGGGGAAGAAGAGAGGGGGAAGAGGGGGGGGAAGGGGAGGGGAGGGGAGGGAGGAAGGGGAGGGTAGGGGGGAGGGGTGGGGGGTAAGAGTTGGGGAGGGGGGGAAGGGGGAGGGGTGAAGGGGGAGAGGAGGGGAGGGGGGAGGGGAGGGGGGGAAGAGGGAGGGGAGGGAGTGAAGGGGAAGGGGGGGGAAGGGGGAGAGGGGAAGGGGAGGGGAGGAGGGGAGGGGGAGGGGAGGGGGCGAAGGGGGGTAGGGGGGGGAAGGGGAGGGGAGGGGGGGAAGCGGAGACGGGGAAGGGGAGGGGGGAGGGGAGGGGTGAAGTGGGGAGGGGAGGGGAAGGGCGGGGAAGGGGGCGGAGGGGAGGGGGAAGGG